>NC_091170.1:36051960-36401960 GCF_040958095.1 Procambarus clarkii
GCAGTTTGTTACCTTTAATGGCAGATCTGCGACTCTGCAAATGATCATGGATTGCTAAATGAATTACATACTGGGTAGAAATCCGAATGAGGAATACTGTACCTTTTCGGAAAACGGGACAAGAGTAACACCAATATGGCTGGGAACCAAGTAAAAATTGGCTGTCTTAACTCTGCTAGAGATAAGAAACAGCCAGTATTGTATTTCGACCACTACTGGATGCAAAGGGTTAAAATATTCCAGACCTATGAGGTCACTGCAAGAGTCAACCACAATGACAGAGAAATGTTGTAGTTAAAAAAAGAAAAACCTACAAAGAGCACACAAACTAGCAAAAGTTCCACCATGAGGATGCTAGTCTCTGAAGGCAGGTGGCACATAAAGGTTTCATCAGGAAAAACACAGGAGTAGCCAACACTGTCCACAGACTTAGACCCATCTGTGAACAAAACAATGGAGTGTGAGCGAGAAGAAAATTTTCAAGGGGAAGAAATTTCATGACAGAGAGGTACTGTATAAACCTTCACCATGTGGTTCAGGACCATGCAAAATTTCACTAGTGGGACCTTCCATGTGGGCAGGGTAGGAACATGAGGGGAGATAATGCAAATGGTAATCAAGATAGAATTTTAGAAATGAGTCATTTTTACAGGAAAAAGAAGGTAGTGATAGAGAACAGGGGGCCTTCCTGAAGGGCTGTAGTCAAAGCACAGTACAAATGGGATACCAGGGTAGTTAACAAATAGAATGCGTTGGTGATGTGGTGAAGGCAGACTCCATACCCAGTTTCAAATGTAGGTATGATAGAGCCCTGTAGGCACAGGAATCTGTACACGAGTTGAGAAGTGGGACCAAAGAGCCGAAGCTCAACCCCCGCAAGCACAACTAGTTGAGTACCAAGACCCATCATTCAATGCTGTTATTCTGGAGGGAGCTCCTTGTGGCTCTATCTTCCCGAGATGCTTCACACTAAAAGTTCACGTAAGCCTTGGCCAGTTCTGTATGCCTTCCAGAAACCAGGGCCAGAATCTGCCTCCCCCCACCCCCTCCCCTTTCCACAGAGGCAGAGAGAGCATGTAACAATCCACCACTTCACCAGAGGAAGCCTCCAGAAAGTCAGCACAGTCTGAAGGGTTCACAGAAAACAAAGCCTCAAAGACCTCCAAAGAACTACTGCAAACAATTCACAAGGAATTGGGGTTCACTCCAATGAGCTAAAAACTCATTAGTATCAATTACCACCATCAGGTGGCCCAGACCTAACTCCCATCTGGCTCCCCACATTGGTTCTGATCCTGATGTTGATGTCCCTACACCAACTTGTAGATCATGCCAGCTCGTAGGTGAGCCCCTTAGCTTTAAGCTAAGTGCTGGCCTTCCTTGGATTTGCAAGTCCTTTGTGGTCATTTGCTTTGTTGTAGTGTTTCCAATTTTATTATGGCTTTATGTGCATGTTTTGCCTCTGGCTTGCTGTATGGGGCTTGCTTGCTTGTTCATTTTAGGCTGGGGTTTTCTTCTCGGTGTGCCCACTAATATTGCCCTTGCACAGTCAGTTCCCTTCTCTGGTGGGTTTTGGGTTCATCTTTGTGAGGCCAGCTCATTGAGGTGGGGCTTTACCTTGGGCAGTTCATTTGTCACATTTCCTCTGTTGGGCCCTTGGTTAGGGACATTCTATGTTTGTGTTGGGGTACACTGGAGGTTCTGGCACTTGTTTACATGGCTCATCGCAGGTGCCATTTTGCATCACGAGTAGAGGGCTGCTTGTGGTTCCTGTTTTCTTTGGCAAGCAGCCCCAATGCCCGAGGTACCTGCTTAATTTTCCTTTGGGCCCCTGGGAGTCCCCCTCTGATCTCTGCCATGGTTCTCATGGAGAGGCCCGGTACCCCTGGTGTTACTCTTTGCGAGTTTGAGAAGTGTCTTGCCATGCTGCCTGTGAGTTGGTGATGCTTGTGACCCTGAGTCCTGTGAGCTTTGCTCTTACCGAGTCTCTACCTCGACAGATTTTGCATTGCAGGTGGATGCTTTCCAGGCAGCTGCTGCTTTACAGGGTAGATTTGCCCATGTGAAGCATTCACAGCATATTGATTAGCTAGAAGCCCCAGAGTTGGCCCCCGTGGCGATTAGGGATCAGGAGCTGGAGGTGTTGGTAATCACCTAAACTCAGTCCGCGCCTCATCCTCCTCTTCTTCCTTTCCCTATGAGTGTGGGTCACTTCACTTCTAGACTTCATCCCCTTCATTTTTGGTTCCACATCCAAAGCATCTGAGAGTTTCAGGGTCAGGTAGGGGTTTAGCTCGGGATGTAGCTCGGCCTTCTCTGGGGGTCGTTCCTTTCATGTTGATGGTGGAGGTAGTCGAGCCTTTCTGTCCTGCTGGGGTTTCGGGGCATTTGCCGTCACAACCACCTCCTTGCCCCAAGCCAAGGAAAAGGAGACAGGAAGGTGTCCTTGGGAAGACACCTTCCTGTCTCAAATGTTAGGTGAGGGGGTAGCCCAAGGAATGCTTAGATGCTTTTCAGCCCTAATTGGTTCTTAGTTGCCTCTGCAGAGGATCTTATGTTACAGAGGAGATAATTTTCTTATTCACTTTCTGTGTACGAGTTGTTAGTTTCTGTGTTTGCTCCCCCCCCCCCTCAGATTCATTATTTCTGGGTCTTGTTAGGTGACTCAGATTTATCTTTTCTCCTGACTGGTTGACAACCCTCTTCTTTTCTTGGGGTTTTGGCAATGGTTCTGTTACTTTATTCCCATGTGCTTGACTGGCAGGAGGTGAGCTCTGTCTTTCATGTGTTCCGAAGGAGGGGGGAGGCACAATTTGCCTCACTTTAGTCCATGCCTGTTTGCTCCAGTGCTTCCCAAGGATGTGGGCAAGTGGCAGCTCCATGTGTAGCTGCCTACACTGTCTGGGGCCCTTACAGCAAATGTCCACCAGATATGTTTACACTGCCTGTGGGCTTGCATGTCTTCATCTTTGTTGAAGGCTTGCTGAGTGTGTCTATGAATATGTTGCTTTGCTGGGATCTGCTCTGGGTGTTGAGGCCTTGTGGCCTGCAGTTCCAGCCTTGGTGGCCTTGCCCAAGATGCTTACCCCTCTACTTGACAAAATTACTCCTGGAGGTAGTGGCAGCATTTTATTCGGAGTGCCTTGCATGTCAGCAGATCATGCTGGCCCATTTAAATTCAGCATGGACTCTTACCCTTGTAGCTGCCTCCCTGTTTTTTGCCCCCTTTCCAGAGAATGTCATGTCTTGGGTTGTTTTGGTAGCTTTTCCTGCTGCCCAATTGATCGGGCGCTGTTTGCTCTTGCTTATGTCCTCATTTGGAGACAGTCTGGTTGGGGGAGGGGGACACCTGTTGTTGGTTGAGGTAGATCCTCAGGTGGGTCAGGTTCTGGGTCATTGCTCTACCCGAGTTGGGTTCCTCCTCTGCTCAGTGTCGCAATCACGCATCGTAGAGGTCTGGTTCCACTTGAGGCTCATGCTGACCCTTTCGTAGATTGCCCCTTTGATGCTGTTGTGGGGGAGAGGGTCATCTAGCCCCTTTTGCCAGCTCCTGGTCCCACAGTTTGTGGGGTTTTTGGATTTCACAAGCTTTTCAGTGGAGCTGGTCTCTGATTTTGGAGACCAAACTCCAAAATCAGACCCTCCCCTGATTTTGGAATCTGGTCTGTTGGATCAGGAGTCCTTTCTGGTACTGTGTCTGGTCCTTGTGGATTAGTTGGCTTCTGGTGTGGTTGAATCGGCCTCATCCCTTCAGTGGCTGTCTCAGTTTTTCCCAGTCCCAAACCAGGATTAAGCAGACCTTTGGTATATCTTCAATCTCTTGGGTCCGAATGCCTTCATCCCCTGCCCAAACCTTCTGCATGACCACTTTGGTGTCCTTGGACTTCAAAGACGTGTACTGGCATGTCCCTATTCATCTGGGGTTAAGGGATTGGTTAGGCTTTGTTGTCGAATGTCATGCTTACTCCTTCAGGGTTCTTCCCTTCAGCTTGAACCTGGTCCCCCCGTATGTTTATCATGGTAGCACAGGTCGTTGCGGCTCAGCTGTATTTGTTAGGGATTCATGTATCGGTCTACCTCGATGGCTGGCTGGTGTGGGCCCTCAATCAGTCCGTTTCTCAGCTGGCCAGGGATGTGTTTTTTCCCAACTCGCTGGGTTTGGGCTCCTGGTGAACTGACATTAGTCCCAGTTGGTGCCATAGCAGGTTCAGACTCAGCTATGTCTCCTTTTGGGAATCTCAGTTGGTGTCACTTTCTCTGCCTGCAGCTTTGTCATTGTCTGGTGTTGGATCAGCCCTGGGTGACTCCCCCGTTTGTTGAGTGGTCATGTGGGAGCCTGAACTATGTCTTGACTTTTTCCTGGGCAAGGTTTGACTCTGGGTGTTGTTACAGTTCCTGTGGTTCAGCCCTTTTCCGCTGAACCATAGAAACTCACTGAACCTGTTGTGACCAGTGGGTTAGACCCATTCCACCCTTCATTGGCCCTTGTTTTGCTGGCTTTCCCTTCAAAGTGTTGGGGGTTCGGTTCCATGGGACCATTCTTCCCTGTCCCGTGATGTGTTTATAAACGCTTCAGCTCTTGGGTGGGACTTTGTGACTAGTGCTCACCAGGCCGCCCAGGGTCGGAGGTCGGGTCTGTTCTGTCGGGCACACAGCACGATGTGCAAATTAGCAGCTGTGGCGCATGCCTTGAGGAGGATTCAGCTTCCTCTGGACTTAGTACCGATCTCTGGCTCCACTCCGAATTCTCCCCTGTGGTTTAATGCTTGAACAAAGTGGAGGGGGGGGGGCGAGCTTGATTGCTCATTTTCATTTGTGGAGTTCTGTCTACTCGTTTAGCTATTTTTTGTTGGTTTTAACCAGAATAGGGGTTTGTTTTGAGGCGCTTACACTTCTGGGTGCCTGTCCGAGTCATTGGCAGATATAAAATGCTCCAAATCACATGTGCATTTCTATAGGCTATTGCTCCTCGTGCCTCTCTGAGGGGGGCCAGGTTCTAGCCGTGGTCCCCGGTAGGCCTAGAACTCCATCCACACAGACTGATGCCAAAGATTAGGGATATACATAACCTGGATAGCTCCGGGGAGTCTTCAGGACTCGCCCAGAAAATAGCATTTCATTACATTCAACGCTGGTTTTTTTTAAGCCTGCTAACATTAATCTTTTCAGAGACATCTTCTCTGCTCTAGCTGACCCATCTGTTTTCCGAGACTTGATGACCATCTTAGAGGAACGAATCAGAGCCATCTGTCCTGATGTGGAAATAATCGTGGGACTAGAATCAAGGGGTTTTTTATTTGGCACCCCTCTGTCACTATCACTTGGAGTTCCATTTGTACCAGTGAGAAAGAAGGGGAAATTACCAGGCGAGCTGAAGAAGGTGTCATATGCATTGGAGTATGGAACAGTTAGTATCGAAATTGATTTGGTATTAATTTTTTTTTATAAATACCAGTACTGTACTGTACTGTCTGTGCTCGGTAATCTAAATCATCTGGAGTTCACCCTCATTCCAATTAGCCAAACATTTGACTTAGCCAACATTCTTACATTGTCCAAAAATGAACAAAATCAAATTGATTCAAGTTTTTCATTTGGCAGAAATTGCAGTAACCCAAATTTCAGTTAGTATTAAAAATTCAGGCACTCAAACTTCAATTAATTTAGTTTTTTCTAATGTATAATATTTTAACTCAAATTCCTATTCAGTTAAAACAAAACAAAAAAACTTGAACATGAATTCTTCAGAATTACTGTACAGTATTTAATTCAATTATTTACAGCAGAATATCTTCTGATAGAAGATCTCTCACTTGTCCTATTGAATGGTGTTTAATTGGTGAGTAGCTACATTTTGATTACAATTTTATACAAAAGTATTATTTTCTACAGGATGTGTTTGAAGCCCAGGCAAAAAGTGTAAAATCAGGACAAAAAGTAGTCATTGTGGATGATTTGTTAGCTACTGGAGGTAAGTCAAGTTATGACTGGTAATCAGAACGTTTAGAATGTGTTCCCTATAAGGACCACTTTTGATAGCGTTCCTGCAACCCTACCCAAAATTTAGTACAGTATACAGTTGTATGCCAGGAAATTTTAGGGTTCTTAGACCTTTGACACACACAACCCAGCCTTGGGGAGTAGAGCTCTCAGAACCCTCCAGGTATGCTCCAGGTATACACAGCAGGCAGGAACCTAAGAATTTACTTAATTTTGTGGAATTATCTTTACATTTTAATTTATTTATTTGGCAAGTACTTGATCATAGCATTAGAAGACCCAGATGTGTGTATGTGTTGTCAAGATCAAAAGATGAAGAGAAACATATCTTTCTTCAGAACGGGTTTTAGAATAATGCACCTCAGCATTAAGTATTCTTAACTTTGCTTTCTCATAGGTTATAACATCACCACCAACTGACACATTTTAGTTGTTTCTTTGACACCTAGTACTGCCTAATTAATTCATTTTGTTATATTACCGCTTAATTAATTAATTAATATTAGATTGAATTTACTCACATTTTGCTGTTGCTTCAATTTTTAATTTCCAATGTATAGGTAAAATTGTTATCAACAATATTGTTGATAATAATAATAATAATAATAATAACAACTAAGGAATATCTATTCCTTAGTATCTCTAAAAATTATAAATATATATATAAATTACTTTATTGCTCTATAAATTACCACCTGTCCAGTGATAAAGAAACAATTTTTATTTCAGGTACCATGAAGGCTGCGTGTGATTTAGTTACATCCATGGGTGGAGATGTATCACTCTGTCTTGTCTGCATCGAGCTTGTCAACTTGAAAGGTCGGGAGAAGATAGACAAACCTTGCGAGGCTGTAGTCAAATTTGAAGTCTAAGACTTAAAAAAAAAAAGTGATAAATTCTCTTTTCAATTAGATAAATAATAGATATGGGAAAAATGTTGTATATTCCTATTGTGTCTTCTGAATACTGTAGTTAGTGTAAGGGTGCCATTCCCATATTGCACATTCTAAAAATTAAATTTAAAATATTGATAAAGATTTTTTTTGAAGCCTGCCTAGTTCTGACCTTATACAAATACAGGTTCATTTTTGTAAGGGGAATGATGCACTTACACTAAAGTAGTATATACTTTTTTTTATTATCTCTGAATATTCTAGTTTGTGAATAGTAATGCCCAGTAGAGTAGTGCTAGCTTTTGAATTATTTTGTAACATGAATATAAACATACCCATTCCCTAGTGATAATTTTATGTAGGGTAAAATTGTCAGCATGCAGGTGGTTGTTCGTGCCTAAACAAACAACGTTGAATGTATTGAAATGCCTCTTTCGGTAGGTCCTTGGTGCTTGCTGTCAGGCAGGCTGAACCCAATTCAATCCATAACAGGCTCTTAGAGTCATAAATAAGCCTACCTTGTGTAGCTTCCAGGAATCGACAGCCCTGGGCCAACCAGGCCTCCCTTTTCTGCTAAACCACAGAAACCCACTGAACCTGTTGGGACCAGTGGGTTTGGACCCCATCTGCCCTTCATTAGCTCTTGTTTTGATGGTTTTCCCTTCAGATGAATGGGGAAGCCATCATCTGAAGGGGGAAGCCACCATTCTTCAGGGGGAAGAATGGCACCATTCTTCCCCCTGTTCCTTGATGTGTTTACAAACTCTTCAGCTCTGGGGTGGGGCTTTGTGACCAGCTCTCACCAGGCCACCCAGGGTCGGTGGTGGTAGGCTTATTTATATTCCCAGATCCGAGTCTCCAACAAGGCCTCCATTGCTCTCTCCCAGCCTACCAGAGACCGGAAGCCAAAAACCTCTTATAGTGGGGCAAGTCATCTATTTTAATTCAAGCAACTTTTTTGTGGCCTTTTTGTGGTTAGGGATATTTTTAATTCCCTGTGCCTTTATAGAAGGAGTGAAGTTTTGTCATCTGGGCCCTGGTAGGCTTATTTATGACTAAGGGCCTGTTATGGATTGAATTGGTGTAGCTTGCCTGATAGCAAGCACCAAGGAACTACCAAGGACCTACCAGAAAGAGGTATTTCAATACATTCAACATTGGTTTTCTTAGGCACCAACAACTATCTGCATGTTGACAGTTTCACCCTATGTATATTTGTGGTGCACATATTACTTGTGCAGTATCTGTGCATACTGATGTTCTACAAGTTCTGTGATATACAAACATTGACAAGCCCAGTGCATCATTGCACATGAAAAAACCACAGTAATATTAAAAATACTGCAGAAATAAAATATATTAAATGCGTGTACTGTACTTACAATTTGGTGCAAAATGCATGGGGCTAGGCTGAGCTTGGATCAATGATTACAAGATTATCACGCTCACCAGAACTACTAATGGTTTGTAAAAGTGCATTAATATATACTGTAGCTTGTAAATAACATGTATGCAGTGATAATAGTACACTTTACTGTTCACAAAATTTAATATTGTGTGCATATTAGTGATACTAATATATTTGTGTATCAGTGTTCAGCATGTTTCATTATATAAATTCATAAAATTACACAATATTAAATAATTGCAAAAACCTTAATTGGGGGGGACCTTCAACAAGCTGCCAGCTTCCTGTCCTCGTTGAAGCCACTAGTGTTAGTGGCTCTCAGGTAAGCACAGGACTTGGGTAAACCAATGACAAACATATTGGCAACACTGAAATAAGTCAGTATACGAATATTAGCAAGAAGACCCACCGCTCGCCTGGCCCAGGTGACCTCTGGGCATCTCGTCCATCAGTGCTTGGTGAATCAGCGATAGTCGTGAGAGTTCCTCTCCACCACAACCAAAGTAAGGTACATACAAATTAAATTTTTCTGTGATCAGGGAATTCATTTAACAATATTAGATTCCCCCCCCCCCTCCTCACTCTGTGGAATTGTCATAAATGGGTGCACAGTGCAAGGGGTTAAGACAGTCAAATTTTGCTGGATTCCCAGTCCATATTAAAGTTATTACAATAGAACTTGTGCATACCACTACTAAGGAGGTAGTAATGGTATCCATGCTTGCATCATTAACTGAAAGGGGGATTCTTTACTAGGATTTCTACCCAGTCATTCTGCAATCTGTGACCATTAACAAGATCATTGGATTGGCATTTTGGGTAACTGCCTGCTCCTAAAAGTGACCTTTACCCCCTTGCCCTCTTTCTACCACTTTAATAGATGGAAATGGCTCTGGCTAGGTTGTGTATTGGTCATGGTCACTAATGGAAGCAACGTCTTGTTCCTTTTTTGTCCGAACTGCATTGTTCCACTTACAATCGTGACCTTGTGAAATGTCCCAGTTTTCAGGAAGACTTAATTTTGCATTCCTAATGTCCCTCCAGGACACTTGTCCATTGATAGAATCCTAGCGGACTGATACCTTTGATGTTGTTTGCCTGGTGTTCATATCTATGTATGAATAAAGAGTATGGACACCTTATTCTTCGTTTCTTTTTTTAATAATTACTGTACTTACTTTCCCAAGTGTGTCTTTAGGTGGTGCTTGGTTTATAATGTATAGTAGCCCTGTACAAGTGGTCAGCAAGTGGAATGCATTGAAGGAAAAAGTTCTTGAAGCCACTTCAGTCTGCAACTAAGAAAAAATATGAAGAAAACTTTTAATTGTCAATTGGAGTACAGTAATTAGTGCACCGGTTATAAATGTGAGGAGGTGGGGCATTAAGAGTACAGGACTGTAGACTACAACTAATGTGAACTCTATTTACAAAATATATACCCTGGATAAACATAAGAATATCATTATAAATGTTACACCATATAACTGCTGGTTTTTGAGGCATCAGGTGAAGTTTAACATAATACAATACCTGTTATTTTTAACGAGCTTGTTACTATACTTGGCTGGTTCCTTCCTGGTCTGGGTTTTACTTCTTGGCCGAGGTTAAGCAAGTACTGTATAAATAATTACTGTACCTGAATTTACCCAAGGACCATCATCTATCTAGTCACCTTGACGGGGACAAGAAGATGGTGGCCTGTCAAAAGTTCCCTATTTTTCCCTGAGTTTTTTTTCCAGCTGGATTTTGAATTGCAGTAATGTCTTGGCATTTATGACTTCGGCGGGTAGGTAATTCCAAGGGTTTATAATCCTATCGGTGAAAAAGCATCTGTTTTCTCTTCCTACATCATGGACTGTGTGTTTAACTTCTCCAAAGCAAATGTAGTCTTCTGAATATTATCTCTATGCATGGATACAGTAGTCCAAATGGGAGCACAACAAAGATTTGTAGTTTAATAACCACTTTTCCTTGAAGTCAAAGATCATTTGGCTATTTTTAGGGTTTGGTTGACTTTTTACTGCAGGTCTCATTTGTTGTTCAACTTATCCATTCTAGTGCTTTATCATTTTGTCCACGTGTTTGTAATTTCCTTGTTAGCCTTTCATGTGGTACCTTATCAAAATCCTTAGCAAAATTTATGTATATTATGTTTACTAAGAGTCCTTTATCTGAATACCTGGTTATCATCTCCAAAATGTGAGGTGTGTAAGGCAGGATTCATTATTAACAAAACCATGTTGTATTGTTTTTACTACATTGTGCACTGTAGGGTGTTGAATGATTCCTACCCTTAGGACTCTATCCACAGGTTTGCAAATATGAGAGGTATGAAAAGACAGATGGTATCATATTTATCATCACATTCACAAGTTATTTGGTGTGAATGCTAAAAACTTGTTACAAATAAAAATGTAAGTGAATTTTGGGAATATCAAAATACACTATGGTGAAATATTTAAATGAGGTTAAGAACACCAGACAGTGAATAATAAAAAAAATAATTATTGTATCTGTAATATATGATAAACATATACTGTAGTTATATGCACTAGGGTACATTTCATCTTGTACATATTTACATAATTAAAGTATACAAACAAAATTTGCACATATTTACATAATTATAGCTTCAGTATACAAATAAAGTCAACACCTAATGAAAGAAAATAACTATGAATTTCATTTCTTTTTGAAATGTCAAATTTCCTAAAGTATTACTATTTATACAAAAATATTTCTTTTAAATGAAAGAATACTTCCTTATAAATTTATTTTTATAATACTATATTTCTAGTCAATGAGGTGGCTAGAAGATAGTGAATGAAGTGGCCATGAGTTAAAATACATTTCCTTGCTTCATAGACCAATTTCAGCCCATCCTCCTGTTTAGATAGTAGTACTGTATTTACAATAACAATATGAACCATCGTACATATATTGACGTAATTAACACTTAGAAAGAATTGTGTACTATCTAATTTGTACACTCCCAAAAGAGGTTTTGTATTTGTTGCTAAAAAACCTAACAGTCCTAGGCCTAATACAGTATAAATATAGTACATTTGTGTTACACTAGGCCTATGAATATTTAATTTAGTTTTTTAGTTTTATTTTTTCCAAGAGATAATATCAATAGTACCAAATTCTATTATCCAATTGTCCATATGTACAGCCTGTATGTACGATGGTCCACAGTTACAAAAAGTTCTATCAAAACATGAGGATGGGTTATCTATCAATTTATACATATGCATCAGTCTTGGCAGAGTTGGAATTTGCTTGAAGACCCTGCAACCCGCTTAACCAATCCAACATGTTACAATATAGTGTTCAGCACTTACAGTTATGATGATGTGCAGCTGGATACTATATCTTGGTTCCAAGTATTTTCCCCAAATCAAGTATGCAGGGACCAATACACTGATGTCATAGTGGTATAAATAAGAGGTGGTCTGAAGATGGGGAAAGTAGCATGCCATGGCTTTGTTATCGATTATACAAGTACGGATTCTGTAGCTATATAGGAGTAAGTATATTTACAGTACTGTACACGAATGATTGTTACATTAGTAAAATACATACAATTTTATGCCAAAATGTTGTGCATAATAGCTATTTAAATTATACAATACAGTATATACTTAGTTACCCTGTAATCTGATCCTATGTATATCAATAATGGCTTGAAATTACAAGTAATACTCTAAAAGTATTTGTCTTAAACTTTAAATATTGTACTAATCAAGAACAAGAATGACAAGGCAAACTAGCCTATTAAATTTGAGAAATTTTTTTTTACAATTCAACAAAGTTCATTATGTTTGACACAGTTTAATGTGTGTAGTAATTAAAGGCTTCTAGCTTATGGATTCCTAGGTAGGTAATATACAAGAATAACAAAAAGTATCATAAAACATTGTAGATTATTTTACGTCATTATATACATTAGCAAGTAGGGCGAGTTAGTCAAGAGGCTTAGTGGCAAGCATTGAAAATACTGTACCAGCATCTATTGGCAACTAATGACCTTGCATAATTCATGCATTTGTGATATATAGCACACTTACTCGACACTATGATGATAGGAACCCCACACTGTATCCACCATGATTGAAACATAAGCTATATCATAAATGGAACCATACACTATATACCATGATGTTTGGAAATGCACACTAAATGCTTTGCTAATATTTTTGTAACCTATTATATTTGATGAATTTGTTGTAACTAGCAGACAGGTAAACCATATTGAGTTACAGTACAGCTGGCCCCCCTCCAAAGGAGGGATTCATTCAGAAAAAACTTGTTCAGTAACTATCATTGAAATGTAATCCCTCTGTTTTACCTATTTAAAGACTTGCAAGAAATATATTTTCCACTTTCTCTTTGAAGCACCTACCTGAATATTATTATTAAATACTCCACTCCTGCCACTTTCCAACCACAAATATGTAGTAGTGATACATAATTCAGTGTAGAATGCTTGAGAGTTGCCACAATGCAAGAATGTAATACAAGAGTATGTAATACAAGAGTAAAAGTAACCGAGGTATCATAAGGTCAGATCATGGTATGTATTTGGAGGTTGTACAAATCTTGCATATGGTTAATCTCATCCTCGTGAAGATTGAATTTTGGTGTTTAATACAAGTTTATACAGGTTACAATTAATGTTAACAGTGAATTTATACTGAGCAAGAGCTTACTTAGTACTGTATTTAAAGTTGCACTTTATAAAATACCCAGTCATAGACAGTAAATCAATTAGTTATAATTATTGCCATGAAAAGATAAAATATACTGTATATACAAAGCTTTTAAACTGGACTAAAGTTGTTAAAGTCATAGATCTGTATAACATTCAACCCTCTGTAATTGCTTTTAAAATTTAACATTTTCATTCTGAATCCATCTTACAAATATTGCTATATCACAGCTTGCTTCTGAATTGTCAGCTCCAGCAGATGATGACCATCATCGTTTCGGTCCTAGGACGGACTGAAATGTCGTCGTCTCTTCAATTTCTAGTGTGTGGTTTGGTCAACGTCAGCTCCAGCAACCAAGGTAGGCAACCTACCAAAATTATCTTCGCCTATTGTAACACCTTCACTCTTTGTACATTAATGTCCAAATCAAATTGGTAAAGACAAATTTTATTTATATTTTAACCTAATTTAACTGTTGACAAAAACTGTTCTTCGGTATTGCTATTGCGTCTTCACTACCAGAATGTGCAGAGCTGAGCAGTAACTGAAGTGTCTACAGTCATTGATTTGTCTCCCTTGCAGGAAATAATGTGGTGCATACCACTTATAAATACTGGACAAAAGGTTAATCCAAAACTGTATCTTTACCTCAACCTTAAGTTTAAACAATTAATGTGTTTTAACTATTGTACTTTACCTTTATAGTTAATGGCAACAGTAATGAAAATATGTTTACTGTGCAGAAATAATCAGTGTGTGGAAGCAAGTATATTTAAAAAAAAATGCATCAGTACAGGAAATGATAAGAGAGTTTTTCATGTTCGGTAACTTATTGTTCAAGTTAATTGAACTGAACAGCTGTTAAAGACCAGCCTTCATAGGCTTACCATGATCTTATATAGTGATCTGAATGATTGGAACTGTGGCAATTTAAAGAAAAAAAAATTCTACTGATATATGGCACAGTCTCCACTGTATAAATCCTAAAGATAAAGAACCTTGAGCAAATGGGTGCTAAACAGATGAACTTAAAAATGGTGTCAAAATGAGAATTCTTTTCCCACAGGTTTTCATTATAAAAGATTATTACTGTAGTATTCCAAAATTATTATGTATCCAGCTTTAAATAATTTTAAAGGCAACACAACTAGGCAACCAAGATGATGTTCAACTAGTTAAATGAGGAGATGGGATGTATAAATCCTCCAGGTCACCATATAAGTTCATGGTGGTCTACGGCTCACAGAGAATATGCTCCTTTCTCATCATGAAGACGTCGCTTATCAGACGCTCGCTTATACCCAGCCTTATCTTTAAGTTTATGAATGATGTGAATGCAGAGAACAATGCACATTAGCTGGAGTCCACCCAAAGCAGCAAGAATGGAACACCAGATGGCTTTGTTATCATCGAGCCAAAATTTTAGCGGTGCACCACATCCACTCTGGAAAAGATCATATAGAATTTGTTACATTAAGAAATAGTAAACCAATAATGTTTCATATTATTTAAGACAAATAATGAATACAGTAGAACCTCGAATGACGACCATTTTGGGTAACGAACGCCCCAATCGCCAACAATTCATCTCGTTAGGCGACCGCTCGTTTGAATAACGTCAGCACCACACGGTGGGGTCTGGGGCTGCTTCTCGCACATTCTCGGGAACCTCCGACAATGCAAATAAATGATTTTTCTTTGTTTATAGATGCTATTGATAGTGGGATGTTGCAAAGCATCAACTTTTTGTAGAAAAACGAAATGAACTTTTTTAAAGAAAGAACAAATGTCAAGAAGGTTCGTTCGGTGTATGTCAGGTAGACTGCTCCACGTTTCTTAAATAAAAAAAAAACAAAAATTACAAAAAAAATTTGAAACAATTTGAAAAACGGACAAGTGCCATAAAGGTTCGTTCAGTATGTCGGGTAGGCTGCTCCATTATTGAGAAATAAATGAAAAATACAAAACAAATGGAACACATTTGAAACACTGAAAAGATTGTCATAATGGAGCAGCCTACCCAACACACACTGAATGAACCTTTATAGTATTTGTCCATTTTTCAAATTGTTTCAACTTTTTTTTTTCATTTTTTTTTATTTAAGAAACATGGAGCAGCCTACCTGACAAACACCGAACGAACCTTTTGCTATACAAAAAAAAAATAAAAAAAAATAATTGAATTGAGTCCAGTTGTTTATGCATAAACAATAGGGCTCCATCAAGGAACATATAATCTCTTCTCACAACCAGACTATCACCAGAGAAATCTTAATAAACAACACAGAATTCATCGATAGGTACAGCGGTATTAGGCGGCTCGACATCAGCAAGGCACTACACATCAAAAAGTCAACACCAGCAATCAACAGCCAATTAATGCACAACTATATTCTACCCACTTCAAGACCCCAAACCGATATGGAAGCCGCAAGAAGAAGAAGTATAGGCCAATAGGCCTTATGCAGTTACTTTCATTCTTATGTTCTCATATCAAAGTTATACCTATTGATTCGTGTTCTGTCTTGTGTTTGTCACAAGTTTGTTCACCTTGCCAAAACTTTTGTACCATATCACCTCACCCAATAGAGTATAAGTACAATGAATTTGTGTGCAAATTAAGTCTTTGAAAATGTAATAAGCCATTACGAAAAGCGTTCAGGCGTCGGACCATAAATAAAAAGGAATTTTGGAGAATTGGTATT
This sequence comes from Procambarus clarkii, assembly GCF_040958095.1. Lineage (NCBI taxonomy): Eukaryota > Metazoa > Arthropoda > Malacostraca > Decapoda > Cambaridae > Procambarus > Procambarus clarkii. The sequence goes on from NC_091170.1 coordinate 36,067,679, forward strand.
TCCATTATCACCAATAGTGAAAAAAAAACATAAGAAATATTGAGAAAATTCGTGTTAGAATTATTAATCTTACCTTTTCGGTCATATTCAACAATTTATATTTATATTATATTATACACACACGAAATATGAGAGGAAATGCTGCCCTGTCAATGGTAGAGTGGGGGAGGTTATGCTATTGATGGCTATATATTGGTGTCTGTCACCGAGATAGGAAGGAATATAGTCCAGAGCAAGGGCTCGAATACCATAGTGGTGAAGTTTAAACAAAAGGTAGTTATGGTTTACAGTATCAACAGCCTTTCTCAGTTATAGAAATAGATTATAATCATGTTCTGTCCGTTAATATTTGTAAAATGTGTAGTGTCTCTATTATAATACTGTAGTGATAAATGGTGTACTCAAGGCAAGTACAAACATTTGTGCAAGTGACTGGTATACCCAGAACTAATTAAATTCAGTTAAAAGATTCGTCAAAACAGTTTTTTCTAAATGCATGATGCCGATTTATTATACAAGAAGTTAAAACACCTAACAAATTACTATGAATCAAAATTACTACACGAGTGATTAGTCACCTGCTTGAGTTGTTGAGCATTTGTGAAGGTTTCCTTATTGACCTCCTGAATGGTGTTGTAACAAGAGTTGCTTATTGGGTAGTTGGTGTAGGCGAACTCCTTCGGACCGTAAAATCCACAACAGTTGAACTGAAACACCAAAATGTTAAATGCTATCATGTTGTTTTCTCATAATTTTAAATTAAAATTCATCGACTAAAATGATGCATGTCTGGAGAGAATATTTACACAATTTTTTTTTAACACTGCATTTAAACTATCAACAATATATTGATGTATTTGTTGGGTGAAATATTAAAACGATATTCCATACTCACATTATTCTGGACAATATTGCGAGTTCCCTGGTTAACCTCGGCCCACCCATTGATCAGGATGTCGTCCAGCTGTAATAAAGCTTAGCAATTCTAATACGTACATTAAATTAAGCATCGGTTCAAAAACGTATATGTAAGAACTCGTGCATTTAAGTATTACATATACTAACAGAATTACCAACAGTAAATGCAACAACTGGCAATCTTTACGTTTCATCGTCACTGTTGTGTTTGGAAGAACTGCTCTTATTTGCCACAACCTATTTTCACTGGAACACTTGCCACTGAATCTGTCCTTTTTCATTCCTGTGGCCATCATTTAAGATATTTATTGTTATCTGAACTACAGTCTGCTGTCATTATATGAAAGCCCAAGTCTAAACTTCATGAAATACTCCATCATTTCCCACGATCTATACTGTTTTATGTTAGCCATTTGTAAGCATGTGTTAGAGAGATTAGAAATCTCCCATAGCACATACATACATTTGTACTTCAGATTAGGAGACTCAAGACATCTTGTGGCAGGGGGGGGAGGGGTATTTTCTCCCACTGTGCTGACAGTGGGGGGGGGAGGGTCTTGCCCTCGGGACCCCGCCTCCCCCTCCCATATTCACATCATGCACACACAGTTGCACTTTAATTTAATCCATAATTGAGCTTTAGTCTGTAATGTATAATGCATTATGGTCAATTACTCCTATTTACTACTAGTCATTGTCACTTATGCTTTACATACTCACTTTATAAGTTATGTTCAGTTACTACTGTTAATTTGGTTATTATAATTCATTTAAGTCAAACTTATTTACTTGATAAATTTACTCAAGTACTGTTATCACAGATTGCACAGATGGTGACAGCTGGTGGCTGTAGACAAGTCTGTTTGGTGAATTGACAGGAACCAAAGCTGATAAGAGATGGTGCTGCTGGCTATTTGTTGTGTTCCGATGATGATAATGATAATAATTTAGCTACTCAGAGCGAAATGTCCATGTAGCACGGGCTATACTGTGGGGCCTCAACTTACGATTTTAATTTGTTCCCAGAGATGGATTGTAAGTCGAAATATCATAAGTCAAAATATATTTTCCCATAAGAAATAATGGAATTGAATTAATCCGTTCCACACCCCCAATAATATTAACTTAAAAAATACATTTTACACCGAATTCCACTCTTTGTACTAGCTACAATACAGTACACATGTTTATTTTAGCTTTATTGAGGACTCATGTTGGCGTATGGAAGATGGTGAGGAGGGTGGGGGGGGAGGAGATGTGTTTCTGTTTGGGAGTCCCTTTCCATTATAACATCAGCCAGTGATAACTTCTTTGGGGTACACTCCTACGTTTTGCCTGCATACCACTAGGACCTGGTTGTGATTCACTGCTTGTTTGTCTCACTAAAAACCTTTCCATGATTTTTATTTTTCTATACATGTTAATTTTTGCTTGTGGTGAGGCATCACAGTGTCATTAAAAAGGTTAAGGCAACAGCCTACTGCACCCTGATTTGGGAGAGTTGTTTCAGCAAAAGTTTGCAGTTCTTCCCATGCTGCTCACATTTTCTTAATTAATGAGGCAGAGACATTCTGTACTGCCCCCTCCTCCCCTGAAGAAATTTCCTCAGCTGTCTCTTGTTGCTGCTGCTTGTGAAGTTCTTCGGTGGTCAGTTCTTCGCTGTGTTCTTCCACAAGCTCACAACACACAACACTCACAGCACTATGAATGCTACTTCTTTTTCTAAATTTCTCACACCATCTATTCCGTGTTTGCCTTAAACACTTTCGCATCTGCATCACTCGTTCCAGGGGTGTTCTTTTTAAGATCTTCATGCAATTTCCTTGTTTTTTTTACAAATAATGGCCTCTGAAATGCTATCACCTGCTAACTCTTTGCTGTGTATCCAAATTAATAATAATTATTCAACATCCTCAAGTGTTTCTGTTCTATGCTTCGTGATTATTGTTATGCCTTTTGCCACTTTAGCACTCATAATGTCCTTTTTCTTAGCAAATATGGTGGATATTGTTGACAGATTTGTTATACTGCCTAGCTAGTTCAACAACCTGCACACCATCATGTTTACGAATGATCTTGTTTTTTCTCTATGGTCATCCTTTTGCTCGGCCGACCGGGAGCCGGTCAGCTGAGTGGACAGCACGCTGGCCTTGTGATCCTGTGGTCCTGGGTTCGATCCCAGGCGCCGGCGAGAAACAATGGGCAGAGTTTCTTTCACCCTATGCCCCTGTTACCTAGCAGCAAAATAGGTACCTGGGTGTTAGTCAGCTGTCACGGGCTGCTTCCTGGGGGTGGAGGCCTGGTCGAGGACCGGGCCGCGGGGACACTAAAAAGCCCCGAAATCATCTCAAGATACCCTCAAGAGATAACAAGATCCTCACATGTGTTTTCATATGTTGAACTTTACCACAGACTTTCTTGGGACCCATGGCATGTTACATAATAATTACTTCTATGTTCAAAAAACAAAAAACTATCAAAATAATGAATTTCTTACAAGTGGGATCATCATTAAGCAGTCAGCTCTGGTAAACTGAGGCAGATCGGCCCATGCCACCAGGCATGGCCTATCTGGTTCCTGGATCTGATCACATGATTCCTGGCCCTCCAGGAACCACATGCTCGGTTGACCCAAACGTGTATCAACAAATATCGTTAGTTGACAACTAACGATAGTTGACAATCATAAGTCGATGCTCATTTTCCGACCAAATTTACATCGTAAATCTTAAATATCGTAAGTAGGGGCAATCGTAAGTCGAGGTGTCTGTATATAGTGAGCCTGTAATCGAGCTCGGTTATTTGCGATAACCTTGTTACTCCGATGTTGTGGTCTGGCGGTTTTATATTCCCTGTGCACCTAACTTGATCAGGACCTTCTTGATACCTGCTTGATGGGGTTCTGGGAGTTCTACTTCCCAAGCCTGGCCTGACTTGAGAGAGCTTGGTCCCCACATATCCACCACAGCCCGGTTGGTCCGGCACTCCTTTGAGAAAATGATCTAGTTCTCTTGAAGATGTCCACGGTTGTTCCGACAATATTTCTTATACTCACTGGGAGGGACTGTACCCCGAGATACAGAACTTAACTGCACTTGGACTATTTTATATGGTTGACTGTTACTCTGTTCTGTTCGACAGAAAACCACGTATCCAGTGTCCTACTTTTCCGGTTATTCCCAATGACCTCATTTTGTGTGCTATCACTCCATGAACACATTTATTGAATGCCTTTGTGAAATCCGTTTATACCACATTATGCATTCTGTTTTTCTCCTAATGCCTCAGTGACTTGTAGTGCTCAAGTAGCTGTGAGAGGCACGATCTTCCCGCTCTAAATCCATGTTGGCCTGGGTTGTGAAGGTCATTGGTCTCCATGAAACTGGTGACCTGACTCCTGATCACTCTCTCAAGTACTTTTATTATTAAAAGTATTGCTAAAAGAAGACCATTGCTACTCGTTGCTTGGTTGTTGGGAACGGCTTGATTCTGGGAAATGTGCGGACATAGTATGTAGCACCTGTAGTTCCCGGGAATGTGGAGGTAGCTGCTACAAAATTTCTGAAGTAGTTGCTACACCTTCACATGCTGTAGCACAATTACATTTTGATGCCTTATGTACTTTGGCTTAATTTGTTACAAATTTCCTTTGAAGTTAATTAAAACGTATATTGAGTCTTGTTCCTTCTTAATTAACATGTTACGGAGTACCACAGAAACACGTGCTATATGTTGATTTATACATTTTCTGTAGTGGTGCTAACCTCACTCAGATGTAAAACACATTTGAAATAACAATAACTAGTATGAGTAAATCCGCAGAAACTGTGATAAGGGTTCGAACCTATGCGCTCGGTGTTCCAAGCACACGCCCTTTCAAGGGTGTGCCTGGGAACACCCAGCACATAAGTTCGAACCCTCATGGCGGCTCCTATAAATTTTATCATTGATGCATCATGATAGTGTGATTACTCTGTAATAAATAGTATCATAACTTGGGTCACCAGCTGTGTAGTGACACTAACCAAGAGATAGCATCATATGAGTCCGAAAGGAAAGAGCCTAGAGGAGCAAAAGCTAAGTCAGATCACGTTCATTGGAGCATGAGAGTACGTACCGAGAAAGGCACGAGTCAACAGTATAAAAAAGACTAAGGTTCATGTTGGGCATGTGCGTGAGAGCCAATTAGTCAAGCCGGCGTTTGTAAAGAGTAGAGGCACAAAAGATTATTTAAAAGAAAATAGTCTATAGGATGCTTATAGTCCCTAACATGAGAGGGGGGGGGAGGTATAGCCCCACTAGGCTCTCTTCTTTTATTCTCTTGTGTTGCTATCTCATTTTGTCAACTCATTCTCTTTGCCATATGGCTTTCTGCAGTTTTTATTTATTCTATACTTCAACCTTATTCTTTTACTTCAAAATTTTGTTTCCCTATTCTTATATTTCTACCTTATCCCTACATTTCTACCTGATCTTCCCATACTTCATCCCTTTCCTATACTTCTTAACTTACTATTATTATTCAACCTTCTCCCCTATTATCTCATACTCTTACCATATAAATTGAATTTCCTCTACCACTCTTTCCATTACGTAACTTGATAATGGTTCAGGACAGTCGTAACGTCGTCAATTCCTTTACCTCAAGACCTGTGGCTTGGATGTCTGATATAACCATTCATTATGCTACAATTTGCATTGAATGGTCCACTTTTGCAAATCCTTGACATGAAAAGTCAAATTCTTCGTTCCTCCTTACTGCAGACGATGAGTCACAATAACGTGACTGAAGATATGGTGACCAAGCCACACACCAGAAGATGGAGAGACGATGACGTTTCGGTCCGTCCTGGACTATTATCAAGTCTATCAAGTCTTCCTCCTCACTATTTTCAAGTAACTTTTCCTGGAACACTACAACACCCATTTCTAATTCTTTCTCATGATCACAGCTGGTGTGGGATTTACCTAAGGGCCACTAACACTAGAGGCTTCGACAAGAACAGGAAGCCGGCAGCTTGATAAAGGTCCCCCCCCCCCATTAGCCTTTATGGTCTTTTCCAGCTGTATTTCAAAACTGAACAAAACTGAGTTTTGGCATTTACGGCTTCAGATGGTAGGCGGTTGCATGGGTTTATAACCCCTGTGGGTGAAACAGCATCCCCTGTTCTCAGTGCTACATTGTGGGATTTTCTAGTGTTTTCCCAGGGGCAATTAATGTATGTGTGAACTTTCTCCTAGGAAACTAAAATTTTAACCCCTGAACTATATGCAAATTTTAATGCACCTAAGAAGTTGGATTTACTCAAACATTTATTTTTGTGCAGAATCGACAAATTTCCTACTGGTTATTGAAACTTTTCACCCTTTCGATACTTTGGTCACAGAAAACCAATATTGGCTGAATCTTATATTTAGTATGAACAAATAGCATTTTGGGGGGGGGGGTTATCTTGTAATATTGGTAATATTGGTATAAACTATGAACTGGTCATTCAGACATACTCTGTGTTAACGAGGCCTCTTCAGATACCACTCACGACCACCCCAGTCTACCCACCATTACTACTCACCCTGAGCTGTAGGAGGTTGAGAGCGACGATTCCACCAATTTCTGCCGATACTGCCAAGATGAGCAATGCCAAGTACTGAAACAAACGCTGCATTAATTGTGTCAACATCAGCGTGTCTATTTCAGGGTAATCATTGCCAAAGTATAATTACAATTAAAGCGTGCCTTAGACAAATGTCCCTCTAGCATTCTAGAAACGCAAAATTGCAGTACCAAGCTGTACAGACCATCCGCCAATATAATGTATGTGCGTGTACTTACTTAATTGTGGATGCAGGACAGTGTCAGCTCTGGGCCCTGCCTTTTCAGCTGTTGGAGTAATGCAATATGGTACCCATCCCTCAAGATTTATCAAAACTAATTTAAACCTATATATAGTATAAACCTCAATTACTGAGTACCTAAAGTAATTCGTTTGATTTATTCATTACTTAATCCTGCAGTTGCTCAATGTTTTTGTATCTAGCTTCCATCCATGATTTCTCTCCTTTTGTCTATCATTTCATCGTCAAACATTTCACCTTTATCTACATCGTTAATGACCCTAGGATCTTAAATGTCACAATTATGCCCCCTCTTACCCAGCACATATCTAACGTAGTAAGATCCAGGGATCTGTTCTTTACACACAAACACACGTGGCATAGGAAAACATAGACCCCCACACAACCTATATATTATGTGAGAAATCTTTAAAGAATTCTGATAAAGAAAGAGTTCTAGGGGTGATTCTAGATTGAAAACTATCACCTGAGGACCACATAAAGAATATTGTGCGAGGAGCCTATGCCACGCTTTCCATCTTCAGAATTGCTTTTAAATACATAGATGGCGATATACTAAAGAAATTGTTCACGACTTTTGTTAGGCCAAAGCTAGAATATGCAGCAGTTGTGTGGTGCCTTTATCTTAAGAAGCACATCAACAAACTGGAAAAGGTGCAAAGACATGCTATTAAGTGGCTCCCAGAACTGAAGGGCAAAAGCGACGAGGAGAGGTTAGAGGCATTAAATATGCCAAAACTAGAAGACAGAAGAAAAAGAGGTGATATGATCACTACATACAAAATAGTAACAGGAATTGATAAAATCGATAGGGAAGATTTCCCGAGACCTGGAACTTTAAGAACAAGAGGTCATAGATTTAAACTAGCTAAACGCAGATGCCGAAGAAATATAAGGAAATTCACTTTCGCAAACAGAGTGGTAGACGGTTGGAAAAAGTTAGGTGAGAAGGTGGTGGAGGCTAAGACCGTCATTCAAAGCGTTATATGACAGTGCTGGCAAGACGGGACACCACGAGCGTAGCTCTCATCCTGTAACTACACTTAGGTAATTACACACACACACACGCGCAGTGTGTGTGTGTGTGTGTGTGTATATATAGAGCCCAATAGACTCAGGAACCTGTACACCTGTTTATTGACGGTTGAGAGGTGGGACCAAAGAGCTAAAGCTCAACCAACGCCAGCACAACTAGGTGAGTACACTCGCCCCCTCTCTCTCCCCCTCCCCCCCCCCTCTCTCTCTCTCTCTCTCCCCCTCCCCCCCCTCTCTCTCTCTCTCTCTCTCTCCCCCTCCCCCCTCTCTCTCTCTCTCTCTCTCTCTCTCTCTCTCTCTCTCTCTCTCTCTCTCTCTCTCTCTCTCTCTCTCTCTCTCTCTCTCTCTCTCTCTCTCTCTCTCTCTCCCTTCCCCCCACTCTCTCTCTCCCTCCCCACTCCCCTCTCTCTCTCTCCCTCCCCACTCCCCTCTCTCTCTCTCCCTCCCTCCCCACTCCCCTCTCTCTCTCTCCCTCCCTCCCCACTCCCCTCTCTCTCTCTCTCTCTCCCTCCCCACTCCCCTCTCTCTCTCTCTCCCTCCCCACTCCTCTCTCTCTCTCTCCCTCCCCCCCTCTCTCTCCCCCTTCTCCCTCCCCCTCTCTCTCTCTCTCTCCCCCTTCTCCCTCCCCCTCTCTCTCTCTCTCCCCCTTCTCCCTCCCCCCTCCCTCTCCTTCCCCCCTCTCCCTACCCCTCCCCCCCTCTCTCTCTCTCTCTCTCCCTCCATGTGAGAAAGGCTGTTGGTCCAGATATAATCTCACCATGGGCATTGAAAGAGTGTGCAGAGGTACTTTGCTTGTCACTCTCCATAGTGTGGCAAGCAAGGTCACTGGAGATGGAAGACCAACCAGAAATATGGAAGACGACTAATGTAGTCCCAATATACAAAAATGGTGACAGATAAGAGGCACTGAATTACAGGCTAGTGTCCTTAATTTGTACACCATGCAAGGCGATGGAGAAGATCATCAGAAAAAATCGTAGTAACACATTTGGGGAGAATTGACTTCGTGACAAATTGCCAACATGGGTTCAGGAAGGGTAAATCTTGCCCTACTCCACAATATTGTCGCTTGGACTGTCGACTTGCTTGGACGTCACCATCAGCTTATTTTCGTCTAATTTCGCTATGAAATGATACTTTTTCAGAGTAAAACTATGTTTTTCCATTTTCTACATTCAGCACCAACACTATTTAGATCCCACTAAATATCCCATTTAGATTACATTATATCCCACTAAATGTATCTAAATGTCAACCCATGTCTTACTATTTTTAAACAATGCTGTTTGTTGACCAACTTGTATATTGTATTTTCTACCATGTTCTCCCTTTTTCTATCTTTTTTTTTTCTTTCAACACAATTTATACTTTAAGCTCAATTACTATTAAGTTTTAGTCTAAGTGTTTTTTCCCCACCTCACCTTGCCCGAAACGCTATGCATACTAGTGGCTTTAGGTATTGTATGTACTAGCTCTATCTATAAATCCAACATTATGTTTGTAACTAATCCTCTATGTATGTACTTTTACAAGAATAAACATTTGATTTGATTTGATATAATGAGTAAATATATAATATTTATTCATTGCTAGTGTAATGCCAGGAAGCTTTGGGGTGGCTTTGGGTAATTAGAGCAACCCGTCCTCTTAAAAATAACGTCACTTTTGGCTGGTATGCGCACTATGGCCAAATTTGGACGTAATTTGAAATGCAATCGACTCGCAAAACTGACGTACTGTTCCGTTTTCTGTTTGAGTCGTCGGCTCAACTCATGTCTGCCATTCCTGGATACACATTACCAGGCCAAAAAAAAATTATGTCTAATAACACAATTTCTTTAGCACTAGCAAACCTTGGACAGATTGGGATAATCTTAAAGAACACAAGAATGGATGCAGTAGTCTGCTTCATGAACCTCATACCAGCAGGACAAAAAATCAGTACAGTAATTCTTTGACAATTTAATCAAACACAGCGTTGAAGAATAAGAGTCCTTTTTCATAGAGTTCACATGTTGAGTCAGTGCTCATCATTATAAGCATGGCTACCTGTAGTCGTCACCTGCCACAGACATCGGCAACTAATCATGGAAGCGTTTGGGCAAATGTTCCTTTCATTTGAAACCTTTGATCATCTAACAGTAAATAGGTATCTCTTTTAGGCTACATCCTAGAGATGGTCAGTAAATGGTCTAGCAAAGAAGACAGGCAGACACACACAGAGTTGGGGCTGAGTGGACAGCGCTCTAGACTCGTGGACCTAGTGACCGGGGTTCGATCCCGGCAGCCGGCAGAAAAACAAATGGGCAGTTTCCTTCACCTTGATGCCCCTGTTATCTAGGAGTAAATATGTACCTGGGAGTTAAACAGCTTCTACGGGCTGCTTCCTAGGGTGTGTGTGTGTGTGTGTGTAAAAAAAAAAATAGTTAATAACAGTTGATTAATTGACAGTTGAGAGGCGGGCCGAAAGAGCAGAGCTCAACCCCCGCAAGCACATCTAGGTGAATACACACACACGCTTGGGGAGCCGGTGGACACGTGATCCTGTGGTCCTGGGTTTGATCCCGGGCGCCGGCGAGAAACGAAGGGCAGAGTTTCTTTCACCCTATGCTCCTGTTACCTAGCAGTAAATAGGTACCTGGGCGTTGGTCAGCTGTCACGGGCTGTGTGTGGAGGGGGGGGGGCAGTAATAGTAGAAACAGTTGAGAGGCGGGCCAAAAGAGCAGAGCTCAGCCCCCGCAAGCACAACTAGGTGAACACACACGCACGCACGCTCCGTGTCAACCCAGGAAAGATTGACTGGGCACCAATCCTACACTGTTCGTCCCTGTTCACTTACCAGTAATTGGAGACCTGGTTGTAAACCATTTTGGTATGCGGATCGTGTTCATGGAAAAGCATGCAGTGAATTATGGAAAGAGAAAGCTCTATGCCTGCTAACAGGTGTCAGTATAAGTATACTCTTGTATCCATCTGTGTAAAAAGAGAGGGGGGGGGGGGGAAGAGAGAAAGGAGAGAAAGGGGGGGAGTTGGGGACGTTTTAGCTTGCTCACCTCCCACAACACACCCACACTCCGAAAAATTCATATAATTTCATTGAACTCCACCCGTGACAAGACCAGGAGTCACACTGCCAACGGTGGCACCTTACACTTTGTGCGAGTATAACATTTCATAATTATCTTAGCTAATGTCACTTGCGTGCCTCATGCATGAAGGCGTCATGTAGCCGTATCACATGTTCTCACTCAATCTATTATTATTATTATTATTTTCACCATGAAGCCATAATTATATCCTTCAGCACTATTTATTTATTTATTTACTTATATACAAGACGGTACATTGGGTTTGTGAGAATACATAGCATAGTATTTACAATCTTGTAAAGCCACTAGTACGCGTAGCGTTTTTATTTTATTTATACTATACTATTATTTTATACTATTAACGCCTTTTACTATCACCACCATTAACTCCTATTATTCACGCCACAATTCCTGTACATACCCCTATTAGCCCCTATTCCCACAAAAATTAGCCCGCCATTATTCCCACCCTTATTAACTCCAAGCAATAAACCAGGTATAAGAAAGTTACAAGTTACCAGTTACATGTTAACTGTTGTGGTCACATCCTGGGAGATGGTCAGTCCTTAACATTATCCTCCATTATTTTTTTAATTAACGCATTTAGGTACATCTGCATTCGTGCAGCTACGCTAGACTATATGACGGAGAGTACTGCGTGTCAAAAACAAGCTACGTGATGCTAAAAAATCCCCATCACGCAGGATGGTTAGTTATACAGAGGCATGTGATAAGTAGTCTGTATTGGCAGACTCTGGGTGCATTATGAGGATATTATGAACACAAGAGTGAATAAGGTAGTAGTGGTACTAAAAGTCCGCAACTCGCAGGATGGTTAGTCATACAGGGCCATATGTTCAGTAGCCTACATTGACAAATTTTGGATATACTATGAAGATATCCTCAAGAACACAAATATAGTACTATGTAGCAACTGTTAAGGACATGTACATGTTAGTTCATGTATTATGTACCCCATACATACATTCTGTCTGTGGGCGTTCGTGGAAATGGTTACAGAGGCACATAATGGATTTAGGATCTGTTGTAATTTTTTTTGTTTGTAGTACTGACCTCGTCTTGGGCCCGAGAAAGAAGGCAACTACCTAATTTAATATTTCCCAGACCTCGCAAATCTATGTTCTAACTTCTAAATAAAGCCTAAGATGGCATATATTTGGCATAGCATTGTTTATTTAGGCCTAGAAACAGTTAAGTTTGTTTCAGTTTTACGTTCAGTGTAAGAATAACAAAACCTGGATTTTTTGTGATTGCTACAGTATATATATTTAGTACATACCATTTACACATACAAGTCATATTGTACCAGTTTAGTTATAGTTTATTTCATTTATTATGCACCCCATACCCATCCTGTGGGCGGTAGTGGAAAAGGTTACAGAGGCACATAATGGGCTCAGGGACTGAACCCCACAATTCATTTAGCTAAGCAAGTTATAATCTTGATGAGCTAGTTACAAAATTCAGTGTAAGTCGTCACATCATCAATGAGTTCGAGATCGATCACAAGTACAGTTTCTAAATTAATCTAAATTAAGCAGCTGACACATGTGGAGAGCTAGTGTCACAATTGATATGTTTGTCCTGCACACTGCCCCCATCCAGGGGCAGCGGTGGATAGATTACAATCACTTAGTTACTACCTACAGTTAGCAAACTGGGGATATTTGGCTAAAATTTCTGGAGCAGATAATTTTGAATGAAATATTTACACATCGTTGGAACATTGGTTATAGAATTGTCTCTGAATTCTCGTATCTTTTCGTACTCCATCACATAGTGACGGAGGGTGTGCTAATAATATTGTTGACACAGTTTACATTTGGTCAGGTCTACATCAGCAGATAATGAGAATTACCAGATACCGCATAATTGCGCTTAATAGAAAAGTTAATCACAAATTGTATTTTAACTTTTAATTAACAATACATTATTTTAAAAAAAGCTTTTCTCTGTGAATCTAATTTCAAGTATATAATATACGTATGAAATACGGAATACTTAATTCACATTCATACACGTAAGGTAATATGGGTGGAGGCGAACGGTGACGGCAAACTCAGCCGATCATGTATTGGGTAATGGCCGGCAGCCAGCACCATCACCAAGTCCGTCATTTTCCATGCCAGCAACCACAGACTTTCACGGGTGGTTCTCACTAGTGAACACTTCAATAATGATTAACTTACACTTTCACTCTCGATATTTTGAAAAAGCTCGTCTGTCTCTATTGAGGAAGCTGCTGTGTCATCAGAAATTGTAAAAAGCGATGAGGCTTCCTTCAAAATTAAGCTCTCAGAAAATACAGTCTATTCTCCAATACTGCTTCAACGTAAGCTGAGCTTAATTTAGATAATTGTGATTCAGGCCATAAATAAACTGTCAATATCACTTAGTCGCATAGATTTCACAATGTTAAATAAAAATATATATATTTGAAAATCTGACCTTTTTCAACTAAGCTAAGCTGACAGGTTATCTCATAAAACAAAGCGCATACAAAAAATGAATACTGTACACATGTATTATATGCGTAGGTAGATATATATTTGTGTATATATAATTGGAAAACAAAGGTAACTCGCAACATATATAATGGTAGGGTATACCATGAATTGCAAATATATTATAATCCGCAACACCACACCCATGCACATTGCAAAATAGCCTATCAACAGTCTCTATAATTTAAGTGTCGACAAAAGTGAGAATCACTCAGTTACGTCGATGAGTGTTTTAGTCATTGCCAGGTAGGTGTGCATACCTGCACGGCACAGATCACGTCATGTGGGTTGCTTGACCCATTCAGTAAGACTTCATAACGCGTACTACCGGGATCACCACACCCCCGGCAGCTGGGTGGCGAGGAATGCTCATACCAGCTACTACAGTAGATTAGATTGTTGCCGCCGAAGGCGGCTAGTTTATTGTACACCCCATACTCATCCTGTGAGCGGTAGCGCAAAAGCATTACAGAGGGCACAAAAGGTCTTTATCAGACATCTTAGATTATTACATAAACAATTTCTTCAATCCTTCACACCTTATAGATACAATGTCAGCTAGTTACAGAGAAAGTGCTATTACAAGAGCTACATATTTACAGTAAGTCATCATACATTAATGGTAGGTCTTATCGCTAATACATAATAGTAACTACAATTCATCCTCTCTCTGCTTGTTGGGGCAGATCTTCAGCTCCAAGGATTGTTCTAACGTACGCGGGGTAACAATGAACTGAATGACTCATTCAGATTCTTTAAGACAGTCCATACGTTTACCAGCTTTGCATGTACAGCTGGCGATACTCTGTGTTCTGAGTATACTCGAGGTTGGGTGTGATGTCGACTATTAATGTCAGTCTCTCTCCGAGTCTTTAATGTTTTTTTTTTCCATTCCCAGATCATACTCCTTGTCCGTCCCTCTTTTTCTCAACGTCCTCATTACCGTGCATTTACTTTGAGCGGGTGAATGAATGTGTACTCCCTTAACTATGCTTATAAGGCTGTTTTAGCTCTTTGATCCCCACATATAAACCTTCAATCGACTGGTGTACGGGTAGGTTCCTGAACTCTCCGGTTTTCTTATACAGTATCTACAGCTGAACCCATATGGAGTCTGCCTCCACAACTTCACAACTTGACTCCATTTACTTGCTCCTCTGATACTTAGGAAGCTCCTTTTGACATTTTTGGCTTAGGGTAATGTCCACTTTTATCTATTGTTAATATACATCTCATTTTAACTAGTCCTCGCTTCCTCTTAGTTCTCCAGCGCATTTTGTATCTTATTTCTCAATCGTTAGCCTATTTTACTCTTCCAGTGACGTGAGGTTTAATTTTCTTAGTCTTTCCAAGTACAGTACCTCGTGGTTCTCTGTTTTGGTGGCATCTCTCTCCATTGTCTGCAGCATGAGTTATGTATGATGATATACCAGCTCCAATCTGGTGCCGCGTATTCCAGAATTGATCATACATATGCAGGGGATTTTATCCAGTTCATGTCAGTAATTCGGATTAGGTGGTTACCTTGCGATGATTTCGGGGCTCGACGTCCCTGCGGCCGGGTCCTCGACCAGGCCTCCTCGTATATGCAGGTACGGGAACATGCATATAAGCCTAACATGTATATATGGCTATCCCGACACAATAAGCACTTTTTTATAATTTCCTGCCATTGTGATTTCTTGGAGGAAGCGTTGATGGAGAATTCCATTACCCACACCGGAGTGCAGGCGGGTTATTCATAAAATTAGTCGTGACACCATATGCTATCTCCAGACTTCCTTAGGGGACTCGGAAGCATCCCAGGTTAAAGAGCTTTTTCCTGTCATGGCTTAGTGGCTTAAGGCATGCATCTGGTATTCACCTGGATGCTGGTCCCAGTCCCCATACTGCTACAACTGATTTTCTCAATAATAAATAATTTACTTGAAAATATATAGTATAACATGATACTGTGGTTAATAACTGTTACATATCCAACCAGGGCCGGACGAAGCTTTTGCCAGGATGCTTAAAGAATGCAAGGAGGAGTTTTGCGAGCCACTGTTTACCATATTTAATAAATCATTAGAGTCAGGCAGAGCGTCTGAGTCGTGGAAGGTTGCTAATGTGGTACTAATTTTTAAGAAAGGAAATAGATCACTTGCGTCAAACTATCGGCCAATCAGCCTAACGTCTATTGTGGGGAAAGTTACTTGAATCGACAATTGCAAATACCATTCGTCTTCATCTCGAAAAACATAAATTAATAAATGATTCGCAACATGGTTTTACAAATGGCCGTTCATGTTTAGCAAATGTGCTATCATTCCAGCATAGTTGAGGCAGTTGATAGTGGTAAGGTTTGTGATGTTGTGTACCTTGACTTTAGCAAAGCTTTTGATACAGTGCCACATGAAAGATTGATTAAAAAGATAGAGGCTCATGGTATGGGGGGTGCTGTATTAAGTTGGACTAGGGCATGGCAATACCAAAGGAAACAGTTAGTGTAAATGGGGTTAAGTCAGAGTGGGAAAATGTTGTAAATGGAGTGCCTCAAGGCTGTCCTGGGACCTCTATTATTTATAATATATATAAATGATTTAGATTCAGGTTTGAGTAGCAACATCTGCAAATTTGCCGATGATACAAAAAAATCGGTAGTGAAATAAACACGGAAAAAGATCACTTCAAGTCTATCAAAATAGATCGACCGTTTTATATGTGCGAGATTAGGTTTATAATAATGTTATTAATTATATTCATTTCATATAACCTGTGTTCCAGGCACAAGAGGGGATCATCCCTTGCCGGTACAATTTTGGGAGTATTTCCTTGGAGGCCATGCCTTACCTCTTAGTCCTTGGAGGGCCTGTTAGTATATTCTTTGGCGTTTATTTGGGGCCCTTTGACACAAGTATTTTAATGTGTGACTGGTAAGTGTAAGTGACAGGAGTCCAGGTAAATCCCACTTTTTTACTCTCTTCAGTGAGTAAAAAAGTGGGATTTACTATTCTATTTCGGGACAATGTCCGAAATAGAATGTTGTTTAGTGCTTGCAGGAAATCACTATAACCATAGTATTTGCATGGAGACCTTGGAGACCCTACTTGACTGCACCGTGGGAGATTATCCACTTTCAAATTATAAGTCCATCCCTTTTCACCCAAGTAAAAATTAAAGATGAGACAAGCTTCTTCTCGAGGCAAAGCTCAATGTCTTAAGCTATATTAATACTCTGTCCACAGAGTATTCTCTCTCTCAAGCGCCACACACTCATAGTTCCCTACACCGCCCCAAGGGTGCAGCTGGAAGTGCAGTTGTCCTGACAATGGCTTGTATTTTGAGTGAGGAGTCCATATAAACAACTGGGCCTCTACCCATCAGACCCAACTCTCTGCCTTACTTCTTGCACTCAAGTGTGTACAGCTCCTAACTTGATATATTAATTGTAAGCGATTCTTTATCATCCTCAATTGTGTCAACTTTAAGACAACTGTAACAAGCTTGTGTCTGAAGCTTGAGATGAAGCTTGATATACAACAAACTTGTTAATGATGGTAACATCCCATTTCATATAGATTCCATCTTATGTTGGCATCCGAATACATGATGGAACTGATGAGTTAACCAAAGAATCTGCCTTCAAAGGACTTTATTATAACCATATACTGCCTATAAGCAGTCTGGGAAGCAATAATATTATAATAATTATAATACACCAAGACACACCAAGAACTTCAACAAATCCTTGTAGATTTGAGGCAAAGTGAAATTTACCCAAATAATTCCATCTATCATACTATCATACAAAAAGAGCAACACATCTATGGATCATCTATTAAAATCAGCAGACTCCTAGATGTTATTACTGCTCGGCTTATACTCGACTATAAGTATTTCTGGGAATTTGCATTGCCTGCTGATGTAGACCTGACCAAATGCAAACTGTCAGCAAAATTATTCTCACACAGCCACTACGTGATGGAGTGCAAAAAGATATGTTAATTTAGAGACAGCTCTTTAATAAATGTTCAAGAAATGTGTAACTATTTCATTCAAAATATGCTACATGAATTTTTAGCCAAATGTCCTGTTTTTAAATGCTGGTTGTAAATATGGGTGGGCGTTACCTTTCCACCGCTGCCCACTGGCTAGGGTGGTAGAAGGGTGAGGTGCAGGATAAACGAATCAATTATGACAAACTCATAACATGAAAGTTACTTAACTTTAAGATTACTTGTGGTCGTTCTTGAACTCATTGTTGATATAATACTCTAAATACATTAAACTATGTAACTACCTTATCATGACCAATTTGCTTAGCTAACTTAATTTTGAGGTTCAGCCTCTGAGCCCATTATATGCCTCTAACCCTTGCCAGTACCGCCCACAGGATGGGTATGGGGTGCATAATAAATAAACTTACCAAACTAAAAGCAGCCAAAACTAAAGGAAATTTCGGAGAAACCTAAAGCCAATAAGCAACATAAGGCAGCTTAAATAAAAAAGTATATATAAAGGAGTATTAAGTACTTGAGGTTATTAAAGCAAAGCACATATAAATAATAATAAAGAACAAATCGTAAAAAGAAAAAGTAATGAACTAAACCAGGCATCAACGGAACATTGCGCAAAACGCAAGACAATCACAAAGGAGAACCATTAAGCCCTGAACGAAATCGGCAACAAAATTAATATATATGAGGAATATTTGGAAGGGTTAGACAAGCTGGGAAAGCACTCCAGAACACACACACACGGCATAAACATAGCGACCGCACTAAACAAGACGATACATACGGCTCGTACACTTGTTCAATCCAGTCACAAGTATAATGATATTTATAAATCACTTACTAATAAATATCGGCCAATAAACTCACCAGCCTGAGTACACAGAGCACCTCGGAGGCGCCGGCCACCCAGCCCACCAGACCAGTGATGAAGAAGATTAAGCCTACGCCTAGCACACTGTAGGTGAAGATCTGCAACACAAAAAGCGGCATTAGTCACCTAAAGACTCGCGAGACGCGAGGAACAGATTTACTATTGTTAATCCAAGCTGGGAGAGTCCACTCGCCTAAGTTGTTACAAAACCATTAGATATAATGACGCCAAAATTGTACTTAAAACATTATCATAACGTCGTGCCTAGCGTAATCCAGGTTTAGTTTATATTAAAATAACAATACTTTAAACAGTCTCAGGCTTCACGAGAAGGCTGCAGCCCCCTTTATGTCATGCTAATTAACGTTCATATATTTGTGTGGTATATTTGTAGGCTTTAAAAGCTACTATTACCTACACTAGGCGGAAATGAGTATAACCAGTGGCAATGGTCATCACCCATGAGGATAACGTACGCGAGCGGCTCACCATTAAATCGTTTTTTGAACATTCATGAATTCCAATTTCCCTCAAAAGTATGTCTGGTACATAACAATGTATGTTTTAGTCCATTTGATGTGGATTCCATCTCATGTTGGCCTCCAAATGCATGATAGAACTGATGAGTTAGCCAAAGAATCTGCCTTTAAAGGAGCCGTTGAGTGTAACCTTGGATTGTCAATGAGCAATCTGAGAGCAGTAGCACATCAAGAACTTCAACAAAATCTTGTAGATCTGAGGCAAAGTGAAATCGACACTAGTAATAACATCTATCATCATACTATCATGCAAGAGGAGCCACACATCTATGGTTCATCCAATAAAATCAGCAGACTTCTAGATGTTACTACTGCTCGGCTTAGACTCGGTTACAAGTATCTCTGGGAATTCTCATTATCTGCTTATGTAGATTTGACCAAATGTAAACTGTGTCAACAAAATTATTCGCACACCCTCCGTCACTATGTGATGGAGTGCGAAAAGATACGTAAATTCAGAGACAATTCTATAACAAATGGTCCAAAGATGTGTAAATATTTCATTCAAAATGATCTGCTACCAGAAATCTTAGCCAAATGTTCCCAGTTCGCTACCTGTAGGTAGTAACCAAGTGATTGTAACCTATCCACTGCTGTTCACTGGATGGGGGGGGGGGCGGTGTGCAGGACAAACAAATTGTGACACTAGCTCTCAACATATGTCAGTTGCTTAATTTAGAAACTGTACTTGTGGTTGATCTCGAACCCATTGATGATGTGATGACTTATATTGAATATTGTAACTAGCTCATTAAGATTGTAACTTGCTTAGCTAAATGAATTGTGGGGTTCAGTCCCTAAGCCCATTATGTGCCTCTGTAACCCTTTCCACTACCGCCCACAAGATGGGTATAGGGCGCATAATAAATTAACTAAACTAACTGTACATTCGGTTTGTTGAAAGGTCTTTATTAATTAAATATGCACTAACGTAACAAAGTATGAATTCCTGGGTGTCTAGGAATACTGAAGTATAATGATTGTTGGTGGGACCCAGGGAAGGTTAATTGTTAAGCTCATGCTTGCACAGAAGCTAACTTTACATTAAAAATAATAAAAATAAATACATACAGCCTTTCTCCAACTATAAGTTTGAATAACAACAACTAGTTATGACAATGGGCGTAGACAGATACACTTGGCGAGCTGCACTAAGCTACAGTAATATATCATTGATAAAAGTAGTAATTGCCAGTCACAGGAATAACCAATACTTCAAATAGTTCATCTCAGCAGTTATGGACATCTTTCTCACGAGGTATAGCAAGCTAGTAGAGAGAGGGGAAGTGCATGTAGAGAGCCAAAGGTTGTCACTGCACCAACAGAGAGCATTTTAATATATTTTCCGGCATGTTCATTAGCGTGAATCAGCATGTTGCTTAAATTGTTAAGGTGCTTCCTTAACACAGGAAGCCTGACGTCCAAGTGTCACACCACTTACTGCAGTATCTGCTTAACTACCAGAGCACGGGTGAAGATAACAGTGATCATGATGGACGCACACGTGACGAGAGAAATATGAGAGGAGTCCATCATTACCCACAGGTGAAGCGTGCGGCTTGGCGCACAGTTCGTAGTCGGGTCCTGCTATAACGTTTGCCGTTTAGCCTCTACCCTGTAATTTCTTGCAGGCGAGGGAAGAGCTGATTTTAACCATCCATAAGACGTAATTAGTGATTTTGTAACAATGTAAAGGGGACGGACTTCTTCATCAAGTCTGTAGTTCTTACTTGTACCGTTTGTAAGGGCTTTGGTAGGATCTCTGTAGTGCAGTTGGGTTCGTTCTCGACTCAGCAATCGGACATCCAGGGCGGGATAGAAATAGTTGGGCACGTTTCCTTTCACCTTATGCCTCTGTTCATCTATCAGTAAATAGTTACATGCGAGTTACTCAACTGTTGTGTGGAGTTGCATTCCTATTTTTTTATTATTATTTTCTACCACAGACGTGGCCACACATTTACAATGCTAATCAGCATTTATACATTTTCTTCTGTCCTCCATGGACAGGGTTAGAGACAGTAAGAGTCAGTAGTTTGTCCTAAGGGAGGGGACCTCGATACCAGCCTAACGTACACAAGCTGCCTGTCCGACAAAATGAATAATAAAAATGAATTTTCACATTGGTGGAGAGCAAAAACAGAAGAAACAACGACATAAGCTTTGCTAATGAGAATGGACAACCCATCCTGCTGTTTAGCAGGATGGGTTGTACCTGTCGTCAATTATCACGAATTCGTATATACTTTTAGATAGTAGTATACTGACTAGTAAGGAATTCTTTTAAAATAAATTAAGCTAAAAACAATCTTAAATATTCCTAGGCCTCGTATTGCACTCACATGTATTATATTAGGCCTCAGATACCGTGTATTAGGTCTAGGAAGGTTAGGTTAGTTTATTTTGTCTGAGCAACACAAGTAAATACACACAGAAATCACAATAGCGTGATGCATCAAATGAACAAATCCACAAGGGCCGTGATGAGGGGTTCGAACTTACGCCCGGGATGATCCCAGACGCTGCCTTAGTTGACTAGGCCACGACATGGTAAAAAGAATTGTAATCGGTAGTTCCACTGATCTCACACGGATCCTGCAGCCTCTCCGAGACACAAACCAGGGTTGTTTGGTTTGTTTGTAGGGACTCATAAGCCTCGAAGAACACTATATGCAGCACCCGGGAGAGCCTTGTTGGACTCTCGTGCACTGGCACATATCGTCTTCTCCTACCACCCCATTATATATTTGTATATATAGGGAAATTTATTGTACAAGATTACATATTTACAAATGTGGCCTAAATACATACTCAACACAACCAATACAAGCAAAATGAAAAACACGACAATTGATAAATGTCACAGACAGATTCGATCATTGTTGCAAGTCAAACACTTCTTCGAATTCCTCCGAAGTTGGACTAGTGCCCAAGACGCAACAGGCATTTCCCGTCTGAATCGCAACACTGAGGCGCTGGAACAAGAAACTTTTTGCTCTCTGGTCTTTTGTAGTGCTAATCAATTTGTCTCCCAATTCCTTTAGGAATTTCAATGCACATTTTCCCAACGAACCGAGGGTCTCCGAGCCGATCGGAACAAAGCTGTAGGAGTGTGCTAGACCTACGTATTTGATAATTTTCTGCGATTTATTTTATTATTATTATTTTATATTATATTATATATGAAATACTATTTATATGTATATATGAAATAGTATTTCATATATATTATATATGAAATACTATGTTACTATGTTATATATACCATCGTTACTATAAGTACAATCAAAACAGAACGATGGTAGTATCATCCTGTTTTGGATAAACAAGAGTAAACATTCACATTGGAACATGTGAATGTTTACTTTAGCAAGACAGCACAAGAGAACAGAGCAGCGCAAGTCGTGGCACTGTATGTCAATACGTGTCTAGATTTATCCTGACTCTAGTGAGCTGGATGACCAACTGTTAAAGGCTGCAAGGATTACATCTGCATAATTATCCTCACACCATCCAAGCTCAAGATTTCACAATGTGGTAAAAGTGCAAGTCAAAAGTGCAAGGTAAAAGTATAAGAGCTGCAGAGCAAAACGCCAAATGTTGCGCATGGTAAGCTAACTTAAACACCGCTCGCAATACCATCATAAAGCCTGGGTTAGGTGGTGTCGGTGTTAGACACACCTGAGGAGAAGCTCGACATGCGCCGCGGGTGTTGTCAAGCTCGTAGTGAAGGCTTGGCGGGTCACTCACGCTCCTCACTCCTCCATCACTCACGCTCCTCACTCCTCCAGTCTTCTCGCGTTTACTCCAACACTTACACTTACACTTTCTGCCATCAGTCTTTATTATTGCTATTAGAAAGATCTAAAACTCATAGCGAATATGTTGACCAGACCACATCACTAGAAGATGAAGATCGACTTGAGAATGGTCCAGGACGGACCGAAACGTCGTCGTCCCTTCACCTACTAGTGTGTGGTCTGGTCAACATACTTTAGCCACGTTATTGTGACTCATCGCCTCATAGCGAAGTATATTTAGATTATCCTCACCAGCCTAAAGCAGGAATACTGTATATTAAAATTACAAAATAAAATGATGTTGGTCAATTCGCAACTGCATGTGTTTTTTTGGATTCAGTTACTCTCAACAAAATTTCCATTTAGCACGGACTTATGGTGAGCCCGTAGTGGACTTACCTGGCACAGGAGCGGAGCTATAACTGCAGTTGTTGCTGTTGTTGGTTTAGATTTAACTAATCAGAACGAAATGATCATGTAGCACGGGGTATAGTGAGCCCGTAAGCGAGTTTGATTATTCGCGATATCCTTGTTACTGTGATATTTGGATTAAAGATTTTAAATGGAGGTGGGGTTTCCTCCTTTTCTCCCGTTTATTTTCCGCTTCTGTTTTAGCACACTGGTTTTAGTCTTGTTTTAATAACATATTATCTTGGTGGCGGATATAGATGCACAGTGTTTACAAGTGTGTCCCATTCTTTAACTGCTTTTCCAACCATTATAGTTGCTGTGGATTTTGCATCTAATGCAGCTGCTCTTGTTGGATGAATGTTGAGGTTGATGTGCAGGGCTTTAGTTGTTTCATTCCAGTAAGTACAAATACAAATATTTATTCAGGTAAAGTACATACATACAAGGTAAGATACAAAAGTTGATGGATGTATAGATAGAGCTAGTACATACAATGCCTAAAGCCACTATTACGCAAAGCGTTTCGGTAGTGTAATAGTGGCGCTTCTGCATCTATTCCACAAATGTGACACTCTTTATGTATTGAGATTATTACCTCCCAGCAGCACAGACTCAGACGTGTAACCAAGTCTGTCTGTCTCTCTGTATGGCTACTGCAATGTCTCTGGATATCTTTTTGCCAGGCTTGAAAGAGTAGTACCCAGTGACTTGTTCGTACCACATCGCAGTGGATCTTCCTTCCGCTACTTTGGCTCTGTGGCAACTTTTGATAGTTGAGAATTTTCTTCTTGAATTGCTCCTTAATCTGTGAAAAAACTTGGAGGTATTTTAACTTATACAACAGGTAGAGCAGTGGCATTTTTTGTTAGTGAGTCTGTCTTTTCATTACCCTTTATGCCATTGTGACTTGGTATCCAATTTAGGGTGATTGACATATATCATACCGGAGCCAAGTCATCTCTCGTATCAAGGAACGGTTGAGGGCCACTGGGCTAACAACACTGCAGACCAGGCATGACAGGGCGGATCTCATAGAAACCTTCAAAATACTAAACAATTTGGACAATGTAGAGCCGTACACTTTCTTCAAATATCAGATGTAGTACGAACGAGGAGCAACGGGTTCAAGCTCAACAAACCCCCAATGTAGGACAGAAAACAGGAGATGCTTTTTAACCCATAGGGTTGTAAACCCATGAGAACAGCTGAAGCCCGCTTCAGCAGTTCCCGCTGAAGCCCTAAACGCCAAAACTCTGCCAGGTTTTAAAATACAGATAGAAAAGATCATCAGGGCAAATGGGGGGACCTTTGACAAGCCGCCAGCTTCCTGTCCTCGTCGAGGCCACTAATATTAGTGGCTCTCAGGTAAATTCAGGAGTGGTTTACTGCTCTATGTATCGCATTTACTAAATATTTTTCCATTTCTTCAGTATTGTCAGGCGAAGTGTAGTTTTGGTGCCAAATTTCAAGTCTGCTGTCTGAAATTTCGTCCAATCTGCTTTGATAAATCCCATCCGGGTTTGGGAGCTAGAGGTCTGGAAGGTAGTGCTATATTAAAAACTGTTTTTGTTGCAAAGTGGTCACTTTGTACTGTACTTGTCAAAGTCAGTACTTGGTCAATTGACCAATGACAACTCAAATACTGGAGACAATATGGATTGGTTCTGTCGAGTTAAGCAGACTGACTGCAGGCACTTCATCCAAAAGGTGTTAAATATGTCTTCCGTTGGGCGTTGAAGTCACCCGAGATGAGAGTAGGTGTGGTGACTGCTATTTCATAGATTGCAGAGAAATCCATATCGTGTTCTCTATGGCTCCTGTATACATTGAAGATGGACAGCATTGAGTTCCTCATGGTGAGATTAACTTTAAATTTGACGTCTTCAACACAGGCAGGCCTGTGATTGGTGTGGCATTGATATGATTTCTTACTAGTATTGATATGCGTCTGGTGCCACCTTGCGCAATTGAGCAGTGGTAACCTTGATATCCTGGAATATTGATAATTCTTTCAGTCCTGGTAAGTGTTTCTTGGAGTAAAACAATATCAGTGTTGCCCTTGAGAAGCACTGCTCTGAGTGTTTGTGCTTTGTTTTTGAATTCTTGGATATTCCATTGTGTAATCTTGAGATTGTCGTTATTGTCCATTATTCTGTTATAGTTGAATCCACTGAGTCTATGGTGGTTTCTAATGTGCTGATTTCCCCTACGGCTTGTGTCTTCTTGGTTGGAATGGAGGGTGTCATTGGGTGCTGAAACAATTCAGTTTCGTCACCTTCAACTTCGTCGACATTTTCCGGTAGGGCTTGTTGAGGTATGGATGAAATAAGTTCAGTAGATTGTTTTTTACCTGTTAACATTTTCTTCCATGACTGAGGGTTAGTCTGTTCTAGTGCTTGGAATGCTTTGTTGTGCATCTTACTGAAGGTCTCTGTTAGGGAGGTAATAAGCATTGGAACAATGGTCATTTAATATGCCTTTGGCTGCCTTTCTTTTGTCTTAGTAGGTGGGGAGACTAAGTTTAGTTGTGGTGTCTTTGCTACATCCAGCTACTGGGGAATTTGGTGATGTAGAGGTCTGTTACGTACTCCTATAAGATACGTAAGTAAATATATTAATATGTACATTTATAATTGTGTGTAAATTACAAGCATGTATATTGATATACTTATATATGTTCTATGCAAACGTACATTCATGTTACAGTGTTGGCGTTAGGCCCAACGTATCGTGGGAATGATTGTTTTATTTCTTTGTGTGCTCAGTTTTCCCACGGGAACTAATGATTTATATGTGATCATATGTGGGTAACAGAGGTGAATAATAATTGAGTGAACTGTATCTGGCAAATTGTCGTGGGACCGTCCGTTGCTGGGTGTGCATGCCATTATTCCCTTCTGTATGCATATTTTAATTACTATGTAAAGAAACAATTACTTTATTTTTGTATATCAATATGTATTAATTATTCATTAAGTTAGTTTAAGATTACTCTTGTCACAATGTATTGCTCCATTGTTGAAATAATAAATATTGTAACTTTGGCAAATCGTTCGCGGGGCAAGGCAATGTGTTTTGACTCCCGCGTTATTTTATTCAGTAGCTGATCTGGAACCAGGGAGATAACATCTAGTGGGAGTTAAGTTATACATTTTTGTTCTGTCATAGCCATACATATAATAATTTTAATTTAATGTCTGGAAGATACAGTGATATTTTTAATGTGATATATTGTGACCATATAATCATCTGTTTGCTATTGAGATTTATTTAATATAATTTTATATAAGATTGTGTATCTATTCTTCAGTCCTAAAGAAGATTTATTATTGTGCTCATTACTTATCAAGGGGTTATACTGGTGATTCGCTATTGAGAACAGCAGTTGTCTCGTATCCCTAGACGTAATTAAAGTTTGGCTGCTGTAGGGTCACGAGCCGTAACGTACGATAGGTAACAAGGTCATCATCCGTGCTTGAGATATCCTGGAGGCAATAGCAGGTGTATTCATTTTGCTGCCCTGATCTGTGCGGTTGTTGTTGCCATGTGGAGTAGTGCTCTTTTTTTTTCCAGTTGTTCGAGGTCCTGTTTTAGACTAGAATGAATTTATGCTCTAGACTGTTGCCAATTTTTATTTTCAGAGATTCGGACTTGCCGAGGAGTATTTCATTAGCTTTTAACAGAGGGTCTGTTAGTTTGTTGTCGTGGATTTGTGGCTTCGGATTGCTGGGTAGCACCGAAAGCTTGGATTACTGAACATCGTTTGTTCCAGGCGTGATGTTTATCCCTGCAGTTTGGACATTTTGTGTTTGTTGGTTTGCCTTCTTTATGTAGATTTTTGCATGTCATTGTTGTGTAGCTCGCTGCATACTCCACACCTTTCCGGGCCTCTGCAGGATTTTTTTGGTGGTCGAAGCGCTGACATCTGTAACAGCGCGTGGGCTCTGGATTGAATAGCCTTAGCCCGAATTGTCCATAGATCCCTATATTCAGTGTTGTTGTTGTTGTTGTTGTTTTAGATTCAGCTACTCGGAACTAAAAGTTTCAAGTAGCACGGGCTATGGTGAGCCCGTAGTGGACTTACCTGGCACAGGAGCGGGGCTGTAACTGCCAATGTTGATGCGAGGTCCTTTTATTGTTACAATCACCTGTCTTGTTTCGACATTGTCGTGGTTACACCTTTCTGTTGTTATGACATTGGGATATTCTAAGAGCCTGTTTGCATTTACTTTCATTTAAACGTATCATCATCTTTGTGACTTTTCCCCTCAGGTTTTAGTTCAACTAAGTTTTCAGTATTCCTGAGATTTGCAATTATGTCTGGGTTAGCTGTGGATACACTATATCTGCCTTTAATGTCAGGTTTGGCTCTGAGATCTGATCCTGGGTGATCTTTTTCCAGTGCGACAATGTAGGCATAAGTGGGACCATCTGCTGTCTTTTTGATTTTGAAGATGGTCCTTGGCATTGGTTATGGGGCTGCCCCTGAGTTCTGACAGGATTCTAAATTTATTTCTTCGGGAATTTCTTTGGTTCTCTTTCGTGTATTTGCCTTTCCGATTCCTACTACTTGCCAAGGGAATTGTGGTTATTCTCTGGTTCACTATTCCTGTCATCGCCAGCCATTTGCTTTGCTATTTCCACAAGATTACCGTGTCCTTCTGACGTTAATTTCAGAAGGGTGGCCAGTCAGCTCTCTGGGAGACATGGTGGGCCCATGTGTGGTGCTTTTCGTATAAATTCCGATTTTGTAAAGTCGTAATCGCTAAATATCTTTCACTTGAATTAAATTCACTTTATACTGCGCACTAAAAAGACGTTGGTGATTCAGTCAGTAAACTACATAACTAGGTAGTATCACAGGTCAAGTACCTCTGAGTAAATCCTGAGCGAGCTAGAAAGAAGTTCACTTGATGTCTGTGTGACCTCGCTCGCGTGCGCGCGCGCACACACACTAAAACAACACAACTGCATGTTGTCGTTGTTTTAGATTCAACTACTCTGAACAAAATTTCCATGTAGCACTGAGATGTAGAGAGCCCGTAAAACCGTAATGCAGTTGGTGTCTAATATAGTGAACCTTTGATTACATTATACAGTGAGGCGTGGAAGTCGACACCTCTCTGCTGCACGCACCAATAAAATACCAGTGTTCGGGGATGGGAAAATGACTGCATTCAAGGAAGTGACAGTCAATTTACCGAAAATGACAACTTTCACTGTGGTTAGAGTGGTGCAGCGTTCCTGCCAGCTCACAATGCTGTAATGTTACTCTTTGCCGAGATGGGAACTGACGGACGCACGCGTACACACCACCACCTCACTTCCCAAGGCATTTCATTTATTGACTACTCTGACACTGAAAAAGTTCTTTCTAATGTCTCTTGTGGCTCATTTTGGGTACCCAGCTTCCACCTGTGTCCCCTTGTGCTTGTACCACCCGTGTTGATTGATAAAGATTACGCCACCCAAAAGGTGGCACGGACATGAATAGCCCGTAAAGTGGAGGCTCTTTGGTGCCATTATTAGTACCAATAGCCGATACTGGAGATCTATGGATAGGGTCTTCATGGTCTTTCGCAGTTTTCGGGTGTAATGTCTTCGTTGGCAGGGGCAGCCAGGTTGTGTGACGTCCCTGTTACCGGGCTGGTTGAGGGGCCTGTTGCGAGGTTGGACGCCGGGCCGGCAGCAGGTGGAGGTCGCCCGGTACCGTCACCGTTGGTAGTCCATTTGCGGTGAGCAGCTGGTTGACGGTGTGGACGTATAAGTTGACGTCGCTGCTCGCCAATTTGTCGGCGAGGTGTAGAAGTACTGGTAGCCGGGTGTCGTTGGTGATAACTGCAGGCTTGGTTGGTGGTAGTGAGGGCTGCGGAGGTGAAGGACCAAGCGATAGTGAGGTAGCAACAGCTTCCCCAAGTGTGTTCTCGGGCAAGGCCGGGAAAGCGAACGTAGGCGGGATGGCTAGCTGAGATAGTAGGCTAGCTGAGTGTAGTAGTATGAGGTGGTGGTGGAAACACCACCTCCACCACCCGTGTTAAATAATCCATTCTTATCTACACTGTCAATTCCCCTGAGAATTTTGTATGTGGTGATCATGTGTCTCCGAATTCTTCTGTCTTCCAGCGACGTGAGGTGCAGTTCATGCAGCCTTTCCTCGTAACTCATGCCTCTTAGTTCTGGGACTAGCCTAGTGGCATACCTTTGAACTTTCTCCAGCTTCGTCTTATGCCTGACAAGGTACGGGCTCCATACTCCAGGATGTGTGTGTATTTACTTTACTATTTATATTTACTATTTGTGTCCTGCAGAATCGAGCAATTAGCTCTTGGACCCCACCTTTCTAACCAATCTATTTTTCCTCTTTTATGTCTCGTACATATATTTATCTAACATGCGTACGCGCGCGTACACATCCCCAGGAAGCAGCCCATAGCAGCTGTCCAACTCCCAGGTACCTATCTACTACTAGATGAACAGATGTACCAGGGTGAAAGAACTCTGCCTAATTGTTTCTGCCTCGGCCGGGAACCGAACCCGAGTCATTATGCCTACGACCCCAGAGTGCTGTCCACTCGGTGTGTGTGTGTGTATATAAACTAATGAAATGCTGGTTACAGGAGCATGTACTTGAATTGAACATTGTACAAATCATGTAACATATACTATATCAACTTTTTCCCATACTTTACAGTACTTCTCGCCGACTTACAAGTTGAAAAAATAGATCTTATATCAATATCTCACCTTCTCTACAACAAGAGAAGGAACAGGAACAAAATTCACACTATAAATAAATTCTAACCAAGGTGCAATATACATTTTACTAAACAGCTAGGGACTAGTTTATACACTAGTCTATACAATTTATACAACATGCATAACGATCAGCGCCAGTATTACTAGCAACATCGCCAGCATTACTAGCAGCAGCGCCAGCATTACTAGCAACATCGCCAGCATTACTAGCAGCAGCGCCAGCATTACTAGCAACATCGCCAGCATTACTAGCAGCAGTAATGAGAGAGAGGTTGGGTGACTTACCAAGGTGCCCGAGAGGAAGAGAGTGACAGTGATGGAGGTGGCGAGGACCCACGCCATGTAGCCTAGCATCAAGCACCCCACCAGCTGAAATGTAAACACAAGCAGATCACCACACTGTGCAACTCACTCATCTTGCCTCAAGCAAGCTGCAATGCTGAAAACAGTTGCATGTGTTGGTAATATCAACAATTCAGCCCATCCACCTGTTTTGGTAGTACTTATAGTAACGATGAGGACCATAGTATATATACCGACCTACAACGAAATTAAAACGTAGAAATCTGAACTATTGAGTTGAACAAGCAGGAAAACTTTTTTACTTAGGATGCTTTGACAAATTAAACTAACCTATCCTAACCTTCCTAGGCATAATACACGATAGCTAAAGCCTAATATAGTACATATGTGTGCTATACTAGGCCTAGGAATATTTAAGTCTGTGTTTTAGCTTCATTATTTTAAAAGAAGTTCTTACTATGCTACCATCACTAAAGGCTATACTACTGTCAGTGTACTACTATCTAAAAGCTAAGAACGTACAAATTCTTACTGTTGTCGATCGTCACAATAGGTACCATCTAAACAGGAGGATGGGTTGTTGCAATAACATCATCAGGTTAAGTAAAAGCAGTTTCTCCTTGGAGCATCTAAGGTTTAATATAGTAAGGCCACCAATATCCTGAAGCCTGTTCTCTGGCAAGCGTACCATCTTGTGCTATTAAATGCACCAAATAAAACCTAAATCTAGTACTAGTGCAAAAAAAAAAAAAAAAAGGCACATAGCTAGGCCTACTGAACTGCTAAATCTTTTACTGCAATTAATGATTTGCCTAAAAAACAGACTATCAGTGGCTAATGCTGCCAAAGGCAGTTTAACTATACTATCACTACTTTAAATTAAATGTAACAGCCAAAGACCTGTGAAAATAACAATGCTACAGTATTCTTTAAGTACAGAGTACAGACAAAACACGTTACTGCGTTGTTGTACCTAATATACGGTATCTAGCATCATATATTCCGGGGAATATAGGATTAAGGACTTTGCCCGAAACGCAATACGTGTTAGTGGCTGTACAAGAATGTAACAACTCTTGTATATATAAATAAATAAATAAATAAAAATAAATATTTACACGTATTCATAAGGGACCTTCGATAGAAGCCTAACATGTATATAGTTATCTTTTCAATTTTAAAATTGAAACATTAGCGTTAAAAACCCTGTATGTTGTGATTATATTTTCCTGGTTTCCAAGGCGGTTACCTTGCGATGGTTTCGGGGCTCAACGTCCCCGCGGCCCGGTCCCCGACTAGGCCTCCTGGTTGCTGGACTGGTCAACCTGGCCGTTGGACACGGTTGCTCGCAACCTGACGTATGAATCACAGGCTGGTTGATCAGGTATCCTTTGGAGGTGTTTATCAAGTTCTCTCTTGAACACTGCTACGCAGAGAGGTCGGCCAGTTATTCCCCTTATGTGTAGTGGAAGCGTGTTGAACAGTCTCGGGCCTCTGATGTTGATAAGAGTTCTCTCTCAGGGTCCCTATTGCACCTCTGCTCTTCAACGGGGGTATTCTGCACATCCTGCCTTGCCTTCTGGTCTGATGTGGTGTTATTT
Organism: Procambarus clarkii; assembly: GCF_040958095.1. Lineage (NCBI taxonomy): Eukaryota > Metazoa > Arthropoda > Malacostraca > Decapoda > Cambaridae > Procambarus > Procambarus clarkii. Next base: position 36,099,381 of record NC_091170.1, read on the forward strand.
CAGTGTGCAAGTTTGGGACCAGCCCCTCTACTATTTTCCACTTGTAAATTATTATGTATCTCTCCCGCCTGCGCTCAAGAGAATACAGATTTAGGCATTTTAGTCGGTCCCAGTAGTTATTCAAGTTCAAGTATGTTTATTGAGACAAAAAAGAAATACATCTCAAAGGGATAGAGTAGCTTAGGCTATTTCTACCCCCCCCCCTACAGTAGTTATTTTACTGAGTGGATTAATACAGTAAAGGATCTCTGCACGCTCTCCAGGTCAGCAATTTCTCCGGCTTTGAAAGAGGCTGTCATTGTGAAACCGTATTCTATTCAAGAGAGCACTAGCGTCTCAAAAAGTATCATCAAGTATCATCGGTATAGCATATCTAGTTTGAAACGTTCTTGTTTTTTAAATTCAGTTAAAGGTAACATAGAAAGATAAAACCTACCCTATCCAAACATAACTCAATAATTCATAATATTAATTCAAATCAAACTGAAAATAACGAAACTCACTGCCTGTTGGGCAAACCGTCCCTTGCATACTTGTGTAAAGGAGGAAATGTATATGTCTATCTCTCAGAATGTTCGGTAATACGTTTATTGCTTGTGATGTGTGTCTATGTATTAACATGATGTACTGAACGGAGTGAGAATAGCTTGAGCTACCTCATCCCTTTGTGTGTATTTTACCTCAATAAACTTATTTCAATTTCAATTTTAGTCCCTTGCATATAGGTTGTATCAGATCCAGCCCCATGGTCGAATTACAGATCTTCCCTAGAATGCATCCTCACAACAGTTCCCGAAATCCTTGGTACCTATTTACTACTAGGTGAACAGAGACATTAGGCGAAAGGAAGCATGCCCAACCATTTATGTCTCGCCTGGGAATCGACCCCAGGATCCCTATATTGCGAGTCAAGGACGATGCTAACTGTACTTCATGATTCTATTTTTTATTTTTAAATGTACACGAAATGTATCAATGTATCCGTGACATGTTCTAATTATAAGAGGATAATGTTAATACAATTTCACGTTAGTTGTGGTGTGAGTGGCTTACGAACCTTTTACCGTACTGCATATAAACTCGTTTGGAGCAGTTCCACAGCGTATTACTGTTCATGTGTTGCTTTTTGCAGACTATAACAGCCACCTGGCATTTGCTCTTTGACTATCAAAATGTAATTGTTTTGTATCTCACGTCACTAATAAGAAATATTAATGAAGTAAGATGAACGGGAAATATTTCCCATTGGAAGTGTTGCCGCCAGAGTCGGCTGGTTTACCGTACACCTCGAGTAAAAACTATTACCGAGGCCACAAAAAGATTTTAATCAGATCTCGGCAGAATTTTGTACATTATTCATTTACATTATCTGCACACCTTGTAAGTACACTGACAGATTTCCCTGATTGTAACTTCTATGTATTAATATATTATACATTGGAGGTAGGAATCTTTGTTAATTTTCGACATTGGTTTTCATAGGATAATAGGTTTAATGGTTTTAAGTCACACAACATACACATGTCATTTATCTACATTTCTACAAGAACTAACCAAAGTTCACCAATACAGCTTAATACAAGATACTCAACATACAACATACTCAAGAATGTTATTTCTTAAATAGCAATAAATAAACAGTTGTTGTTGTTAAAGATTTGCCACCTGGAACAAAGTTCCAAGTAGCACGGGCTATGGTGAGCCCGTAGTGCCTTTTAAAAATAAACAGTAGTGTCGGACGGCGTGCACGCACTACCACCAGCCACTGTACCGTGGCAACACGAGTCATCCGTGTAAGTTTTCCCATGTAAACAGACGGAGAAGGCTGCAAACATTGGAACAACCTCATTAATGACTTGATAATAGGTTAGTGAAGGCGAGCTTACGAGGCACTGCAATACCAGAGAGAGAGAGAGAGAGAGAGAATTATCATGGTAAAGCGCCAAGCCATAACGACTATATAGCACTGGGAAAGGGTTAGGATAAGGATTTGGGATGGGACAGGGGGAAGGAGAGACGAGAGAGAACTGACAAGATATTTAGACGTAAAGCTTCAGGCAGGCATTATAGTGTTTAATCACCAAGTCATGTATACGGTGACCAAACCACACACTTAGAAATTGAAGAGACGACGACGTTTCGGTCCGTCCTGGACCACTATCAAGTTGATTGTGAACATGACTGATACTGGACCACAATCAACTTGATAATAGTCCAGAATGGTCCGAAACGTCGTCGTCTCTTCAATATCTAGTGTGTGGTTTGATCAACATTTTTCAGCCACGTTATTGTGACTTCATCTGTACATGTATACGTGTTTACAAACAGATGACAAAGGCGAATGTCAACTGAAAACTAAATGCAAAGTTATTTAGGGTATGCCAGAAAGAAGTTTCATAAATACTTGAACAGCTTTTTTATACGTAAATGTTGCCATGGTTGCTTGAGAAACAGCTCTTGTTACCGTTAAGCACGAATGGTTTTTGTCAGTGGGCGCGTTTATATTATATATATTACATACGAGATATTGTAAGTGTTATATGTACATGTTTTATATGTATGTTCTGGGTCTCCCTGAAGGTAGCAGCCCACCTCAACTCTACTGTAGAGTGGATAGGTATCAGCCAATGTTAAGGCACATATGTAACTACGTGTAACTGTTTCCAGGTAACTCCCTCTGGACTAAATATATATTATATATTACTATATACATTATACTATATATATATTATATATATTTTATTATATTTAATATAATAATCTTCCACTTCAACAAATTTTAAACTTTTAATTTTAAATATGAAAAATATCTCCACTATGTACTTCAAATGCTTCCCTCTCGAAAATACAAACTAAAAGAACATAGAGTGCATTTACAATACAATTAACGATTGTAGTTGTATTTGGAAGCAACAATCAAACTATCCATTAAGTCTCCCCATAACAACTCCCCCCTCCTAACACCCCCATCTTATAACCCACAACAAAACTAAAATTAATTAATGCAAATTAGCGGTTGCAAATTCCCCAGAGGTAAACAAACTCTCGTTGCAACTTTCCCCAACAGATGGCGCCGAGAACACTACAGAGACGGGTGAAATTTGCAAGGAAAGTAGAGAAAACACGTGTTAGCCCATCCCGTTCTCTGTACTTACCACAACATACAAAATAAGAGCTACCGTACTACAGCCTACGAACCCAAGCCACCTGCCTAACCTGGCCAACTTACGCATAGGAAACATCAATATTTGTATTTGTATTACACCTTATTTTGTACGTTGGGGGATCATAGCGGACAAAATGAGGCTCATTAGTTGAGAGGATGGGTTGAAATGCCAGCTGAGCAGACAGTCCTTTCAAGTTGCCACATTGGACAGAAAATTATGTTCTAAATTGTTCAAACATAACGTAACCATTACTCAAACATAACCCACGTATAGAAAACGTGTTTATTTGCGAGCCGCTCTGATTTATATTACGTCATTTTGCCTATTGAGGATTTTGACGTCAAAATGCAATGTATTATTCGCGAGGAGAGGCTGGCTCTATAAAGTCGTCCACGTGGTTGACAACATTTGGGCGAGGTAAGAGTTAGTTTAGTTCATTTATTATGCTCCCCATACCCTTCTTGTGGGCGGTAGTGGAAAGGGTTACAGAGGTAAGACATGAGCATTTTCATGTATTTATAGTTCTCGAGTATTTGAAGTATAATTAAGCTTGGCCTGATTAAAAATTCATCAGTAACAAACCTGTCCTCTTACAAATTACGCCTGAATTTGGCCGTTTGCCCGTATGGCCGCAATTGGACGTAATTTTAATATTACAAAAAATGAATATAAATTTGGGATTTTTTCTTCCAAAACAGTAAGTTAAGGGTCCTCTGGTAAGTTAGGAGGGTAGGAAATTCTCCTAAAGTTTCAAAACGTCATGAAAAACGTTAATTGAACGTTTTCTCTCCTAAACTTACCGAGTAAGCCAGACGACTCAAACAGAAAACGCGACAGTATATCACTTTCGTGAGCAGATTTCATTTCAAATTTACGTCCATTTTTGGCTATAGCGCGCATACGGGCGAAAAGGAACGTTAATTTTAAGAGGACGGGTTAGGGTGTGACGACCGGCAATACGATACTTTCCCTACAACACACCAGTAGTGGGACGACACCTAGTAAGTAATTATCAAAAGAAGGCACCAAACTGGGAAGGCTATGTAGCACCATCAAATGTGCCGAATAATCAGAGGGCGCTAAATCTCACCAAGGACACAAATACGAGAAAAGAAACGCACAAGGCGAACGATATCAAAAGTATCTGATTCACCATGAATACTATCGAGGGACAAGCGACCGTGAGGGATGGTTGAAAAGCAAGACACACACTCGTCCTGGAAGTCAGAACATTCAACAAGGATATGCACGACTGTAAGAGGGACAATACAATTTGAACAATAAGGAGCAGGGCTGGTGCTCCATTAAGTGACCATGAGTTAAGCATGTATGGCCAATATGCAACCTCGCCAGAGCTGTTTCCCATTGCCGGTTACGGTGGAATGAAGAAAGCCATGAGGACACACTACCCTTAAGAGTATGCAATTTGTTACCAGTAACAGAAGACCAACAATCTTGCCAACGGGTAAGGATTGAGGAATGAATAACCGGGTAAAAGTCTGAATAAGGAATACCTTTACTGGAGATGGGACAAGAGTGGACAGCTTCCCTAGCGGCAGCGTCTGCACGCTCATTTAAATGAGACACCAATATGGCTGGGAACCCAACAAAACTCAACTGACTTAAATTTACTGGAAATAAGGAACAGCCAATGCTGACTCTCGACGACTGCTGGATGGACCAGATTAAAGGATCCGAGAGCCATGAGGGCACTACGAGAGTCAATGACAACTACAAAGGAAGATTGACAATGAGAGAGCAGGAGACGAAGAGCATATATAGAGAATAGCATAAAGTTCTGCTGTGAAGATGCTAATCTCCAGACGAAGGCAGCACATATAAATGCGGTCAGGAAAAACAACAGAGTAGCCTACACCGTCCGCAGACTTAGACCCATCTGTGAAGATGGAAACGGAGCGGGAGTGTGAAGAAAAGTGCTCAAGGAAGAGGGTTTCAGAGCCGTAGGAGGGGTAAAGGCTTTAGTGATGCGGATCAAGGATATACAAAACTTCGGAAAGGGGACTCTCCACTGGGGCAAGGAAGGAACAATACGAGGAGAAATATTAGAAATACGAACTGAAAGAGAATCCTGTAAGCGAGATAACCGGACAGAAAGAGGGAGGTGGTGAAGAGGAACAGGAACCACAGGAGGGGTAAAAGTTAAAGCATGACAGAGGCGAGAGGAAAGATGTTGCAAGGACCGCTCAAGATAGCGAAGACAGTAGCGATCACGGCGGTCCTTCGGCGTTCCTGGAGAGATATGAAGCCAGTGTTAACATACAAGCTGAGGGTGGGAAGTTGAACAAAAGGCACCAGAGCTGAGGCGCAACCCAGTATGGTGCAAAACATCAAGACGGCGTAGAGTAGAAGGAAAAGCAAAGGAGTAAGCAGGGCAACCATAATCGAATTTAGACAGGACGAGAGAGGAATGTAAAGCGAGGAGTGCGCGCCTATCCGCTCCCTAAGAAATATGAGAATACCTTAAGGAGGGTAAAGGCCTTAGAGCATTCAACTCAGAGGCAAGAGTTATGGGGCGACCAAGACAAACGAGTGACAAAGATTAACCCCAAAAGCTTAGTGGAATCCTTGTTCACAAGGGGGGGGGGCGACAAAGAGGGACGAAGAATGAGTAAAAGTCCGAGTAAAAGTCATTGCACAAGTCTTAGACATAGCGAACTTGAAGCCATGATCGGTGGCCCAAGACGACACGGCATCAATCGCAAGTTGAAGCCGCCATTGAAGGAGAGGACGAATCATTACCCTGACGGGAAAGGGGTAAGATCGTCGAAATAGAGCGCAGAGAAGACGCCAGAAGGAAGAGAGGAAAGAAGACCATTGAGGGCAACTAGAAAAAGAGTAGTACTCAGAACACTACCTTGGGGCACACCCTCGTATTGCTGAAAAGAGGCAGAGAGAGTGGTACCAAGCCTCACTCGCAAGGAATGACGAGAGAGGAAGCTTTGGAGAAAAAGAGGAAGATTACCGATGAAGGCCAAAAAATGAAGTTGGGACAGAATATGATATCGCCAAGTGGTGTCGTAAGCCTTTTCCAGGTCAAAAAGGACGGCGAACAACGGAGGTCTTCACAGCAAAAGCAGTACGAATATAGACCTTCAAGTTCACCAGGACATTTGTTGTGCTGTGGCACTTGTGAAAACCAAACTGAGAAGGGAAGAAGTGGTGATGGTATTCTAAAAACCACATCAGACGAACGTTAACCATACGTTCAAAGAGTTTGTAGACACAACATGAGGGTAATAGGGCGGAAGTCCTTAAGAGATGTCCCAAGAGACCTTGGTTTCCAAACAGGGAGGACAACAAGCATCGAGCCAGTCCTCATGGACTCCCAGACCCAATTATACAGACTCGGTAAATATTGAGACGTGCCCTGAGGGAGATGGCGAAGCATCTCATAATGAATGCCATCGGAGCCTGCCACCGCAGAACCGCAAAGGGGCAGGGCAGACTGAAGTTCAGAGAGAGAGAGAGAGAAGGGATGGTAAGTCTGAGATGGGTGCAGAAATCTAAAGGACGAGATTCAATGACAGGTTTACGAAGAAGGAAAGAGTGAGGAAGGTGAGAACCAGAGCTAACAGAAGAAAAGTGGGAATCCAGTTCGGGCACGACCTGCAACGGGTCCGCCACAAGAGTACCACTTAAGTGAACGACCGGCGAGACATCGAGAACGAACTTACCCGCTATCTTGCGGACATGCCTCCAGATCTGCGGCAGAGGCGTTTCAGACGTAATGGTTTTAACACAATACTTCCAACACTCACGCTTAGCTGTACGGATGGCCCTACAGGCCACCGCACTCGCCTTCCGAAACAAAAGAAAAGAATCAGCCGTCTGCCGGCGGCGGTGTCTCTTCCAGGCTGCACGCTTACAGCGGACAGCCCGGTACAGTCCACATCCCACCAGGTAACGCACTTCCGTGGTCCCCGAGAGGAACAGCGAGGAATAGAGTGGAGGGCAGCATCGAATGATGATGTCATGAAAGAGGAGGAGGGCGTGAGATAGAGGCAGAAGGGAGAGGTCAGAGAGAGCAGCATGGAGGGTAAATAGGTTCCAGTCTGCATTAGCAAACTGCCACCTAGGGAAGCAGCGGGGAGGGTGAAAAGAGAAAAAGGTAACAAGGATGGGGAAAGGGTCACTGCCATGGAGGTCATCAAGAACCTGCCTCGTGAAATCCAAGTAATGAGACGACGAGCAGAGAGAAAGATCAAGACAGAAAAGGGTGCCAGTCCGAGAGTCCAAATGAGTGGGCTCAACAGAACTCAGAAGAGACAGGGAAGAAGACAGGATGACCGGTTCGAGAAGGCGACCCCGGGTGTTTGTCATAACATCACCCAAGAGGGTACATCGACAATTGAAATCACCCAGCAGTAGCACAGGCTCCGGCAAGGAGTCCAGTACGTGTATAAGATCAGGAAACATTGTAGAGGCGACAGAAAAAGTAGGGGGACGAAGGGAACATCAGAACGAATCAAGAGAGCAGAAGAGGAAGGGGCCCCAGCAAAAGCTGGGGGGGGGGAGGGAAGAGAGAGAGAGAGAAAAAGGAATAGCCATGGAAGCGACCAGGACGAGCACCAAGCATCGGCTCCTGGAGACAGACACAAAGGGTCGAAAACTGTGAAATCAGAAATTGGAGTTCATGGAAATTGGCATAATATCCACGAATATTCCATTGAAGAATGGACATCAACAAGAAGAGAAAGGACAGCAATAGAGAACAATAAAGAAACAAAGGTGAAAAAGGAACACTAGCACGTTAAAGAAGTACAGGATCAGGATCAGCGAAGTCAGGGTTAGGGGGCATGGGTAAACTGAGTAAGTTCAAGTATGTTTATTGAGACAAGAAAGAAATACATCTCAAAGGGATAGAGTAGCTTAGGCTATTTCTACCTCCCAACTGAGTAAGGATGGAAGGAAGGGAGCGGGAGGACCGACCAGAGTCAGTCTGGAGTAAGAGGGGGGGGGGTCCAATCGAGGGGTCAAGGACAGCAGCAGGAGGGGTAGAAACCAGAGAGTGCACCTCAGCAAGGGCAGCAACCGAGAGGGAAGCGGGGCCCAAAGAAACCAAAGCAGGTATAAGGGGTGAAACCGCCGAAACGGGAGGGGACGGAGCAAGAGTGTCAGAGGTAGAGGGCGAGGAAGAATGCGAAGCCTTCTTACCCTCCTTGGGAGGAGGAAGGAGATGAACCAGGCTTGTGCTTCTGACTCAAGAGAGACAGGCGTCCCAGCAACAACGTACTGGACAACAGATTCAAGCGTCTCAACAAGAGAAGAAGAGCGAGAGCAAACAACACGATGACCGCTGGGAGAGTGATGGACATCAGCCCACACAGACAGGCGGCATGGAGAGCTAAGAGACGGAGGAGAAGGATGGGAAGGAGGATCGGAGGGAGATGAGGAAGAAGACACAGGAGATATGACAGACTGTGTAGAAAGAAGGGGAATCCCAGACAAAGAACCATGAGGGGGGATCCTTCGGGACAGAACTTAAAGGAACAGAGGAGGAGGTGGTGGTCGTGTCTGGGTCTAAGGCCTGGAAACGGTTGTGAGACTGAGGAAGGTGGGAAGGACGAAGAGAGGAAGAACGCAACACGCGAGCATAAGAGTCACCAGCGAAAGAAAGGAGACGGCGAACTTGGTGCCTCGCCTCAAGAAAAGACAAACGTTCCCCGTGTTTCAAGGTGAGGACGGCTGCCTCAAGTTTGTAATGTACACACGCGCGGGAGAAGGTAGGATGGGCCTCACCGCAATTGAGGCAGCGAGCCTGGGAAGACGAGCACTCCGACTAAATTGACCTTCGTCCCCACACAAGGGACAGAGAGAGACAGTACTGGAGCATTGGAGGGCACCATGCCCAAACCTCCTACACTTATTACAGAGCCCAGGAGAGGGAATGTACTCCTGGACGGAGCACCTGGCACCAGCAAGAATGACAGAGGGCGGAAGGATCCTACCATCAAAGGTAATCTTCACAACCCGAAGGGGCTGACGGCGACGACCACGAGGGGGCGTTCGTGTAAACGTGTCTACCTGGAGGACAGAATGGCCCTGGGCTTGGAGGATATGCCGAATATTTTCGTGGCAGTCCTGTAGATTCCTAACACCGGTTGCGACATGGGGTGGGAGGAGAACAGTGCCAACACCGAGCGTTCTTGGAGACCCGAACAGAGGTCTTGCCAAGGCAGGATAAGGCGGCCAAGTGGGTAGCTGCATCCTGAGAAGTAGCAGCAACGCATTCTTCATATCCATTCCTGTACCACCATTGCTTGTATATGTGATCATGTAGCTTATGTTAGTAAATATCACATATTTTTACTAATTTGTTTAAGTATATTAAATATACTTATCCATATTATCTCTACAAGCATACACGAGGGACATTATAGCCCCACCTAGTGAACAGTAAGTTTTATATAGAAGTTTCTTGGTGGCTCGAGGGTGGTAGAGCAACATAGACATTTATGAAAATGTACCCTAGGCTGGCGGTCCTGTGTCAACGCTGTAAGTGTAGCAACACTTTGTCAATAGGCAACGTAGTGTATACCCACTGAACTGCATTGTTGGGATGCAGAAATGTTAACCCAGCTGGCGACCTTGTTATAGACAGAAACGCAGGTGGGAAAAGAATTCCTGCAACCTTTTGTTAAGGCTGGCAAGGCTCAGAGGAAGTGTTGTTGAAGGTAAGCCCGAGTCCTCCTTCACTCCTCCGTGGGTCAAGGCAGGAATTGCTAATAGCAGTTTTCCTGTGATTGACTGAAGGGCTCCCAGAGTGAATCACTGGCACCCAGGTGGTGGGAGCAAAGACCTGCCGTGGTGGGCATTACGTGATCCTCTCTTTTGGGACCAAGTGATTCTGGTGAGTGACCTGAGTCAGAGAGACTGAGTATTCTGTCTCCTGAGCCCCTAGCAGCCCACTTGCTAGCATGACCTCGGCCCACCCCCTGTAACACTATCTTGTGCTGAACAAAAATATTTATAAAAATTCGTGCACAATTATTCGCACACCCTGTGTCATTATGTGGTGGAGTGCAGAAAGTTAAATGATTTTAGAGACAACTCTGTAACATAATTTAGAATGAAATACATATTTGATGACCAGACCACACACTAGAAATTGAAGAGACGACGACGTTTCGGTCCGTCCTGGACCATTCTCAAGTCGATTGTGATGAGGACAGGTAGGGACAGGAATTAAATAGGCAAGAGAGAGCTGAGGAGGAAAGTCAGGTGTAGGGGATATTTCGCGCCTTTGAATCTTCCCTTCTTGCCGCCAAGCGTCGAAAGAACCAGCTCAGGTTTCTTAAAGACTGTCTTGCTGAGCAAGTTCTCCCCCATTCTTTATCTCACTTTCTCCAGTTCAACACTTCGGGATCTCCTTTCCCTGAACATGCCCGCCTTCTTCTTCAAGAACTTATTCATGCCACCTCCTTGCAAGTTGACGAGGCTTTTCTTGCTGTTCGTCAACAGCAACGCTTTCTGTCCTCTTCTCTTCCCAGTGATCTATGCAATATCATTTTTCCAATTGCATTTGACACTGCTCACGTCTCCTCTTCCCACCACTCCTCCACACTACACAACAAACTTCAACGCCTGATCTCCAACAGTCCTTGGGCCAAATACTCTCTCTCTCTGACTGTGTTACCAACCTTTCGTCCTACTTTCTTTCTAAGCACCAGCAAGAACTTCTTGGTCTTGGTCTGTCTTTTGCTACTTCCCCTGGCCCACGCTGTGGCATTGATCTCATTAGTTCCTTTGACAGGTTTGTCAATTCTAACTCTAGTACTCTTTCGGACCTGTCTGCCTTTAGAGGGGCCCTTATCCCCGTTCTTGACAGCTTGTTTTCTAAAAATAACCACCTTCCTCGTCGCTTCCAGCTTGCCCTTGCCTCCCTGAAATCTAACAACTCTATTCTTATCCTTCCTTCAGACAAAAGCAATTCCGTGGTTGTCTTTGACCGTGAGGACTACCTCCGAAAAGCAGATGTCTTGCTCTCTGACTCTCACACTTATGCTCCTCTGACTTCTAACCCTTTGGATCGCCTCAAAACTTCCTTTAACCGCAAACTAAGACAGCTCTCTAGTCTTTGCCCTCCTGACTTTGATCTCATTAAACGTTTCCGTGTCATCTGCCCTTCTCTTCCTTATTTCTATGGTCTTCCTAAGACTCATAAACCTGGTGTTCCTCTTCGTCCTATCATTTCTTCACGGGGCTCTATCAGCTATCCTCTTGCCTCCTGGCTCGCTAAAACCCTGACACCTTACCTTGGCACTTTTTCCCCTGCCCACCTTCGTCACTCTCAGGACTTCATAGAAAGACTGCGCCTACAACCCTCTTGTAAAATGCTTAGTCTTGATGTCGACTCTCTGTTCACTAATGTTCCGCTCGATGACGTTCTCTCTTTCCTCAGACAGAAGGCGTCAGAGGGTCTCCTTCCTCTCCCACTTCCCACTGACGTTTTCCTCGATCTCATTAGACTCTGTGTTGAATCTAACTCTTTCTCTTTCAACGGTAAATATTACACTCAAACTTTCGGTGTCGCTATGGGTTCCCCTCTCTCCCCTGTTCTTGCTAATTTCTACATGGAATACTTCGAAACTGTTCTTCTTCCTTCTATTGATACTCGTCCCTCTCTCTGGCTTCGCTATGTTGATGACATTTTTGCTTTATGGCCTCATGACCTTAATCTTTTCCAGCCTTTCCTCGCCTCTCTAAACAATCTGGCTCCTTCTATCCATTTCAAAGTTGAGTGGGAATCTAATTCCCTCCTTCCTTTTCTTGATGTTCATGTTCACAGCTCTGTGTCTGGGTTCTCTTTCTCTGTCTACCGTAAACCCATGCATAGTGGCATGTACATTCACTTCTTTTCCTACCATCCTCCTTCTGTTAAGAAAAGTGTCCTCGTCTCTCTCTTCCTCCGCGCTCTACGCATCAGCGACCCTCAGTTTCTTGATTCTGAAATTGCCTTTATCTACAAATCATTCTCTTGCCTTGGTTATCCTTTGCATTTCATCAACTGTGCCCACTCTCAAGCTAAACGAAATTTCTTTCATCCTAAACCTGCTTCCAACACTAGTAGCACTGTACTATGCCTTCCCTTCATATCTGAACTCAAAACTTTTACCAATACCTTTCGTCCTCTAGACATTAAACTCGCCTTTCGACAAACTAACACACTTCGTAGCAATCTAGTTCACACTGCTCCTCCTGCTTCTAATGCTGCTGGTGTCTACTCTATTTCCTGTTCATCTTGTCCTCTCCAATACTTTGGCGAAACTGGCCGTACACTGAATGACAGACTTAAAGAACACAAGAGAAGTGTTATGTCTGCAGACACTAACAGTGCTCTCTTCTGCCATGTGAGGGATTCTAATCATCCCATTGATTGGTCTTCCTCCAAAATAATCTTTCCTGCCTCTACTCTACACAGACACCGTCTTGTAGAATCGGCTCTTATTAACAATGTACCCAACATGAACTTGAGTCCTGGCTTTGTTGCTGTGGACTCTTCCCTTTCACAGTATATACTCAAATGCTCTAATCTTTCTAACAAACGTGACTTAACATAAGCTTTCCCCCTTCCATTTCTTTCTTTCTCTTTCCCTTTCTTTCTCTCTTCTCCCTTTTTCTGTTCATTGTCTTCTACGCTCCCTTGCTATCCTCTTCTTATTCCTATTACCATCTCCTTCGGTGGTTATAATAGGAGCTGCCTCGTATGGGCCAATAGGCCTGCTGCAGTTCTCATTACTACTATCCCCTACACCTGACTTTCCTCCTCAGCTCTCTCTTGCCTATTTAATTCCTGTCCCTACCTGTCCTCATCACAATCGACTTGAGAATGGTCCAGGACGGACCGAAACGTCGTCGTCTCTTCAATTTCTAGTGTGTGGTCTGGTCATCATACTTCAGCCACGTTATTGTGACTCATCGCCTGCAAATACATATTTCTTTAACGTATCTGTTACCAGAAAGTTTACCCAACTATCCCCCAGTTTGCTAACTGTAGCTAGTGAATGCAGGTGACAGTAACCTTCCCATCACCGTCCACTGCATGTGGGGATGTAGTTGGGAAAATGCAGTTGTGTGCAACTAGCTCAAACTGTAAATTACTTAGCCAGAAAACTGTTGTGATTCAGGTCTTTAACACATGTTTGTTTAAAATCAAAATCGAGATAGAGGATGTCGTACAGGATCATGCAGTGTTAGAATTGGTGAATATATCACATAGCACTTACTATCACACGGCTCACTAGACGTTTTATGCTGCGCATAATATATACGGGCAGCATAAAACGTCTAGTAAGCCGTGTAGTCTAGTAATAAAATAGTGTGTGTATGTGCGTATATGTGTGAGTGCGTATGTGTGTGCATTCACCTAGTTGTGCTTGCAAGGGTTGAGCTCTGCTCTTTCGGCCCGCCTTTCAACTGTCAATCAACTACAAATTTTATTCTATAGCCCCTTCATTCAGCAAACTCAGGCTTAATTCTATAATAATTAAAAAAAATATACTCATGGATGAGCCGAATTATAAAATATATAATAATGAGAGCAGAGCACGGCAGGTGTTGACTAGCCACTGAAGGCACTAAACGACATGTACAGCAAACTTCACCACAGTCATGTCTAACGCAACACGCAAGCGACCGTGACAGACGAACAAGAGAGGACCGCCAAGCACGGTTCGGCCTGACTGGGCTGTTAAAATATATACGGGTCAACCATGTAATAGTATCAGTAACTATTGACAACAGCGGCAACAAATTTGATTTCTCTACCTCAAATTTTTATATTGATATTTTTGGCAATTTGATTCTGGCAAATTTTATATTTTTTTTGCAATTCAACTACTAATGGCTTTCACAGCTAACGCTTATTAGCAACATCTCGTGTAAAATATAATTTGGAAGAAGGCTCTCAGTGGTAGCCTGGCTTACCTTATCGTTGCCTTCCATTTCTCTAAATAATAATATGAAGATTCAAGCCACCACTTAAACAATTCCACAAGTTGTATTTGGGGGACGTTTATTATGCCAAGTTATAAGCCGATCTGCACAACTGTAATCACTGTTATAGGCGAGTTGATTTTGAGCTTGGCGAGCCACGAGAATATAAAGCGGTACGGCAGATGGTCAAGGCGACGAGGCGAGCCAACATTTATCGCCACCACCCACCATCCTTGACGCCCAAGATTTATCCAGTTCACACATGCACTGATAATATCCCGTGCTTGTATGGTTATATACCAGCTACACAAGCTGTGGAGCGGGAGAACCGAGGCATAGCCAGTTACATTATGAAATAATACTAAATAATACTAATACTATATTTTCTTATTGACTTGTGCTCGTATGTTAAGAGATATCTTTATCACACCACCTCACGCTTTAGATGAGGGGAGGTGAGAGGGAGGGAGAGTTCCGGGCGCACCCGGATACCCCAGCTCGTGTTTTAAATATTTAAGGCTATTGAAAACAAAGGTACGGTGGTGGTGGCGTTAGGTCATGCACCAGTGTATGAGACAATGCACCTGGTATCCTTACGTGCAGTAGGTGGTTGGTCCAGTAGTGTATAACAACCCCCCCCCCCCACAAACCACACCTGCTACCATCATTAAGAGGTTCATACCGGTAGAACAATGACCTCTGATTATCTCTTATCAAATGCAACTTCTTACTACTGTGTGCTCGTCTCTGAGTATTCAGAGACGGTAAGTTCGTCATCATGCTGGATAACTAACAGTAGTTCCTAACTCCTTTTTAATGGAAAGCAGTGGTTCTCCCTTATCATTCCCAGGCACCTTCAAAATTCCCCCCCCACCCCCACTATAATTCTTGGAGCCCCCCAGATGAACAAGAATCATCAACTTGAGGGACAACAAACTCCCAACCATATGTGAAAGAATTGAGCAGCTCAATACTATTTTCTGTGTAAGGGTCACCCATACTAACATCCATAACATCCGACATCACCCATACTACTTGATAAACTGACTGGTGCTGTTTGTAGGGGGATAAGTGTTTCCAACGCGACAGTGGGCAACCTATATGCAAACTGGTTGAGTAGAAGTGTTGCCAATCTCTTCAAACTGAATATTCCATTTTGTATGCATTGTTCTAGCTAACGATATTCCATTATATCTGTACTCTGATATACAAGTGTCTTACACGTCCATCAGCTAAAAGATTTAGGAAAACACAACACTCCTCAAAGCAACAACATTTGAAACTCTCGATTCCTTTATAAATAACTTACGGCCTCACGAGCACTATGCTTACACTGATGGGTCTGTTCAAATGTCAACAGGCCGCACTGCAGCAGCCTGTAGTATATACAAAGACAACATACGCACACAGACCACAAGTGCGAGGGTGAATAACTGGCTTAGCTCCACACATGCAGAATTAGCTGCACTAAAACTTCCTCATTTTCTATGAGTCGGTCCTGTTAGGTTATATTAGGTTCGGGAAATTTAGTACATAATTTTTGTGACGACCTGACAACTCGAAAAGAACGGGTTGATCACCACAAATTAAACTGTATGGAACAGGTAGAACTGATGAGTTAGCCAAAACTTTCTCATAATGAGGGAATTGATTATCATCTTGGACTGCCTTTGAGCAGCCTGAGGGTATTATTATTTCGGGGAACATCAACAAAATCTCGTCGACTTGAGGCAAAGTGAAATTCGCGGCTGCGGGGTGCCGGGCCGCGCGGGTGGGTGAACACTCTTGTCACACGTTATAAAGCCCACTACACCTTACACAACTGGCTTCGCTAGAAGTGCTCTAGTGATTTATGGCCTGCTTAACGCCCCGTTTGCTTAAACGTCATCGAAACCGCCCATCTCATGATTTGACAAACGTCAAATTTGAAGTGCTTTAGCTTAACCAGAAGCGTACGAACCTAGGCAACTTATCTAATGTATCAAAGCCGATGTTCATTAGCCAGATAAAATTATTTACATGGATTTCCCCGGGGGCCACTAACATACTAGTGGCCTTGACGAGGACAGGAACCCAACGACTTGTCAAAGATCTCATCATTTGTCCTGATGATTTTTTTCCAACTGGATTTTAAAGTTCAGCAGTTTTGGCCTTTATGGCTTCGGTGGGTAGGCGGTTCCGTGGATTTATAACCCAGTGGGTGAAAACCCACCTCCTGTTTTCAGTCCTACATTATGGCTTGAATTTGAAACCGTTCCTCCTTGTTTGAGTTACATTTGACCTTTCTGAAGAAGTTGTCTAGATCAACATCATCCTAATTGTTTTGTATTTTAAAGGTTTCGATGAGATCCGCCCTGTCATGCCTGGTTTGCAGTGTTGTTAGTCCTGTGGCCCTCAACTGTTCCTGATACGTGAGTTGACTTAGCGCTGGAAGTATTTTGTTGCCGGGTGTTGCACTTTCTCCAGAGCAGCTATGTCCTTCTGAAGATGAAGTCTCCATTCTTGGATACAGTAATCCAAATTGATCACTAGAGATTTATACAATTAAATCTCTACCTTCTTTTCCTTAAAGTTAAAGGTATGCTTGATTATTCCAAGGATTTGGTTAGCTTTTTGACTGCTGCTTCTACCTGTTGTGCAACTTTCAGTGAATGGTGGATGTTGACTCCGAGGTCCTTTTTTTCATCAATCTGCTGTAATGTAATATTATTAATTTGGTAATTATGACGTGGGTTGCAATGCCCCACATGTAAGGTCATACATTTGCCACTGTGTCTAGAATTTAACTCTTGTTTCGCAAACAAAAATTTGTTTATACTGTACGTGCATAATTTATATCGAACCTTAGTTCTAAATTAAATGATTTAATTAGTCTTGATTTCTGCCGATACATATAATTGGTTTATAGCATAAATGTTTCAACGTTATAGAAATCCAACCCTTCCGTTCCTCCCTTTTTTCTTACTTGTAAATTCTAACAGTTTCTAAAAAAAAAATATTGTTACAACTTTGTTGTGTTTGTGTTGATTGAAATGTCATCTACGTAAACCAGACCACCTTGAATCCCCTCCCCCCCCTTCCACTGATTCGTATACCGTTAAGCCTAATGCAAGGAATCTCCCAGACAAGCGTGTGTGTCTGGAGGTAAAAAGTTGCCTAGAAGTGGATAATGCAACTCATTCAGTTATTAGTTAATCTCTGCATTTCCTGGTTGATGACGTGGTTCAAGATTCATTCTCGACTCGCGATCTCCATTAACTAGTATATTGAGTTTATGAATGGACCCCACAACCCTCCTGTGAGTGGTAGCCCGAAGGTCACACACTCCCAATGTGGTGGATTAGTTTTCATTTCCTTCAAATTTGTGATCAAGATGCAAGGATAGTAGTCTAAGTACATGATGCTACAGTGGTCACGAAGAGCACGGAAGACGGCAGACACCACGTGTGTGCACCACCAGAAATCTACACTAACGAGTTTAGTCTTCAGATCACATTAAGCATTATGCTCCGTACATTTTTCACGAGACATTAATTTAAATAACAGGTCAAATTCTCGGCAAGAGTTCCAGGACGAAGTACCACAAAACATTTATCTCACAAACTACAACTAATTCAAATAGGCTAAGCTTACAAACTAAATAGAGTGCTAATGTATAAGTTATGTAGGCAATGCTGTAACTTTTTTAGCTGAAGAAATACTGAAGGGTTGGATCCGGAGCCTATTACGGGTCTCTCTATACCCTTTCCACCAACGCTCACACCAGGGTTATGGGCGCATGCAAATGAACTAAATTGTCATGAATCGGATTACTACCAAAAATCTTATGCATATTACATGGTCATCACTAATCTTCCCACTGGGCGGGTCCGGGGTGCATGAGAGGTGTGTAACTAGTTTTTCAACATGTGGGTACAGGAGTGAGACGACTTACCTAACTAGTTTTTTTTCGCCGAACACGACTCTACAATAGGTTTAACTCCCAGGTCTCCAATTACTGCTTGGTGAACAAGGGCGAACAGTTACGGATTGGTTCCCAGACAATCCTCCCCGAGTTTTGTCACAGGGCGAGTGAGTGTGCACTAGCATAATTGTACTTGCGAGGGGTCAAGTTTCGGCTCTTTGGTCCCGCCTCTAAAATTTCAATCGACTGGTGTACAGGTTCCTAATCTTATTGGGCTCTTTCATATCTACCTTTGATGTTGTGTATGGAGTCTGCCTCCACATCATCACTTTCTGATGCAATCCATTTATTAACTACCCTGACAGTGAAAAATTTCTTTCTAATATCTATGTCTCATTTGGGTACTGTTCCACCTTCCCTCCCCCCTTGTGCGAGCACCACTCATGTTAAATAATTATTTTTATTTATCCTGTAAATTCCGGTGTTAATTTTGTACGTAGTAATCATGTCTTCCCGAACTCGCGTGTTTTCCGGCGACATGATTTGCAATTCACGCAGCCTCTCCTCGTAGCTCCTGCCTCAGAGTTCTGGGGATAGTCTATTGGCATACCTGTCAACGTTCTTCAACGTCGTTTTATGTTTGACAAGCATAAGACTTCACGCCTCTGTGAAGCATCAAGTACCGACTTCAATCTCAGAGTATGCAGCTCCAGCATGGTCTTACACGTGGGGTATACACGATTCTAAATGATTCCTTACACAAACTTCAAAAGACAGTTCTGATGTTAGCCAGCCTCGCATACGCCGCTGATGTTATCCTTTTGATGCGGGCTTCAGGAGACATGTTCGGTGTGATATCAACTCCTAGATCTTTTTCTGTCCGTTTCGTTGAGGACTTCGTCTTCCATTCGGTACCTTGTCTGGCCTCCTACTCCCTCCAACTAGCTTCATTACTTTACATTTACTCGAGTTGAACTTTAGTAGCCATTTCTTAGACCATACCTTCAGTTTGTCTAGGTCATCTTGTAGCCTCTTGCAATCTTTCTCTGTCTTAATCTTCCTCATAATTTTCGCATTACCAGCAAACATTAAGAGAAACCAGTCTAGCAGATTCCCTCTGGGAGATCGTTTACATATATCAGAATCGGGATGAGTCCAAAGACTGACCCCCTGTGGGACTCCACTAGCGACGCCTCGCCAATGAGACCTCGCCCCCTCACAGTGACTTGCTGTCTTCTGTTGCTTAGGTGCTCCTTTTTCCAATGGAGTTCCCTTTTATTCCTGCCTGTATCTCCAGTTTATGAACGTCTCCTATGGGGTACTGTGGCAAAGGCTCTAGCAATAAAAAAAAATATGCAGTCTGCCCACCCTTCCCTTTCTTGCCTAGATTTTTGTCGCCTGGCCAAAGATATCTATTAATCCTATGAGGCAAGATTTGCCATCCCTGTTGCCATGCTGATGATGTGTTGCAAAGTTCGTGCGTGCGTGTGGGGCTACTAGGCCAACTATAGTCATCCCCAGGATGCAACCTCCAGAGACTAACTCCCAAGTACCTGGGAATCTCTGGGCATGAGGTGAAAAGAAACGCTGCTTAACTGTATCTGCTCCGGATGGGACTGGAGCCCGGTCAGTACCACTGAGGCCTCTGTTCGCCACAAATATAAATTGCATAGCTTAAAAGATTTTTGGGGTCCAGTTCATAAACCCAAATATATTTTGCCAACGGTCATCAAGTGGGTATGGGGTCCACATGCCAAAAACCTTAGGAATTATCTTGAGGATGGCGAGGGACCTTGTGAGTGTGTGTGTGTGTGTAGGCTGGAGATACACTGCTGCCAGACAGCCAGTTTCTCCCAGTACGAGTTTCTCCGCCAGATGTTTGTCCGGGTTTGTGGGTTATCACCAACGTGAAGACGACCACACCAGTCTACCTAATCTACATAGTGTCTTGGCTCTTCCTAGTCTATGATCAGAGGCGTGTCATCTGGTGAAGGTGTGAAGTAGAATGTGTTTGTTTTATTGTCTTCCAAATAAATTGTGCCAAATTGTTCGGAAACCCAGACAATTTCCTGAAACCCATCACTCTTATTACCTCCTAAAACTGAATGTTTAGAGAAATGCCTAATTTGAAATAAATTTCTGGCAATATCACGACCTTCCGAATAAATTTATATCTGCTACAGTTAAGCAAGTCCCAGCTGTGTCTGGGTACAAGTGATAGGATGAACGGATTTTTTTTCTATTGGGGGATGTTGTACATGCTGCATTCTGTTATGGCGTTACGTTTCGTCAAGACGAGTAAAGCTGCCCAATAAACTAGCCTTTCGGGGCAATATGAAAAATACCATATATTAATAACCTAACCACTTGGGCTAGTTGGTAAAGCAACGACCTCCCTTCTTTCATGTCGGCGTTCGATCCCCAACGGTCCAATTGGTTAGGCACCATTTCTTCCCTCTCTGTTTATCCTCGTATCCCATCCAACAGATGTACAACCGTACTGGCTTGGCACTTTCCCATGTAATTACCTTAACGTACCTGCTATTAACATATGAAGCTCTACATACATTTTCACAACATTTTTTACATTAACCGAGACCAGCAGACAAAGCCACGAACTCCGCGAATGTAAATCAGAAATGACTTAACACCATCTCGGGCCATTAACACACGACACAAAGATACATACAAAAGGGTCATTATGAGGGAGAGAGTCAAGGCTGACACCAGCTTCCGTCTCCCGACACGCTTTCTTGCTGGCCTGGAGCTTGAGGCCTGAGGCTGCCTGCTGTGTCAGCTGTTGTGCCCGGTGTGCCATATGCCACCAACACTCTTATCTGTCTCGTGTCATATACCACCAAAGATCTTACCAATATCGTGTCATATGCCAATAACGCTTTTGCCAGTCTGGTATCATATGCCAACAACTACCAAAACACGGCTTAAGATGGCACAAGACTGTGACATTGTTAAAGCCGAGTTGTTAGCACAACCTTGCATGATCTACCAAAGGGTAGGTCGCACACGGGAGCCCTTGACTTATGATACAACTTATCTAGACAATTTCGTTGTAAAAATAGTCATTGGTTTACTTTAGATACTGGTCTGGTGGGCGTTATCGCCGCCGTGCCTCGCAAGATAAACAATAACATCTCGAAGGGTATTGTGATTGATTCGCCATCACTCTTGATCATTACCGAAATGTGTGTTCTTGCCACTGCCTTAAAGAGTGAAAGACCCAGAGATCAACTTTCACAGTTTCATTGTCAACACCGTCCGTCAGTGATCGTTTTTTTCGTCAGTGAACGCCTTTTGTTTTACTTTATTAAATCACGACGACAACGATTTTTTTTTTGTCTGTTGTGGTGTATACCGAGTTCGCTAAAAGGTGTTTGTGATATATATTTTAAGCTATTATTCAGAGCTACGTCGTCATATCTGTGTGTTCTTAAAGTAAATGTATCATAAACAGAAAATCTATCTCCATCCGCACCAACACACACACAAAGATACCGCGGTGGTCTAGTTTAAGTAAATAAAGTGTCACAAAGTGCAACAGTTGGAAGGTAGCAAGTTGGTATTACAGCTTGCTTTTTATTGTTTATTTTTTGTAGTTCTTACAGTACGTGCGAACTTTAAAAATATTGCATAACAATTTTGTCAGATGATTGTTAACAATTTCCAATGCTTAAATGCAAATGAAATAAACATGAAGTTTTGTATGCATGCGTCGCATGAGTGCAAATAGATACATTTAATTCAAGAACAGTGACGCTATCTAGAGGATACGTGCGACCACTGCTCGTGTCTCCAGCAGCAGCAGCCTCCAACTACAACCTCATAAAATGCCAAACGATGATCGAGAAAGCATTGTAGGAACTGAACTACCAGGACAGACTGAGGCAGATGAACCTTTAACACTAAGAGAGGAAAAACATGAGACATGATCCAAGTAGGAGATTCTCAGGGAAATCTACCCATGTTTATGCCGAGGAGCAACACATACTACTGTATCCCAGCGTAGATCTCGCCTTCGAAGGACATCACTTTGGGAAAAAATCACCCCGGAACACGTCAACTCTCATATCAAGAACGGTTGAGGCCTGAGGACTAACAACACTATACACCAGACATGACAGTACTGATCTCATCGAGACCTTTAAAACACTGAACATATTGGAATAAATTAATCCAGATCATTTCTATTAAAAGTTACAATATAACACACACACAAGGGACAAGAGCGTCAGGCTCAACAAGCCACAACACTAGTTCAAAATTCATCTGAAAAAATTTATCCGGTACTCACGGGGGACCTTCAACAAGCCGCCGGCTTCACTAGAGATGATGGCCTTCATGTTAACTGAGACTGTGTAAGAAACACTTCACCGGTATAAATGCAACAATTCGAGCAAATTATAAAGAAAACAAAAGTAAAGCCGACGAGGTTAACACCATCCTTGTATAAACAACTGCTAGGCCGATGACCAGCAACAAGACGGTGGATGTCATTACCTTGCGACGTGTCAATCGTAGTGAACACAATAATTGAGGTAACCATAGGCGGCCTATTGGCCGCTGTGAAGCACTTATTAACATCCAACCAAAATCGCCCATAAGTATCTATAACCTATACTTCAAACATTCCACCAATCACACTATTATGCTACCAGGTAATATGTTCCATAAATCACCAGGGGCCAAGAGCTGAAACTTGACTTTCAGAAAAGACACAAGTTGGTTGTATATATAATGCTGGTGGTAAGTGAGAGAGGACACGCACCGCTCCTGTGCCAGGTAAGTTCACTACGGGCTCACCATAGCCTGTGCTACTTGCCCCGCTCCTGTGCCAGGTAAGTTACGGGCTCACTATAGCTCGTGCTACTTGGAACTTGTTCCTAGTAGCTGAATCTATAACAACAAGAGAGAGGAGAGAGAGAGAGCAGTGTTCCCTATCAGGGACTAAGTGGAAGCCAGGCCTCTCTCTAAGCCCGCCTACTAGCCTTGTTGATGCGTTATAACTTAACTATACTGACGTACAAATTCTTATCGAACCTGTCCCTACAGCTGTAGATGCAGGTGACTTCTCTCAACGCATTCCACTTATTGACCACCCGTACAGATTACGAGTATTTCCTTACATTCCTTCAACTCATTTGTGTTCTCCACCTTCCACTTGGGTCTTGTTCTACTTTCTCTCACAAAGAGGCTGTTCTTGTCCATCTTGTCTATTTCCCCTCAATATATTTTATGTGGTGATGATATCTCCTCTTGTTATTCTGTCCTTCAGGGTTGTGAGGTCTAGTTCCTTCAACCTCTCCTCATAGCTTAACCCTCTCAGCTCTGACCCCAATCTAGTTGCAAACCTCTGCATATATTAAGTTTCAGTTTTATGCTCCACAATGTATGGGTTCCTGGCCAGTGCTGCATATTAAAGTGTTGGTTTAACAAAAACCTGTGTAGTATTGCTTTGAAAGCGTCCCGATTTAGGTTACTGAACAACAATAGAGTAGAGTCTCAGAGACTATACAAATGATGTCCAACAAAGACTAGGCCTTCCCCTGGGGTGCCATTTAATCATGGAGATATTAGGTGATCCACGCCCCAGTCACATAAGTTGCTAACCATAATAAACGTGCATAACAACATTTCATTCACCAGGGCCATGTTGCGGACGTTCGGAAGCTTGTTGATTGAGTTGATTGACAAGTCTTCCGCTTTTGGGGTCTATGGTTCAAGACTATGTGGCCCAGGTGAATATAATGTTTTTATCCAAGTTTATTGTGGTTAGCAAGTTACATACAGTGTTTGGTTAGGTACAAATAGGAGCTGCCCTCGACGGGTTGAAAGGCCTTTTGCAGCTTCCTTTTATTCTCGTGGAGACGAAAAGGTATATAAGCCACTTCAAACTACACATATAAAAGTTTATATGAGAGAGATGTAGGTCGGACGACGACTGGAAATTCAGGTTTCAATAGTACAAGCTTCATTCTGCAAGTACACACACAAATGATTCAAAGCATGTAATTAACAGTCACCATATTCAGTATTATATTGGCCATACCAGGTGCTCCAGGGGGCTACAGAGAACCGAGAAAAACTTGGCTTTCACTTCTGTTCATACACACACACACACACACACGAGGCGTAGAGGAAGGCTGGGGGGGAGGGGGTGCGAGACAGATGGCGAGATATGGAGGGAAGAGGTGGCGGTGGTGTTGTTTGGGGAAGAAAACGGTAATTGTGGGTAAATCCATCTATAATTGCTAGGTAATTTTAAGCTGCGAGCTTCTTAGTCTTGGGCGAAGATGTGGGTCAAGTTGCCTGAGTGGGAAGGTGTCCGCCGCCCCACAGGCGAGAACAGCTGTTAGTTCAGTATGCTAATTTACTTATATAGTCATATCTATGTTTCCGTAGTTCTGTACGAGCGCGCGTGCCCAGTAAGTAGGTCTCAACCACAACCTATATTCCGTCTCAGTTCACAACGTGCCAAGATTTTTATTTATCTCTTTCGCAGGTAACTTTGAGCCCATTATCTCAAAACACGGAGTAACGCCATGCTAATTTTGCCTTTTGTTTCGAAGCCATGACCCGCCGCTCGAGGCGAGAACTACACAATATAACGTGAAAGTCAACCACTGTGCGTCTCTCACTGCTACATCAGACAACGTCATCAGTCTGTCTATGAAATGTAGAAAAGCAGGAGTGAACTGAAAGTGTTGTTTTACAGAGTGTATTGTTGGGGTGATCCACTGTGACCCAGCGGCATCCCAGCAAGTTCTCACTTTCTCCCAGCCGGTACTGCAACTATGGTGGTTGTTGGTTGACGGGGGGAGCTGTTGTGATTACCAGCTCCCCCCCCCCCACTGTACCATCCCAACTCTCCCCTCCCCACTGTACCATCACCAACCCTCCCCCCTCCATGTACCACCACACTTCTCGCCAAAAAAAAAATCCCACCCCCACCAACTTTCCTCAACACACCTAACACCCAGACAAGAGCTACGAGGAGAGGTTAGAGGCATTAAATATGCCACAGCTGGATGATAAAAGAAAAAGAGGCGATATGATCGTCAATACAAGAAACTAACGGGAATAACAAAAATTATGAGAAGAATTCTTGAGATCTGGAAGTTCAAGAACAAGAGGTCATAGATTTAAGCTAAATAAACAACGCTACCAAAAAAAATTAGACCATTTACTCTCACAAACAGAGGTGTAGACGGTTGGAACAAGAGAGGTGGTGGTGGTGGTGGAGGCCAAAACTGTCAGTATTTCCATAGCGTTATATGACACAGTACTGGGAAGACGGGATACCATGGAACGTAGCTCTCATCTTGTATCAAGTTCAAGTATGTTTATTGAGATAAGCAATAAATACATCTCAAAGGGATAGAGTAGCTTAGGCTATTTCTACCCCCCCTGCATCTTGTATCTACACTTAGGTAATTACTAACCCTTCCGCCACACCTTTCCCCCACCACCGCCAACCGCCTCACCCTCCAACCAACCTAAATGGCTGTAAACAGCTTTGGTTGGTCCTTAGCTTTCGTTGAAATGTAGCTTTCAGACTGCTTTACTTTCAGATGCAGCTCTTGTAGTGGTAGTATGGGGTGGTTCCCACACTACCAGTAACATGTATGGTGGGTCCGTGGTTGAGTGCGGTTGTTGGTGCGTGCTGTTGCGGGGCCTCGGAGCCGTGTTGGCCTGTGCTACGTACAGGGTTCGTGTCCTGAGGAAGGGTACGATTTGCCTGGAATTCACCGGACAGGCATCTTACCCTGCTGTTGAAGTGGTTTTCTTCTTCTTGGGGTTATCTTGAGATGATTTCGGGGCTTAGCGCCCCTGCGGCCCGGTCCTCGAACAGGCCTCCTGTTTGTTACACATCCCCAGGAAGCAGGCCGTAGCAGCTGTCTAACTCCCAGGTACCTATTTACTGCTGGGTGAACAGGGGCGTCAGGGTGAGAGAAACTCTGCACATTTGTTTCCGCCTCTGCCGGGGGATCGAACTCGAAACCTTAGGACTATGATTCCCGAGCGCTGTCCACTCAGCCGTCAGGTCACCCTTTTGCGGGTGAATGTAGAGTACAGCTTGTTGCCGGTCACCGGGCTGTTGTGAAGTTCGGCTCCACAGGGATTCGTGGATCGTTATGATCGGCGATCCTTCCCGCAGACTGCAGGTTGTGGTTCTGTGACGGTGTCGGATGGATGCGGCGAGACCACGTATGTTGCTGTGCATGGGGCCCCTGTTTGAGTTCCCTGAAGATCTGCTGCGTTACTTTGCCCGGTTTGGGCGGGTGCTGAGTGTGCAGGATGAACATCGTCTCCTCCGGAAGGTGGAAGGGTGTCCCGAATGGGACCCACACGTTGGCTATGCGGCTGGAGTCCCCTATACCATCGTCGGTCCTGCGTATGGGGTTCTATGTTCGAGTGTTCTATGCTGGCCAGCCCCAGACGTGCTTCCGGTGCGGGTTGTCGGGGCACCAAGCTGCGGGTTGTGGTGCTGGCAGTGTCCGCCATGCGATCATCATCCGAGAGAAGGACTTTCCCCAGATGGATAGGCCTGGAGAACTCTGTGTGATGCCGACAGTGGATGCTGTCTCCTGCCCGTCGGGTGTACTGGTGATGTCGACGGTCTCTGCAGACCGCCCAGTTGGCGGTGTGGATGTCGTGGCCGTCGAGTGTGCGGTTCCGCCCCCGCCGTCCGCTTCCCTGCCTCCTCCGCCCCCACCTGCCCCGTCTCCGGCTGCTGTCTTCGGTGGAGTGTGGCGGATGCGTTGGCTAGGAGCTGTGCGTGTCCCTGTGGATGTTCCTGCTGTGGTGTGTGGTATTGTCTCCGATAGTTAAGGCAGCTGCGGTGCTACGTGATCGTCTGATACTTGACCGTGTGTGGTCTCCCGGTGTTCCTGCTGTGGCGCCTCTGGTGGCGGATGATGGTCCTGCCGACGAGTACCCGGCGTCGAAGCGTTCCCGTCAGGATCCCTTTTTGTCTCCCCCGCGGGGTGTCGCCTGGGCGGACGTGGTGGACACCAAGGATGTGGCTTTTGTGCAGCCTGTGGGGGGGGGGGGTGTTGTAGTCGTGGTGGAGGATTCCCCTTTTGCTGGGGTGGTGACTGGTATGGTGGCCTCGGTCCATGTTACTGTGCCCGCCCCTGCGCCCGAGTGCGAGCGTTCCCAGAGAGGGGGGGATTGTTGCCCCTGCTAGTGTGAGTGGTGATTTGCATTTGATTTTGAAGAAAGATGCGCCCTCCGTTGCCGCGCCCTCCGTTGCCGCGCCCTCCGTTGCCGCGCCCTCCGTCCAGCTGGCCCTGGTTCCGCCGGCTGTGCCTCTGCCTCTTGCGCAGCCCCCCCCCCCCCCCCTGCCCCCGGTGCAGTCCTATCTATGCCTCAATCTTGTGTGTTGTGGCTGGACGTGCCCCTGCCCGCTATCCCGATGCCTCCTGTGGTAGTTGTTCGTCACCCTGGACACCCGTCATCGTGCCTCTGTTTTCATTGTCTTCAGTACTTTTCTGTTTTGTTGTAAATGAGATTGCACTGTTTTCCTGTATCGTGTGTTATGTTGTTTTCTGTGCTGTGTGTTTGGTACTATTGTGCTCTGATGTGGTGCTTTGGTGCCTTTATGTTTCTATTTATGTAGCTTGTTTGTTTATAAAAAAGTAACATGTATGGTGGTGGTGGAGGTTCCCACACTACCAGTAACATGTATGATAGTGGTGGTGGTGGTAGTGGTGGTGGTAGTTGTTCCCACACTACCAGTAACATGTATGATGGTGGTGGTGGTGGTTGTTCCCACACTACTAGTACAAACCCGTATCTGTCCTCAAACACATCCTGCCGCCCGTAGCAGCTACTCAACGTCTCTCAAACCTCATATGTTCTACACCTTTATTGGATAGATATGCGCACACGCATGCGCGCGCGCGCGCGTACACACACACACACACACACACACACACACACACACACACACACACACACACACACACACACACACACACACACACACACACACACACACACACACCAGTCTGGTAGCTGAGCGGACAGCGCGTAGGACTCTTAATTCTGTGGCCCGGGTTAGATTCCCGAACCAGGCAGAAACAAATGGGCAAAGTTTCTTTCACCCTTAATTTCCCTAAGTCTTTCTAAGTCCTAAGTAATTTACTGTAGTAGCAGTAAATAGGTACCTGGGAGTTAGAAGGTTGTTACAGAGCTGCTTCCTGGTGATGTGTATGTGTGTGTGGGGGGGGGGGAATTGCTAACAGTTGAGAGGAAAGAAAGAACGAAAGCTCAACCCCCCCCCCGCAAGCACAACTAGGAGAATACAACTAGGTGAATACACACTCGGGGCGCAGGTGGCTGAATGGACAGCACGCTGGATACATAGTCCTGTGGACCGGGGTTCGAATCTCGGCGCCGGCGAGAAATAAATGGGCAAAGTCTTTCACCCTTAATACCCCTGTTACCTAGCAATAAATTGGTACCTGGTAGTTAGACAGCTGTTACTCCAACACAACCACATGCGCTTCAAAAGTACAATATTAACGAGTGCTCTAACAGATGTTGGGACCAATACAAGAGACGGTAGTGGTATTGTTGTCTCCCTCAGACGCAGACTTCGCTTGGCTGCGTTTAGCGTACACAGACCATGAGGCGGCAAGTGTGGTCACTGTGTTACTGGGCTGGTTTATTCATCCGCCGGAGCCTTACACACACGGCAGAGTGTAGCTCGTGTGCAAACTTTGGTTGTGTGACGGCCGTGGCGCCCTCCCCCCGCCACCTCCCCGCCGCAAATCAACAACCCACCGACATACAAAAACCCAGAGGGAAAGGAAAAGGGAGGGGGTGCGATCAAGCTTCAGTTCCCGGACCCTTCCTCTTAACCAATAACTTGACACATGCAATGCCTCCTCAACCCCACGAGTTTTGTGGCATCCCAAATTCGCCTCCCAAATGACAGTACCAACAACAACTGTACAAAATGTAGACTGTTGCACTGAAAAAATCGACCATTCCTAATTTTTCTAGTCCTAGTATAGTATATAATATTTTATATATATATATATATATATATATATATATATATATATATATATATATATATATATATATATATATATATATATATATATATATATATATATATATATACAATGAATTAGGTCTATGGTTGTGAATGTTATGCCTAGGACAGTTTTTTTTTAAGATGTAATGTTACTGTGTTTCAATTTGTTATGCACTTTAGAATTACATCAGTACGAAAAATGGATATTTTAGTTCACAAGTCTATATTTTGTAACATTTCGTCCAGAGTAGTTAAATGTACTATAATTTTTTGAAGGATAGGTTCTCTTATTTCCATTTACCTTCTTGTATACAGTTAGTTTCCGGTATTCAAAAAAATCTATCTTTCCGATAGAAAATGTGCAATATACTGTATAACCCTATTTTTAGTGTAGCATCGGCGCTCTCAAATAAAATATATACTGTGGATCTCACATGTATCACTAATAGTCACTCTTTAGTAGGATGACTAGGCATGTACCAACATTTGTTAAATCACGTCAGTCTGACTCATATTTTCTAGATGAAGGTGGGCGAATACCAGCCATTACCAATATACGGCTTTATTATTTTCTACCACAAATATGGCCACACACTTACAATGATAACCAGTATATATACATGTTGACCAAACCACACAGTAGAAATCATAAATTTATGATTTATCTATCATAAATCTCTATCTATTAATCTATCAATTTTTCTATAACCTCTTGTATGTATGTACTTTACCTGAATAAACATTTGAATTTGAATTTGAATTTTAAAAATCAAAGAGACGATGACGTTTCGGTCCGTCCTGGACCATTATCAAGGCGATTGTGGTCCAAGACGGACTACAATCGCCGAAACGTCGTCGTCTCTTCAATTTCTAGTGTGTGGTTTGGTCAACATTTTTCAACCACGTTATTGTGACTTTTCATCAGCATGTATACATTTTCTTCTGTCCTCCATGGACAGGGTTAGAGATCTGTTAAACATATAGTTCAGTGATTTATTGAACAATCAACCACAGAAGGTGATGTAGTGCTTTTAAAATGTTAATCTAACCTACAAACATAAACACACAGATTTACGTCTGTCCTACATAAACAGTGTTCAAGGTGTCTTTTTACATAGCGTCATTAACGTACGTTTACGAAGGTGAAATGCAATTCTTATTGGATATACAGCATACACGTATCTTTCAGGATATACAGGATATACAGGACACATATCTACACATATATGTGTATTCAGGATATACACACATATCCTGTATACAAATACATATACATATATACATGGTTGGTAGCGCATGATAAACTGTAGCAAGATTGAGATACACATATGGCAGGGAGACGGCCAGAGAGATACAGTGTGTTGGTCAGGTGTGTCCACACCACACCGCTATTAGCAAGGTTTGTGCCAATATGGAAAAAGACTGACCATTCTGCGCATATTTTGTTACTGCCATTTTTAATTTTTTTTACGATGTTAACAATTTGAGAATAAGTTGAGTAGAGGTTAATAAAATGTTATACATTTTGGGAGTATTTAGCAGACATGTTGAAAGTTTTCAACACAAAATTTAATTCTCTAAATACAGTGCAGGTTTTATGGAATGTTATAATCAATCGTGTTACACGAACTTATCAGGGAAGTGATACGCAACCTGGTGATGTGAAAATAAAACTCCCCAGAAATGGCTCAGAATGTTTAATGCTGTTTGAGCACAACTAGTATTTAAAAACAAATATAATATCGTGCATGAAAAAATCAAAATGACTTGGAACATTAATATAATTAATACCACCAGTAAGACTACTAAAAACATAAATTATATTTGAAACCCCTAATCGGCACTTCGTAACCCATTACTGTCTGATCATGCCAATAATTACTCTTGCACTATATGCAATAACATCTGTACTATTCATAAATATCTTTTAATCTTCAATATTTTGTGCTGATAAAGTTAACAGAAATTTTAAGCTAGACCATATCAAAAGAAAATGGTTGGTAAACACGGTAAACACCCGACACCGAGCCCCTCATGACCAGATTATTTATCGAGCGCTCTAACCGTCACCAAGTGCAGGAGGTCAGCTAGTTTCTGTGACTGCATGAGAACGTTCTGAAGGTAAATGTATAACTGTTAGGCTAAGCCTTGCGACACGAATATTTACCGCGAATTGCATGAGAAACTTAGGTGGAGAGGAATGTAGGCAACTTTACACACCAAGTAGCCAGCTATTTGTGTGTGATCGCTCGATCATTTCTTGTTTGAGGCCACACAGGACGACTATTGTGCGAGCTTTCAATCAGCACACGAGATGATGGTGCAAGTACCACGGTCGCTAATGCTCGCCTCGGGTATATACTGTATAACTACCTGGCCATGGCTTACAAATGGCTCCCACAAATGTAGACGTGCAAATACCAGCTAACCTCAAGACATTAAGTTGTTATATTTCCTTAAAATAGTAAAATTTTACCTCAGACTGCTACCATTACATAATATAACATGTACTATTTTTGTGAGGTATTAATCCCCACGGAGATACAGTTCATCCTCCTCTGCTCCGTCCGTGCAAGGACATGCAAGACGCACAGATGATGCCATACAAAATCGAGAAACTTTATAATGGTAAAGGTAATAAGAAAGGAAGGAGAACGGGAAATAGTAAAGGTTAATTAATAATTTTAAAAGTTAAATTGAATGATAAGAAGAAAATGAGTCTGCAATCACCCAAAAAATAATAGTGCATATAGCTGCTATCGACGGAATGTCTAAAATATGGCCTGTTTACCCATATTATTAGGCTATATTAGGTATATTAGGATAGGGTATTAAAAGTATCAACACAAAATAGAACTCGAAACAAGGGGTATAAATTGGCTAAGTTTAGATTTAGGGAAGATCTGGGTAAATACTGGTTTGATAACAGGGTTGTTGATTTGTGGAACCAATTACCACGTAACAATACAAGTGGGGTCCTTTGATTTTAAGTTAGCCATACATATGAGTGAGATTGGGTGGATATAAATGGGAGCTGCCATGTATAGGTCAATAGGCCATCTGCAGTTACCTTGATTCTTATGTTAAAACAGGAGGACGGGCTGGATAATCGCATGACGTAATGTTACGGAGTTTAACACTATACAGGCACGGTGATAAGACCAATATAGCGGAACGCGACCCGTGACTGTGCGTTTAAGGTGCACTTTCCCGCGGAATGCTCCCACTGCCGCTGGGTGTGTGGGTGTCACCTGGGGACGGGGGGACGGGGGGGGGAACACATCACCGTTTCCCTTCCCGCAGTAAGATTCACATATGGTATCTTTATTCTGAAGTATGTTTCCTGTTTTGTGTTCGTGCGTTCTTATGTGCCGGTGCATTTGGATCTCCATGTTAAATAAAGCTAAATATATGTATGCATCAGTGTAAATAAACTAAGTCACTTACATTCATGTATTCAACCGATACATAACTATACACGCATGTGAATGCACCTATACATAAATGGTCTTGGTGTATATAGTCCCTACAGTATTAAAAATTACAGTATGCTGATTGCAAGACAAATACTAGGCCTATACCTTCACAAGAAACACTTCAAAAGAAGAATTATTTACAGCATAAACTGTAAATTTTCTTTTTGAAATTGTCGAGAATTTTGGATATGTTCCCGGGCTTGGCCAGCCTTGCACAGTCATGGGCTGTTGTCGGGTCCGGGTGGGATCCATCAACCGTGCCACTGACCCTCATTGTGCATGGTGGTAGGCAAGTGTTCTACGCAGCTTATTGCGTTTACCAGGATATCTCTGCGGTACCAGGATGTGTGTACAATGCACGCGCGGTTTTGTGCGCGGACATGCATTACACGACATGTAGATTAAAACAGGCAAATTATATATTATATTGTTGCAATTCAAGTTGCAAGT
This sequence comes from Procambarus clarkii, assembly GCF_040958095.1. Taxonomy (NCBI): domain Eukaryota; kingdom Metazoa; phylum Arthropoda; class Malacostraca; order Decapoda; family Cambaridae; genus Procambarus; species Procambarus clarkii. The sequence continues at coordinate 36,132,399 of NC_091170.1, forward strand.
AGGCACTTTATTATGCCCACTTAGATCAGCTGGCAGGCGTATACTATCCCAATTTTATACGGTGGGCCTCTCGTACAGGCCCATCACCACAACCACCACCCTTAAAAGCCCACAAGGAATCCAGCTTGGATGACCCCATTGTAGACCAAGTTGCTGCAGAGTGCCTGGGTGCTGCAACAACACAACTGTGTCCATATTTCGCCTCTAGTAAACTCATCCTCCTAAAATGATAGTACTTAGAGCAAATATTTTGTCGAACGTACTATTATGTAATGTTGACTCAAAACATCACGTTTCCTGTCAATTCTGTTGTGGCCGAAAAAGTTTAAAATCAAACAAACATTTTTAAGCCTAGTATAACAGGTATATGTACTACATTATCCATACTATAGCGTATATTAGGTCTAGAATCGCTTGGGCAGGTCAGGTTTGGTTCCTTAGTTATCAGCCTTTAGTTATGGTACAATTCAAGTCTTTCTAGAATGCCATTTGGGCTAATTCAATAATACAAAACGTGAACTTTTGAAATGTTCAATAGTATATATTAGTACGTTTGACCAAATAGTTGGCATAAGTACTATAATTTTAAAAGTGTAAGCTGCTTCTAGTAAACAAATGCCATGTATGCTGAATGCACTGTCACTTAAAACCAATATTAATTTTACTATTATCTTGTGGAAACCAATGTTGAAAATTATGTTATCATTAACAGAGTTCTACCTCCAATGTATAATACTATATTGTTAATACAAAAAGTTGTAGTGTGAAAAGTGTTACTAGATGTCACTGTAATTATGTGTGTAGATTGATTGTAATTACGTAAACAATTCAGCAAAGGTCCAAGACCATTTGCACCCTCTAATTGTATTATTATTATTATTATTATTTTGGCACTGCAGCTCACAAGACGAGTATGGGGTGCACAATAACTAACCGTCTCTGGCCGGCAATAATAAAAGTAATGGTGACCTTGACACTGTTGACTGATCTCACTGCTGTATTTAGTCACTTTACCGTATGCGACATGTCCACACACACACACATTATATTATATATATATAATATATTTATATAATATATATATAATATATATATATATATATATATATATATATATATATATATATATATATATATATATATATATATAATATATATATATATATATTTATAAGTATTTGTCAATGTATCTGTTTATAGATAAGTCATAACACTAAATTCTGAAAGTATAGTGGTATGACTTATCTATAAAGTAATTTTTAGTAAAGCGTGCTTTACTAAAATTAAGAGGCATTGATTGGGCATTCCCAGCTGGACTATCCCAGTTCAACAAAACAAGAGACAAGCATCAGTTAAAAAGAATACATTAAGAACACTAAACGAGACCAGAATTGTTATATTTTTTCTCTAAAGCAGAACTCGCACAAGGGCAGTTAACTTTTTTTCAGCTTTGTTGTTGTTGTTGTTTTAGATTCAGCTACTCAGAACAAAAAGTTCCAAGTAGCACGGGTTATGGCGAGCCCGTAGTGAACTTAACTGGCACAGGAGCGGGGCTGTAAATTTTTTTTTTTTTTAGCGACGCCCATGAAGGAAGGTCTCGTGATAGATCATGTTTTTGCATACAAAAATATGTCTATGTATTTATCCCTTAATGCATAAATATGTATGGAATCAAATAATTTTTGCTAATGAGTGATTATATTATTGACTCTACCTGAACAGTGTCGAGCTGGGATATAGAAGCCTGCTAAGCATATCGAGGTGTCTACATATAATCCTAGACCAAGTACTGACCTTCCCCAGAATGCACGCCACAACAGTCTCCTAACTTCCGGGTACCTATTTACCGCTAAATGTAGGCAAGGAAACCTCGTCCCAAACGTCTCGCTCTGTCCAGAAATCGAACAGGAACCAAACAGTTGTGAACAGTCTGCGTTACGTGACGTCAGAATGTCGGTTTAGTCACAAACTTATCAAACAATTTTGTTTTATTTTGTATAAACATATTTAGGTACACATGCATTTATGCGACTTCCCTCGACTATGTGAAGGATTACATATCGTACTCACTTAATTGTATTCGTCTAGTCGTACTTGCAGGGGTTGAATTTCGGTTCTTTGGTCCCATCAATCAACTGATGCACAGGTTCCCGAGCTTGTTGTGTTCTCATATATCTAGATTTTAAACTATATATGGAGTCTGCCTTTACTGTCTGATTGAAAATTGCTTTCTAACGTTTCTGTGGCTCATTCTGGGTGCTAAATTTCCAACCATGTCCCCTTGTACGTGTATCACCTGTGCTAAATAGTTTGTCTACTCAGTCAGATCCCCTGAGAATTTTATATGTGGTAATCATGTCTCTTCCAACTCTTCTATCTCTCAGTGACGCGAGGTTTAATACCAGTAGCCGTTTCTCGCACTTCACACTTCTCAGCTCAAGGACTAGTCTGGTGACATAGATTTTAACTTTTTCCACCTTGTATTCGACTAGATATGGACTTCACGCTGGCGATGCCTATACTAGGATTGGTCTGGCATATGTGGTATACAAGGTACGTATGTCAAAAGATAGCCAACGTCATCCTGACAGTTATTTTTTGCACATTAGCTATAATACCTCCCCAAAAATTAGAGTAATTACTTCGATTCTTTCCCAAATAGGCAACACTTAACAATTACAACGGTGTTTATGTTAAATCGTCATTGGCTAACAAGTATAATTTAACGCTTTACCAAGGTAAAGAAACTGTGTTGCAAAACTTTGCTGACCGGTCGAGATGCAGTCATCATGGTTGTACTCACCAAGTGAGTGTGTGTGTGTGTGTGTGTGTGTGTGTGTGTGTGTGTGTGTGTGTGTGTGTGTGTGTGTGTGTGTGTGTGTGTGTGTGTGTGTGTGTGTACACACACACACACACACACACACACACACACACACACACACACACACACACACACACACACACACACACACACACACACACACCTAGCCTTTGACTACATGATGGAGCTTAAAATTGTGACCAAAGGACAAGAGGTCCGGGAAAGGAGACTTGATTACAGAAAAGGGGACTACAGCAGGATAAGGGACTACCTGGGAGAAGTGCAGTGGGAGGAAGAACTTAGAGGAAAAACAGTGCAAGGTATGATGAACCAAGTCATATTGAAATGCAAGGAGGCTGAAGATAGATTTATTCCAACAATAAAGACAAAAAGCAGGAGGGAATATAATAACCCATGGTTTAATAGACAGTGTCAGGAAGCAAAGGTGAGAAGCAGGAGGGAGTGGAGGAAGTACAGAAGACAAAGGACAGAGGACAACAGGATTAGATGTAACAGAGCTAGGAATGATTACATTAACATAAGACGAGTGTCGGAAAGAAATTATGAGAACGATATTGCAGTCAAAGCGAAAAAGCAACCAAAATTACTACATAGCCATATAAGAAGGAAGATGTCGGTAAATGACCAAGTGACAAGACTGAGGAAAACAGAAGGGGCATATACAGAAAGCGACAAGGAAATCTGCGAGGTACTGAATGCAAAATTCCATGGAGTGTTCACTACCGAGCCTGAGCAGCTCCCATTGTTAGAAGAGATTACCCAAGATGAAAGACTATCAGATATAGAGGTGACAGCAGAGGATGTAATGAAACAGTTGACAACACTGGATGCAAATAAAGCTGTTGGACCAGACAAAGTATCACCGTGGATACTTAAAGAGGCAGCGCAGGCTCTCAGCGTGCCTCTGGCAATGATCTTCAATGAGTCACTTATGTCGGGAGAATTGCCCAGTTGCTGGAAGGAGGCAAATGTCGTACCGATTTTCAAAAAGGGGGATAGGGAGGAGGCACTTAACTACAGACCCGTATCACTGACAAGCATCCCCTGCAAAATACTTGAAAGAATAATTAGGCTAAGACTTGTTGAGCACCTGGAGAGCATTGGGTTTGTAAACAAGCACCAACATGGGTTCTGGACAGGGAAATCATGCCTAACAAACCTTTTAGAATTCTATGATAAAGTAACAAGGATAAGGCAGGACAGAGAAGGCTGGGCAGACTGCATATTTCTTGACTGCCAAAAGGCCTTTGATACGGTACCGCACATGAGACTGCTATACAAACTTGAGAGGCAGGCAGGAGTAAGCGGAAAGGCCCTAGTATGGGTGAAGAACTACCTAACAGGAAGGAGCCAGAGGGTAATGGTAAGGGGCGAAAAGTCGGACTGGCGAACAGTAACAAGTGGAGTACCTCAAGGATCGGTGCTGGGACCAATCCTCTTTCTAATTTACGTAAATGATATGTTTACAGGAGTGGAATCATACATGTCAATGTTTGCAGATGACGCAAAATTAATGAGAAGAGTTGTGACAGACGAGGATTGTAGGATCCTCCAAGAGGACTTAAACAGGCTACAGAGATGGTCAGAGAAATGGCTACTGGAGTTTAACACCAGTAAATGTAAAGTTATGGAAATGGGATCAGGTGACAGGAGACCAAAGGGACAGTACACAATGAAGGGGAACAGCCTACCTGTAACGATTCGAGAAAGAGACCTGGGAGTGGATGTGACACCTAATCTAACTCCTGAGGCACATATAAATAGGATAACGACAGCAGCGTACTCTACACTGGCGAAAATTAGAACTTCATTCAGAAACCTAAATGAGGAAGCTTTTAGGGCGCTTTACACTGCCTACGTGAGACCCGTCTTAGAGTATGCCGCGCCATCATGGAGCCCCCACCTGAAGAAACACATAAAGAAACTGGAGAAGGTTCAGAGGTTTGCGACGAGGCTTGTCCCAGAGCTACGAGGGATGGGATATGAAGAGCGGCTGAAGGAACTGAACCTTACGACACTAGAGAAAAGAAGGGAGAGAGGAGATATGATAGGGACATATAAAATACTCAGGGGAATTGACAAAGTGGAAATAGATCAAATGTTCACACGTAATAATAACAGAACGAGGGGACATGGGTGGAAACTGGAAACTCAGATGAGTCACAGAGATGTTAGGAAGTTTTCTTTTAGCGTGAGAGTAGTAGAAAAATGGAATGCACTTGGGGAACAGGTTGTGGAAGCAAATACTATTCATACTTTTAAAACTAGGTATGATAGGGAAATGGGACAGGAGTCATTGCTGTAAACAACCGATAGCTAGAAAGGCGGGATCCAAGAGTCAATGCTCGATCCTGCAAGCACATATAGGTGAGTACATATAGGTGAGTACACACAGCCGTATTTTCAAACTCAAACTTCACTTTATATATTTTATGTTGTTTCGTTAAAACCAATCAAAGGGCCTTTTTCTTTTAATAAAAAATACACCTTTTCTGATATTGCATCCCTTCCAAAATTAAACAATTTCACTTACTAAAAACTAAACAGACCAAATTATCATTTATTTTTTTGGAACTGTATTTAAGCATCAACAACCGTGTAGGTTTGTACCATGCCAACACTAACTGGCAGCTACAGCTATGCTTGTCACAGTTCGGATAAGGAACCCACTACAGGCCAGTTTCCCTAACTTGCATAGTTTAACTAACTGTATATGTATAACTACAGGCCAGTTTCCCTAACTTGTATACCATGCAAGGTGATGGAGAAGATTGTGAGGAAAAGGCTCGTAGAGCATCTAGAGGGAAACAGCTTTGTAACACACCACCAACATGAGTTCAGAGATGGTAAATCGTGCCTCACAGGCCTAATAAAATTCTATGACCAAGCAACACAAATTAGGCAGGAAAGAGAAGGGTGGGCAGACTGCATTTTCTTGGACTGTCAGAAAGCCTATGACACAGTACCTCACAAAAGGCTGTTACAAAAGTTGGAGCAACAGGCAGGAGTAAAAGGTAAGGTGCTCCAGTGGATAAGGGAGCATCTAAGCAATAGGTAACAGCGAGTAACGGTGAGGGGGAAGGCATCAGAGTGGCGAGATGTCATCAGCGGGGTTCCATAGGGCTCGGTACTTGGACCCATCCTGTTTCTAGTACATGTAAACGACCTTCCAGAGGGTATAGACTCATTACTCTCAATGTTTGCTGATGATGCAAACATTATGAGAAGAATCAAAACAGATGAAGATAGACAGAGACTACAGGACGACCTGGACAAACTGGAGGAATGGTCTAGAAAATGGCTGCTAAAGTTCAACTCAGGAAAGTGTAAAGTAATGAAATTTGGCGAAGGGAGCAGAAGGCTGAACACAAGGTACCATCTGGGAGGTGAAATCCTGCAAGAGTCACATAGAGAGAAAGATTTGGGGGTTGATATCACACCGAACCTGTCCCCAGAGGCCCACATAAAAAGGATATCATCAGCGGCATATGCTAGACTGGCCAATATAAGAACTGCCTTTAGAAACTTGTGTAAATAATCGTTCAGGACCCTGTACACTACTTATGTAAGACCAATCTTGGAGTATGCAGCTCCAGCCTGGAGTCCATACCTAGTTTAACACAAGACGAAGTTAGAGAAGATTCAGAGGTATGCCACCAGACTGGTCCCGGAACTGAGAGGAATGAGCTACGAGGAAAGGCTAAGGGAGCTGAACCTCACAACCCTGGAAAGCAGAAGAGTAAGGGGAGACATGATAACCACCTACAAAATTCTCAGGAGAATTGACAGGGTGGATAAAGACAAACTCTTTAGAACGGGTGGAACACGAACAAGGGGACACAGATGAAAACTTAGTACCCAGATGAGCCACAGAGACGTTAGATTTTTTTTTTCAGTGTACGGGTAGTTAACAAATGTAATGCATTAAGTAGTGTTGTGGTGGAGGCCGACTACATACACAGTTTCAAATATAGATATGATAGAGCCCAATAGGCTCAGGACTCTGCACACCAGTTGATTGACAGTTGAGAGGCGGGGCCAAAGAACCAAAGCTCAACCCCCGCAAACACAACTAGGTGAGTACAACTAGGCGAGTAATAAATAACTAGATAATGCGAAAATATTTAAGACTTCCTTCCAACCCCAGTTCGTTATTATCCAACTGCATGACATAATAAACTTTAACAAATTCCGACAAAAAGAAAAAAAATACTTTTTTTTTAAACAATTACCTTGTAAAGCCAACATCCAAGAGGAATTATTCCTAACTATGTACCTATTGTGACAGTGTCGCTATTGTCAGTTTTTTTTCTGATCGTATACAATGTTGTGTTAGTTTTATTGCAGTGATGGATAAAGTGTTCAGTCTTCGTCTGTCCATTTGGGATAACACAATTCTCGCTCCAAATCTTTTGTTATTGTATATCTTTGTTTCCAGCCTTCTGCAACAAGGCTAGCAACAAAAATTTAAGGATTTAAGGATTAGAAATGAATTGATAATGTACTGGCAATCGATTAAGAAAAACCGAGGGCTTAAACAATCTAAATCAACAGTGGAATAGGGTGTTTAAAATCTGGAAACATTAAACAATCTTGAGTGCAAATACAAAATTAAATATTGCTACTTTTCTTGTTAAATTAATACCTATAAAATATAAACGGTAAGAATCACTTCTCTTAGTTCACCCCACCTCCCTGATTTTACTGTGCTTCCCTTTCATAACTACTAGCCCAGATTAGGCTACTGGTTAGATTAGAAAATCAGTATAAGCCATCACGTTAACATGATTTCATTGTGCATTGGTTAAATTTACATTGTAACCTTTCCACCGCTCCCCCCACTGGATGGTTGCCAAGGAACACATACAAATTATGACACTAGCTCTCCACATATGTAAATTGCTTAGCTTGATTAGACTACTTTTGGTTAGTTCGAACCCTTTGTTGATATACTACACTTTTTTTTAACTAGCTCATGAAAACTAACTTTTTTAGTTAAATGAATTTTGGGGCTCTGGGACAGAGTCCATTCTATGCCTCCAATCCTTTCCACTACCGCCCACAGGATCGGTATAGGGTGCATAATAAATTAGCTAAACTAAAACTTCTCGCAAGTGAAACGTTATCTATAGTAATTAAGAATGAAAAGGAGCCCTTATAAGCCAACATGGTTATACAGCACCATACTATAAACAGGCAACAATTAATTATTTGGGTATTTATCGACGACAGGTGGTGCTTGGAGATGCTTAACTTCCCAATATCCAAGAGTAACGTGACTCTAATAGTGTGCCCACTGGGTTGCTAAACTAATCTAATAGTGGGGTTAATTCAGCTCCTAAACCTATTATTTGTCTAACCTTCCCTGTGTAGATGTGTAATAAACTAATAATCCCAATTAGTGAGTGTGTGAGTGAGTAGGAAGGTTGAGGATGACAGCTTGGGTGCTGCCTACTTACGAATAGTAAGACAGAGATGGCAGTGAGGACATGTCGCAGCCACCCGATCATCTTGTTCTCCATGCTGAACATGTTGAAGCGTTTTAGGTTCATGACTGCCTTCAACGAGATCACAACACTGCTGAACGAAACAGTAAATAAAGCCCGGCCCTTCGATGCTGCCTGCAGCTATCGATGTCTGTGGCACCGATTCGTAAAGATACTAAATTTCTGAGTTTTCTTGTTTAAAAAAGTATTTACTGGTGCATTCAATTAAGTACACAAATTATGGCCGACGATTGAATTAAACCAGCCAGTTCAGTGACGTATGGAAGCAGGGAGCAGATCACACCCTCTCCCTCCTGAAGTCAGGCGCACACTGACTGGCGAGCTCGTCGTCTCCTGGGCCACTTGTCACTGCCTCATTTAGATCATCTTGCTTTCACTACACAAGACCTCACTACTGACACTTCTTCTTATATTAAATGTTTCAGTTTCTATCCCTGGGCAATACACGTTATCTGCTGTGGGGTAATCGCTACACACTCTCTCCTTCAATTATTTTGCTTTAAAATGCCTCGGGAACGTCGATGCCGCGGGAGTAAATGCGTCGTTCACCGCACTACGTCAACTGTTGGTCCAGACACTGCCAACTGGCAATCTTTTTATTATTAGCATAATAGCCTCACGTTAGTGGATGATCAGTCCAGTAATTGAGTGAGAATAATTTGAGCGCACGTTACCTTGATTATGTATGAGATATATACGCTGAGAAGTGTAATACGTTTTATTTACATATTACGTTCACATACCAGTTATGAGCTAATATATGTTCAGGACTATACTAGCAACACCAGCCTCGAATGACAAGACTAACGGGAAACACAAAACCACATCTAATATTCCAGGAATCTATTCAAGTCTACGTAACATGAGAACGTAATATCTATACCGGTACTTGATTTACAGATGATAACTACTTTAGCATTAAAGTCTCCGAGAAAGACCCGATAATAACCAAAATATTACTAGGACTTTATTTGTGCAATCAAATGTTATGATATGATTAATTTAAAAATTTAGATAAAAAATTAAATCCCTTAAATCCACTATAACTATTGGAGCTGCTTATAGATTTCTTAATACCAATATAACTGCATTCTCAAACACTCTCAGGAATCACTCAGGAATCGAATCATAAGCAACAAACTAAATAAAAATCACAATTTTAGGAGACTTCAGCACTGACCTTTGATAAAAATATAGCCCACCCAAGTCGACGACTACCTGGCAACATTAGTGACACCAACAAAATATACAAAAATGTAGCTCATGCCCAGAAAATATGCAAGCAGAGGAAAAGCTCGCCCTTTCTTTTGATCACAATATTTTAAGATTGATTACAATTATAAAAACTCTTGTAAAGGTCCAGGATGATGAATTTCTAGACTTCCCTCGAGGAGACTATTAAAAGAATGAGAGAGGAATTGCAGAACACATTTTGGAATGAGTTAACAAGAGATCAAAGCATGCAAGAATCATGGGAAAACTTACAAAAGTCATCACTAGACTTGTTAAAAAATATATACCAAGAAAGAGAAAGAAAAGAGAGATGAATGACACAGGCAGGAAGATGAGACCAATCAAGTTACAGCTGATGATAAAAGGGCAGCCAACACTGAATACTTTACATCAGTGTTTACACACTCGAGTTTAAAAAACATTTCGGTACCGACACAAATGTTTAAAGCAGGTGAAGAGAATGAATTAAGGTATGTCCCCATAACATGTGCTATCAGCAGGAAAAGCATTGGCAAAGTGAAAGATTCAAAAGTCACAGGTGTGGAAGGAATTCAATCCAGAGGCATTAAGGAACTGGCAGATGAACTGTCTTCCACTGATGCTTATTGTCAGAAATCTCAGGACCAACAGATAGATCCCCTAGATTGGAAATGTGAAAATGTTACATCTATCTTCAAAATAGGCAGAAAAAGCTTTGCAGAAACCTACCACATGATCAGTTTGACCTTGCATATCTGCAAACTCATGGAGAGAATCCTAAGGGAGCGAGTTATCCAGCATCTCGCCACGATCTAATAAAATCCACACGATGTGGTTTTGTTAAAAATAAATCCTGCCTTACAAACCTACTCACATTTTTATTAATGGTAACCAGTTATTCTGACAAAGGACTTCTAGTAGATGCAGTATACATTGACTTTACTAAAGATTTTGATAAGATATACACCACATGAAAGACTGGCAAGGAAAGTACAAGCTCACGGAATAAATAGCAGAATAATAGAATGGATAAAATGGTGGTTAAAACAAAGAGAATAAGGGGTTGCCCCCTTGCAGTCAACTTTAATCACCTTGCTTTAATTTCTGTAAACATAAATTAATCTAACTGGAGAAATGTAGTGAATGGGATTCTGAAAAGTTGCTTTGGGGCCAAACCTCTTTGTTATATTCATCAATAACGTTACCTTGCAGCAGATTGGTGGTGCTAATTCTCCAGCAGCCACCAGCCCAGCCTACAGAGCTTAAGTCTAGCCCCAAGCATCTAGCCTCCATCCTTGGACAATGACATCCTCTTTCATAGATATAGATTATCACTGTTTAGAATATCTAGTACAGTACTGTCCACTCACCAACTTAAATCATATGGGGGGGGGGGGTCCATCCCCCTTTTGAGTTAGCCAAATATTCGAGTTAATTGACTTGACCGAGAATGTCCAAAAATGACCACATTCTAATTTATTCAGGTTTCTAATGTAGCAAAAAATGTCAGTAACTTGAATTTTTATTTAAGCTTAGGTTGAACTCTAATTTATTTCAATTTCTTTTTCTTGTATAACCTTTTAACAATAATTTCCATTCAGGTTAAAAGGTCAAAATGGGTCTAAAACTCTAATGTGAATTCTTTCAGATTACTTGACTATTCAGGTCACTAGAATCCAAATTACAGTACAGGGCTCTTACATTGCTACTTCTAACTCTGCTACGTAGCTCAAATCAAAAGCCCCCAAAAAGATTCACTAATTTCTTTAATTTATATTTTAAATTGTTAGTATATTTATAGGTTTGGTTATCAGATGAGAAGAAAGCATTCATATAAATTAGTTTTGTTTAAAATAGGGTACAGGAAGCCTGTTTACACTGTATATACTTTCGGCTTGTATCAAGGGCCTCTCCCCTTCCAGGTTGCAACCTCATAATAGTTGTCTAACAACCAGCTACCTATTTACTGCTAAATAAACAAAGATACAGTATTAGGTGAAAGAAACATGTCCAACCATTTCTGTCCTACCCAGGAATCACAGATTAAGTCTATAATAAAGCCCATTGTATAACAAAACCTGTGCTATGAATGTATAAATATGTACTCTATATGATTTCTATTACATGTGTGTGTAGTGATAGGTGCAAAAGATCAACCATGGAGCTGGCAGACCGAAGGTTAGCCATTATTCTTTTGCCCCGCTATGTAGTATCTCCCTATATTTATTTATGTCGAAACTGGTAGGTTGAGAAACATTGTATTGACAGAATGTGGACTCCTTGTATTTAGCTATGACAAGAATATGATTACAGTGAATTTTCAGGGTTTAAAAAGGACTGGGCCTCTAATATTCTGGGGCGGGTGTCAACAACAGATAGAACACCAAAATATGGCGGTAAGGAGTTGTGTTGTCAAGAGTTGTGAGGAGGACTCGAACCTATGCTCTGTACTCCCAAGCAAACACCAACAACTACACCATAACATGGTCAAAAAAATTGCAACCTGGGAACCAACTTAATCCTCTAGGGTTCTTGAGGCTTCCACTGAAGTCAAACCAGGGTTTCACACAATTTCCCCATGCACTCTGGCTTTGTAGTCTAGGAATTCTACTTCGAACACCTCAATGCACAAAGGAATCACATTTAACAATGTATCAATGAGAATATTAGAAGGAGCTGCGAGGAGGATTTGAATCTATGATTTTTCGATACATCACGTTAACAATATTTGTTTGTGCAACTTGTACTGTTCTGTACTTTGTTTACTCTCACATTTCCTGTTGACCCCTCTGTCTTCATTAAGAGGATTCAGCAATTCTTTATTCTGATCCTGTAACTGACTAGTTTATCTTTAGTGGAGAGAGAGAGGTATTTTGGTTTAGCTGTTGACAGAACAGTACACCTTCTGATGTTATTTTTTCTTCTCATAGCTCAGGATCAATGGTGAACATGTGTAAAATAAAAACTAGTACATTATGTGTTTATGGATGACCTAAGTCTGTCATTTACAAGAATTTGATACCAAGTGCCCTAATTACCACCTTCCCTCACCAGCCACTTCCTATAGGAATGTGATTCAAATCTCAAGTGAAAGAGCTTATTGAATTACAAATTTAATTTATGTTATTTTAGAATGTCATTCTATGTTGTGTTAGATCAATTTCAGTACTCTAGAGTAAAAAACAGGCAAATTAATTGGTCATGATTTTTCTTGTTATATAATGGTCATGTTACCGTAACTAATTTTCTCATTAAAAATATATTGAAAAATGTATACAAAAAAATTGTTGGTCACTTATTCTTATTGATTGTATTTATAATGATATTCTATATCTTAAGAACATTTATGATCTGAAATTCAGTTACTTGAACCATATTAGAAAATGAAAAATTCTATTAGAAAATGTCAACTCGATAATACTTCTTTTTGATAACTTTCATGAATACCATTGAAAAAGCAAGCCATTTTACTACAAATGCCCCCTCCCTTAAAACAGAAGGAAAGAATTGGGCCAAAATATAAGTGCAGCAGTAAAAGAGTTAATTATAGATGAGTATTAGTGACTTGACCACATAGATATTGGATGTCCATCATGTCATGTATATGGCAAAAAAAAAAATTATGTGCAATTATTTTTTTATTATTAATACAAAACTTTGACAGCCACATAAATTATTGTAAATATGTCACTGTCATCACATTCCCTCGACTAACTTTGCTTTCATTTGGCCAGTACATAATGTACATTTAAAATTGTATTGTGTATTTTGGTAGATTCTTTGGTTGTGCAAATGTTAACAATTTATCCAGCTTGAAAGCAATTTGTCAACACATGCAATAATTTGGCTTTGGCCATAACCACATGACTAGATTAGTCAAATTTTAAGCACAGATAATATGTTGTCATAATGTGAGATCTCAAGCTGGTTGTTCAGACATGCCTATACGCACACATACTGCTGATGTGGTGCATATCAGTATTCCAGCTGCTACAAACAACTAGAATTGATTACATAATTTCTGTTGTGAAAAATTACAGATGTTCACCATTCCCAATTTAAATATCATTTCGCTATTCAAATATTTAATTAAATCAACGCATGACTCATTGCTAGGGCACACATTAACAAGCATGACCAAATGACTAATTATTATTTATTATTATTATTATTGATATATACAAGTTCTTACATTCTTGCTATGCGTACTAGTGGCTGTACGTTTCGGGCACGTCCTTAATCTTATGTTCTCTGGAATACGACTTCCCGCGAAGAATCGTTTTTACAACCAAGTACTCATTTTACTGTTGGGTTAAACAGAGGCTACAGTTAAGGATTTGCACCCAGTAAATCCTCCCTGGCCAGGATACGAACCCAGGACAAAGAGCTCGCTAAACGCCAGGCGAGTGTCTTAACCACCATACCACGGGAAATGTGAAACAATGTTTAAAGTATGGTGTTATAAAATAAAAAGAACATGAAAATTATCAAATTATTTTGTATTATACAGTCCGACTTGACTTATTTTCCATTATGGTATTAATTGAAGAAAACTCATTTAATGCTGACACAGTTAATGTATGCTATACAGTAGGCCTGCGTTGTCTTCCATTTTCAAAGTACAGTAGATAAAACTGAACTTTTTGAATGAATAAAGATACTACTTAAGAAGAATATTTATTACAATATGAAGTTACAGGATGATTCACTGTTAAGAAATATATAACGAAAACATTATATAATGTAGGGCTAAATTATATATTACCATAAACAAAATTGTCATAAGGGATTATTTATTGACAGCAAAAGAGACACTCCATAATTGCCCCATATATCCACAGAAGTGCAGTACTGGACTACCAGTATTGTCCTTTTAATGCAAAGGTGCTACCATTTCTTTCATCAATGGATGTGTGGTTGCAAAAGTGTCGGGCCAAAAAGGTATTCAGTGCAGGCTTTTCTACTACACTCAGACTGCAACACCAGAGTGTTCTGCAGTGTTTTTATTCCATCCTTACTGCCTTTACAATGAGTCAAACTTTTTCTTTAATTATCTATGCCTATATTTTTTACCCTACTTTTCTACATACAGGTCTACATTATATAAAAATTTTCTCAATGTAGGCGGATGGTAATTCCTTTCACATGCCAAACAGGCATACAGGACAATATAGAATATATTAAGAGCTCCCTCATGTGTTTGAAATATGCAGAAGTATCCCAAGTGAGACCCCCCTCTCACTGCAGCACAGTTGCCACATGATACAAAAACTCAAATAATGTAGGCATAAAAATATGTTCCTGCTTGGGACGAGTGGGCAAAATTTCTGTATTGGAAGAACACAGACGACACTGGAGTCTGGAGTGGCACAGGCTGCGCGCACAGCAAATTGCGGTACTTTAATTTTATTAATATATTAGTAATAATTTAATAATATAATTTTAGTAATATATTTAATTTATACCTGTATTCACATAAATTAACAATAAAGCTTATAATCTTACAAAGTCATTATACTCTTTTTGTCAAAATGAATATAGCATCTGATAAATAATGTATGTTTTAAATGAGTACATTGCTTTATTTAATTGCCCACATATATTCATCTCGATATTCTACCAGTATGCTTGCATGTACAGTACAGTACTGGTATAGTCAAGTGTCAGCTCCCAAGCCCCATCTTCCGAATATTTTGTAATAAAATTCTGGGAATGTTCTCTCATTTTTCTTTTCATTTTACATTAATAACTGCATTGGCTTGATTTCAACGTCTTTAACCAACCCTCATTCTATTTTTGACATCTGTAACTAAATTGTCTCTAGTTTTCATCTCTTTCCCTTGTTGTGGAGTGTGTTGAGAGGAAGATGTTGTGTATGCTTCTTTATCTGGAGTGAACAGGGAAAGGAAGTTGCTGTACAAACCCACTCATTCTCGATTATGTGGGAAAGAGGAGGTGTTGTCTTGGTGCGTATGGGGGACAGACATTTTTGTACAAGCCCCTTCATTCTGGAGTATATGAGGAAGAGAAGGTTTTTTATATGCTTCTCGTTCTGGGAAGTATGGGGAAGGATAGGTGTTTATATGGCCCCTCATCATCGAGTGTGTGGGAAAGGGAAGATGTTGTAAATAACTCATCAGCATAGTTACATATACTTTTACAAGATAAGCAATAAGGCTATAAACAGCAATTAAATGTATTTCCATATTTATATTAATTTATTTAACAATTTGTGGCTTAAACTATTAACTATGAAAAAAAGACAAGTGATAAAAACCAGCATTGAATTTAATGAAATGCCTCTTTCTGGTAGGTCCTTGGTGAGCTACCTGGTAAGCTCCACCTAATTTAATCCACATCAAACCTAAAGCCAAGTGTTTGTAAAAGGGGTAAAGTGGAAGGGAAGGTAAGCACCATGGAACAGAACCCTGAAAACTTTAAGAGGAAACTGGTAAACCAAAAGTCATCAAATGGCCCACAGACCCTCAACCCGATGATCCAGTGAAAGGGAAGGAGCTGAAGAAAACGGTACAATGCTGGGGGCCAACCCTCCCCAGAGGATAAACCATGCAAGCAAAGTTCAGGCTCCCACATAGCCACTCGAGCAAATGACAGGTGACCCAGGCACTTCCCATCACCAGGCAGAGATGAGTGTTCATGCAGAGCAGGTATGCAACAGGAAGGGAAGGGGAGCTGATTGAGAATCCCAGACCAAGTCCAATCAGATTTGAACCTATTTATGGCTACAAATAGGACTTTCTCCAATTTACCAAAAATCCAAACCTGGTGAGCTTGGAATGAATCTGATCTCTGCTTTGTAAACACATGGACAGACTAGGAGTCAAAACCATCCAGTTGTCAATGTAGGCAAAGATGTAAATCTCCAGCAACTGAAGGTGAAGAACCATTACATTCACCAACATGCTGAATGTTTGGAGTAACAGATTCAAGCCAAATGTGAGAACCTGGAATTGGTAGGCCTGATGTGCCACCACAAAACCTAACCAGTCCCTGAAAATGAGATGAATGGGCACATCCCAACAGGTATCCCATAGGTCTAGTAACACCAAGGAATCTGCCTGCAACACCAGGCAGACTTGAGCTAAGGTGGTCATGCAGAAAGATGGAGAGGGAATGAAGTGATTCAAACCCAAAATGTCAAGAATGTACTGAAGGTTTTGTAGGTCCTGCTTGAGGTTTAAGAACAATCAGAATAACCACCTCACTGTTGGGGTTAACTCGACCATTCCAGCATCTAACCACTCTGCAATGACTGAGAGAACTGTGAAGTAGATTGCTGGCCCTAGATCCACAACACCCAAGGAGGTGTTTCCAGGGGCCTCCAATGTAGGCCCCTGGAAACTATACGTGGAAAGCCATGCATAGTGGGACCTGGAGTTGGGAAAACAGACCTGACATTCCTCCACAGCATCATTAAAGGTGGTAAACTGCGAAAAGGCTAGTGCAAAGAAACTCCGAACCAACACACCCCTCTGTGACATGAAACAGGAGTGAAATCTGAAGTGCAACGACCCAGTAATCTAACTTCTCCAGAAGCCTACTCCGACCAACAACAGGTGAAAACTTGCACTGAAATTTCTGGCCTCAGTCAGTAGGGGCAGACTCTGCTGCAAAAACAGATGACTGAGAGGCTGAAATGCCACTGCAACAGCTGAAAGAACTGAAGATGCAGCAACCTCAGGAAACAAGAAGAGGGAAAAAAGTAGAAGTTCAAAATGGACAAGAACAAGTTGAATCTAAATCAGAGACCAGCATGGCCCTACAGGCAAGACAAACATGCAAAATAGAAGCCCGCCACCACTTTCTGAAACAAAGGACCAAGCAGCTTGGGTAGCACCTCCAATGACCTGACCACGGGCAACAAGGATATACCCACAGGCATACCAGCCAAGGCATTAAAGCCATCAAAACAGCCCATGCATGCAAAAAAGCAGCAGAGTGCCCTATGATCTTCCGTGACGGCAGGCCCTAAAAGCGAAGGCAACTTAACATACAGTTGCACATATACTCACATCCTAAGGTAAGGAAGGTGTAAACAGGCAAGACTGAAGTGGTGCAAGGGCAGCTGCACCACCAACAAATATTTACAGACCAAGGAAGTCTAGGAAGTGATAAATACATATACTTTTTATACATACATATACTGTATATATAAAACTTATACTGTACTGAGTAAAAGTAATAAGTAAAGTATAAGTAAAAATAAAAAAATAAAAATAAAAAAAAAGTATAAGTAAAACTTATACTGTACTGAGGCCTGGTCGACGACCGGGCCGCGGGGACGCTAAGCCCCGGAAGCACCTCAAGGTAAGGTACTGTATTGCAGGACAACCACATTCAAATGTGATCGTTCTGCAATTAATTGATCAGCAATTACCTGTATTGATATATGATTTGCAAGGCCCTGGCATGGATTGAATTGGGTGGAGTTTGTTAGGTAGCAAGCACCAAGAAGCCACCATAGAAGCTCCTTCAAAAATAGGAATAGAATTCTTAAGATAACTTTTCAAATGTGCCTATGAAAGCAAAATACTGTAGTCTTAAAAATCCAGATGATTTTTTTTTTATTCCAAACTGGTTATTAGAATTGTCTTGAGCTTCAAAAGCAACACCAAAATGGATTGAAAATTAAGAACACCCTAAGCTACAGTACATATATAAAAACTGTTCTGGCAACACTAACAAATTGACTTGATGCAAAGAGCAGTGAACTTCTCAAGTTCATCTTAAAACCATCCAAGCATCCCTGTGCCTAGACGCACTGTGCAGTACAGCATAGCTATCAGTCCAAAGTATCCAAAGCTGCCACGCATACGTTTCCTGGGATCTTAAATCAAAATATTCTTTAGTACAGTATTATAATATTATAATTAGTATTCTAATTATATATAATGTAATGAAATTAACATTTGTATTCTCATTAGTATTACTTTTATTGAAGATTAAATAAAGCATGAAAGATACAGATAAATGACACAGTATTAGAGAATACTATCACTATATTACCATCCTTTCCTCAAATCTGTGTAAAAAAAAAGTGACTACTCTCAGAGACTCCTTTTACTGTATATAATTTATCATTTGCCATTAAGTGAAAGTGACAAACTCCACATTGTTACGCTGCATTACCATCCACTTCATGTACACAAAAGCCTAACTATGCAAACATTTCCTTAATTCTAATTAAATTCATAATATTTAGTGTATATCCAAACTCTACAATTTCTAAAAAATTAAAAAATGATACATCAGTATCCTTTGTATTACTGAATAAGGCAGCCTGTGATCTACCTCAACAAATGTTACTCATATGACATGTGCACGAGACAAGTACTGTACAATATTATTCATTGCTATTACAGTATATTGTTAAGTATATTCTCATGCACTCGCTTTATAACTTAGCTTAAATTATTAAATACAATTAACTAAAAATTAATAGAGTATAATGGAACTATATCAGATGGTTAATTTTGTTATGAAGGGAGATACTAGTAATATATATAAGTATATAAAATATACACTCACATATACTGCATATATATAAAACAGGATGAACTGAAAATTTCAAAATAGCATACCTCCTGTGTAGTAGCCAAGTGCATAAGCAACCCGACCAGCACACCACACTGCTCCCCCTACAGCACTCAGCACAGGATTATGCAGACCTCCCAAAAGCAGTAATGTCAAGAAAGTTGGGTAATTTTCAAGACTGTCAAACAAGAAATATAAAACAAATATAAGATCCACTTGTACATTGCTTTATTTGCAAGAACAAGTACAGTAACATACAAATATAAAATACACTAGTGTATTACTGTAGTATGTAATGTCCACAATTCAAATCTAGAAAATTATTAATCTTTGTAACTTAAACAAATAACTGACCAAGTAAGTGATGATGTGCCCTCAACAATTTTATTACCAGCAGTTACAATTCTAGTTCCTACTGAACTCCTATTTCTAATAGAGTATCAAATAAAAGGTTATAAAAGCAATATGCATTTATAATAACATTATTTCTATATCATGTTTAATTAATGTACAATAATGAAAACATTTGTTTTATCATGTCTGATCAAAAGAAAAGAAAAATATGAAGATTCGCAGGAGGTTTTGAGACTAGCACAACATGCATTACAGAATCACCCATGATATGAAGTAACCTGGATACAATAAATATCAACTTACGTGTTTTGGTGTGCTCTTTGATAGCAGTTGAAGAGGTTGTTATCTAGGCTGTACATTGTGGGATAATAGATTTTCAAACTTTTACGCATGAAACCCACCTGTAACAAAGGTTTTACATTTTTTTTGGTAAATATGCCTAAATTGGTATTGATAAAATTACTGTATAAATAAAATATTTAACAAAAGTTATGTGATCATCATACATCAGGTTGTCTTGTGATTACCCATAATGAATTTTTGTTATTCCTGGATAGTAGTGTAATTTCCTAATTCTTATGCCTAAAAGAATATAGGCCATTCTTATAGTATAGGTATAGAAATTGGCCATTATCCCACAAACTTTGCTTTTGAGACAAAGACAGTGATATTTTAAAACTTACCTATTTCCAATGAGAAAAGGGATGAATTTGCACCTTTTTTGCTCAGAAAAAAGCAACATATCAAAATTAACATGTACGGTATTTATACCAAAGTTGTAACAAAATTAAAACACAAGATTTAGAACCGAGTATTTTTTTAGATTTACTTTTATACTGTAAATCACTTTCACAAATGAAGTCTCCCATCATGTTCTCATTATACTGTACTTGGTAGCAGCATTTCAAGTCCAAAATATCCTGGTGGAAGTGCTCTATCTGGAATGTTCTTGAAAATAGGTAAATTTAAAAATATAAAACTGTCCTTGTCACAAAAGCAAAGTTTGTGGGAAATAATAGCCATTTTCTATACTTTTTAAGAATAGGCAATTAAGACTATAACAATTACAACTGTTGGTACTTGGTGACTTCAACTTAAAATCCATAGACTGAGAGGCGTACAAAGCAAGAAGAGAGGACTTTTGGATAGGTAGATTCCAGCCCATCCTCCTGTTTTGGTAGTACTGTACTTATAGTAATGACAAGGACCATAGTATACATACTGACGTATAACGAAATTAAAATGTAGAAATATGAACTATTGAGTTCAATACCCCGGAAAACTATTTTTTTACTTGTGTTGCTTTGACAAACTAAACTAACCAATCGTAACCTCCCTAGGCCTAATACATGATATATGAGGCCTAATATAGTACATGTACTTACCTAAGTGCAGTTACAGGATGAGAATTATGCTCGTGGTGTCCAGTCTTCCCAGCACTCTTTGTCATATAACGCTTTGAAACTACTGATGGTCTTGGCCTCCACCACCTCCTCACCTAACTTGTTCCAACTGTCTACCACTCTGTTTCCGAAAGTGAATTTTCTTATAATTCTTCGGCATCTGTGTTTAGTTAATTTAAATCTATGACCTCTTGTTCTTGAAGTTCTGGGTCTCAGGAAATCTTCCCTATCAATTTTATCAATTCCTGTTACTATTTTATATGTAGTGATCATATCATCTCTTTTCCTTCTGTCTTCTAGTTTTGGCATATTTAATGCCTCTAACCTCTCCTCGTAGCTCTTGTCCTTCAGTTCTGGGAGCCACTTAGTGGCATGTCTTTGCACCTTTTGCAGTTTGTCGATGTGCTTCTTTAGATATGGGAACCATACAACCGCTGCATATTCCAGTTTTGGTCTAACAAAAGTCGTGAACAATTTCTATAATATTTTGCCATCCATGTATTTAAAAGCAATTCTGAAGTTAGAGAGTGTAGCATAGGCCCCTCGCACAATGTTCTTAATGTGATCCTCAGGTAATAGTTTTCTATCTAGAATGTTTGTGTGCTATACTAGGCCTAGGAATATTTGAGTTTGTGTTTTAGCTTCATTTATTTTAAAGACTTCCTTACTAGTCGGTATACTAAAAGCTAAGAACATACAAATTCTGACTACTGATGATCGTCACAATAGATACTATCTAAACAGGAGGATGGGTGGGTTGATTCATAAACCACCACCTGGAAGCATTCATGTAGCAACACATTAAACAAACTACAAGAACGACGGGAGGGAATGCTCCTTCAATGCTGGATTTAATATTCACCAGGAAAGAAGAAGAGATATTTGACATTTACTACCTTCCCTCCTTGGGCAGAGAAGCAAGGATCAACTACATGGCAGTGAGAAGAGGGGCAGAAAGAAATTTTGAGGAAGGGATGGAGGACAACTACCTGGTGGCGGTCAGTTATCATCATCAAGGTGTTTGCCCAGCAGCATCGATCATTTGACTAAGCATGAGTATACAGTTATGATATGTTTAGAACCGAGAACTATATGTACGGGCAGCACATAATATCCACTAGAAAGTGTGACATTGTAACTACCAGAATTTGGCAGGATATCGATATACTGTATATGGCAGTTGGCTGCAAGTAGTGAATCCCCCAATGGTGAATATTCCAATTGTAAACCATGTGAACAAGAGCTGTGACACACACTCCAACACTATATCTGCGATTGCCCAGTAATCAATGATTTCAGACCAAATGGTAGGAGGTAGTTTGAGCTTTTACTACTTCATACACTCACAAATATTGGGAGATATTCTTGTGCTCCATCCAGATTTTGCTAGTGCAGGCTAATAGATTAGCCTGGCCTTTCATGTTCTCTCCTGATTCTATGGATGACTAACCATCCTGTGAGATGAAGATATTAGGTGATCTTATAGCTAGTTTCTGAACTATACACTGTAATCTTTCATATAGATTAGGGTAGCAGCACATTGCTGTGTGCTTCTACCCTAAGCTTGTTTAAAAAATAACTCTAGGTACCCAATTTTCTTCAAGCAGTTGCTTGTTTTGTTGTGCTCGTGCCTTCTGGAGGATTTTTTCTTGGGTTTTGGTTGCTCTCTAATCCTGAAGCTCTGCTATTGCATATAGAGTAAGGTTCTGGTCCTAAATTTCTCAGTATGGAAGGGGTGGGTCTCAGAGGTTTAATTCATCTACTAAGGCATGGCTGTACCCTCGCAAAGAGTCTTGGCCGATTCTTGCCTCTTAGCTCTGGGAATTACTGAGGTGGTCCTCCTAGAAAATGTAATGAAAGAAGCAATTGGCATAGATAAAAAATATCACTGCCTTTAGTAGGCAGAAATGATGGGAAGATGGGTTCCCAGCTCCTATAACCCAAGGGATGAGGGGCTGATTGCCTCACAGATTAGTGGTCGATGGGGTTGACAACATCCCTATACTGAGTGTATGGATCAATCTAGTAAAAAAAAATACATGTCAAAGAGGTATTTTAGGTGAGCAACATGTAAACATTCAACACACTGCAACAAAGAACACAACTTACCTTCAAGGCCTTCCAGATGAGCATGAAGGATGAGCCTACTGCTACCAGCACACAGTAGCCATACTCGGGCTTCACTTCAATAACCACCATCTTCACACCTAGAAACAACACAAAATAAATCTTTCAGGCTTCAAAAAATATAATTGCCTTTAAAAATTTAACTAGTAAAATGACTGTAGAGAGAAATGCCTTTCATTCTTAATGCTCATCCAACCAAGACAGTAGGACCCTTACACTCCTCCCATCACCCTCAAGCAATAGACACCTATGCACTAACTGCCTGTGGGAGATTAGATGTGCACTAGATGGTACTGTTTAGATGACCTGGAGTTGGCCCGGTGGCATTTAGGGACCCAGATTTGGATGTGTTGGTGTATTCCACCTACGTGTAAGTTACTTCCCACCTCTTCCTTTCCCTGTGAATGTGGTTCAACTAGCTTCTGGTCTTCTCCCCTAGTTTCAGCTTCGAAGCATCTAAGGGTTTTAGAGTTGAAGCAGTGTTTAGCCTAGGAGGTAGCTCAGCCATCTCTAGGGGGTAACCCTATCCACTTTGACTCGAGGTAGTTGAGCTATCCTGTCCTGCTGGGAATGTAATGCCTTCACAACAACCAATACTTAGCTTCGATATTTCTTCTTAGGATGATGCCTTTCTGTTTCAGGCATAGAATATGGCTCTTCCCTGGGGACCATCGTGACTGTCTTCCAGGGCTGGAGAAGGGGGAAAGCCCAAGTAGTGTCCCTTGGTGCCCATCAACCCTTCCTGGACTTTAATTTTGTTGAATGCAGGTACATACTGTATATTGCCATGGGAAGGGGGACTTTTCCTATCCCCTATTTGATATATGAGCTAGAGTAATTGTTCAATTCCACATGCCATTTGGTTTCTCTGATTCGTCATACTTCTGGAGATTCCAACATCTCACCTTGCGCTTTCTGCGAGTCATGAGAGTCTGTTTTGGTTCCTCCAGCGGGATTTGGTCTTTGCTTATTGATGGACTTGGCCTTATTCATGT
Organism: Procambarus clarkii; assembly: GCF_040958095.1. Classification (NCBI taxonomy): domain Eukaryota; kingdom Metazoa; phylum Arthropoda; class Malacostraca; order Decapoda; family Cambaridae; genus Procambarus; species Procambarus clarkii. The sequence goes on from NC_091170.1 coordinate 36,156,394, forward strand.
TCGGATCTGCTGCGGTCTATAGGATGGGATATGAAGCTCCAAATTCTTCCTGGCTGGTTGATGATCTTTTTTTTTCCCCTTGGGGGCATGGTATGAAATCTGTTGAACCTATACGCATGATTGGCAGACAATGAGTTCCTTCTTTCGTATATTTTTAAGCGGCACTACATATTCTCTACTCAAGGTCTGCCTGTTTGCTCCAGTGCTCCCCAAGGATGTAAGGATGTTAAGTGGCAGCTCCATGTGCAGCTGCTTGTGCTTCTCTTCTGTGAAAGTCCACAGGACTCGTACCAACAAGGCGGCTGCCATGCATCTTTGGGCCATCATGAAGCTGTTTGGTGACAAGCTCCTTGAAGGTGTGTATTTCCTAGCTTCAGTCCCCCAGTGTGGCTACTTTGTTGCCTGCAGTTCCAGTGTCATTAGCTTTTTCCAAGTTGCTTGCCCCTCTTTTTTTGGATGGTGGAGGTGGCTTTGTACTTGGCCAGTCTCACATGTCAACAAGCCATACTAGTCCAGGCTTTAGATTCACCCGGGTCCTGAATCTTTTTGTCTGCCTCTCCTCTTTGCTGAGGATACTGTTGGTCAGGTTCTTTCAGTCCACTGCAGCTGCATGTCATCCCATTAGCCAAATATTGATCCTTCAGAGTTGTTCCCTCTTCCTGGAGGCAGTCTGGTAGGAGATGGCGGCCTTACCTGCTATGGGTCGAGGTTGGCTCTCAATGGAGCATGATCCTCAGGTCTTTTCATTTCCTTTGGCAGCTGTCTCTTCTATTCTGGACCTTAAAGATGCATATTGGCATCTCCCTATCCATATAAGGTTTTACTGTGGCATGTTTTTCTGCCCTTCAGCTTAAATCTGGCTCCTAGAATTTTTACTAGGTTAGTGGCTGTGACCTGACCATGTCTCTTGGGGGGGGGTTTGTGTCTTGTCCTACCTTAATGGCTGGTGGATATGCCCCCGCACCCCCCCCCCCTCCAGTCCACATGTCATTTGGCCAGGGAATCTGGTTCTTTTCCAACTCACCAGGTTTGGGCCCCTGGTTGCTTCAGTCCCAGGTTCGGACCTGGTTGGGCCTAGTTTGGGATTCCTAGTCGATATCTTTTTCCTCTGCATCCCGCAGCTGTTCTCCGCCTGCAGTTGCGTTGCTATCTGGTGTTGGATTGGTTTCGGGCGACTTGTTAGATGGTTTAACAGTTGTGCATGAGACTGAACTTTGAATGCGTTTCCTTGGGCAGGGTTTGGCTTCAGGTACTGTATTGACTCTTCTGGTTCTGCCTGTTTCATCACTACTGGAACTGTTGGGCTTTGGTCCCACTTTTCCTTCATCTGCCCTTGCTTTGCTGGCTTCTCCTTTGGCCTTTTTGGAGTTCAATTCTACAACACCCTGCTTCCCTATCACTATGTGCTCATGGATGCCTTGGCTCTGAGTTGAGGCTTCATGATCAGCACTCACCAGGCCTCCCAGAGTCAATGATTGGATTCAACTGACTAGTACTTAGCTGCTAGGAGCTCTGGGCTGCCTGGTAGTGGCCCTCTCTACTAAGGGTTTCAACTAGTTTTGAGAGAACTAATTGTTTTGAATGAATCATTTGCAGTCATCTGGCAAACTCAGTGTTTAATTTTCTGTGAAAATTGCAGTTGTCTGTATGGCTTCATTGACTTTCTGGATGCTTTCCTAGCGAGTGTTATTATAAAAATCCACCCACTCCTTGCAACTCTGGAAAGAAGCCAGGAGGAGGAGTCCTGCAACTGATGTGACACCATGGTGGGAAACCACCTCAGTAAGATAACTTCAGGGAGTCACCAGGGCTCTACCACAATAAGAGGCATTTCATTACATTCAATACTGGGGGTTTTTTCCTTGTTTCTCTGCAGGCCTTGAGCCTCTGGCTGTCCTGATCTTGTCACTCATGTGAGTAATGCACTATACTGTATTAATTAGACTGTGGATCAGTGATCACAAATTGCATGTTAGTTTTATTAAGATTGTCTTAAGATTTGACAGGAAGATGTAAAATGCACCCAAGTTTTATTAGAAATCTTAACTACTTAGGAATAGCTAAAAATAGTACAACTATCTTTCTGGTATGAGAATTTTTTATTTTAATTGTTGGTATTTAGAACTCAGGCCAAGTTATTTTCTACTCATCTAGGAAATGATTATTTTAAATAATAATAATTCTTAGTATTTCATCCATGGAAAGCTCCTCAGAGATATTAAAGATTTCTTAACCTCTGCATAGATCCAAATTATATAAAAATTTCATTAGCTCCCAGAAGTCATGATGAACTTAATAATAATAATATAATAATTTTTATTTAGGCAAAGGTACATACATAAAGAGATTTTACAAAGTTTGTTGGCTTTATAGATAGGAGCTAGTACATACAATGCCTAAAGCCACTATTACGCAAAGCGTTTCGGGCAGAAAGACCTAAGACTAATCTATATCAATAAAAGAGAATGTGTCTGTCTCTGTTCAAGGTTGAAGGCCAGACATTTGGTGCTAGCCTTACCCTAATTTACAGGGAAAATGGTCTAGCATACCTGGAGAAGGTTTCAGAAGTTCTACTTCCCGAGCCTGGCCTGAGGCCAGGCTTGAGTTGGGATAACTTGGTCCAACAGGTTGTTGCTCGGAGCAGCCTACAGGCCCACACATCCACTACAGCCTCGTTGGTCTGGCACTTCTTGCAAGAACTTGTCTAAGTGTCTCTTGAAGACATTCACCTTTGTTCCGGCAATATTTCTAATGCTTGCTGGGAGGGTGTTGAACAGCTGTAGACACCTGTTGTTCAGTGTTCTCTGATTGTGCCTATGGCACCTCTATTCCTCACTGGTTCCATTCTGCACTTCCTTCCATACCTTTCGCTCCAGTTGTTATTCTACTGTGCAAATTTGGGACATGGCCTTCCAGTATCTTTCATGTACAATTACATATTATTTGATACCTTTCTCGTCACCTTTCCAGAGTACATTTTGAGAGCTTTGAGACGGTCCCAATAATTCATAAGTTTTATTGTTTCTATGCATGCGGTATATGTTCTCTGTATTCCCTCTAATTCAGAGATCTCTCCTACACTGAAAGTAGAAGCGAGTTCTAGGGTACAGGACAGACACACGTGGGTCGGGGACAGCCCGAGTTAAATGCTTTAATAAATATTAGCATTTATAGAGACCCCATATGATTTTCATTGAGTCAAGTGTGAAACAATTGATGTGTTTCCCCAGAGTTTTTTGGTGCTTTGCCTAAGCTACTCATCCATACCTAGTTTGGCAAGTTCCAAACTTAAAATACCACACCAGGCTGTAAGATTCATGAGTACCTATTGAAAGCCAGTACCAGAACCTGTACCCCTGAGTAGAGGTCAGGGAAATCTGGGGTACTAGGTCACCAAAGTATTCTGCTCTGAATGATAAATCACCAGATAGGTAGGATGCAAAAAATATGCAATTGTGTGGACAACATTGGCAACCATGAGATGAAGACACACACACTTGTTAGCAAGACTCGCTTACAACCAGATAGCAGCCCTCCCCACCCAAGGGCACCAGCCAGCTGGCTCCCTCACTCACATGCCTGGGGCTCCCAGATTAACCCTTCAGTTGCACATATCAACCAGGGTCGTTCATCAATAGTGCACACATCAACCAGGATAAATTTTAGGTGTGGTGTTAAATTTGAAACTCTCCCATAGGCACATGGGGATCATATCTGCTTCCTCAGGCCTCCAACAGACGTCATCTTGGAAAAAATTGTGGGCATCCTTCCCGAGTAGGAGGGGACTCGGTACTAAGACAGCAACCATTTGTAGCACATGCAGCTCCTGCCCACAGCATCACTTAATGATGATGAAATAATTACAGTAACTTTACAATGATAGTGACATAGAATATCCTAACAGTGGTAAAAACTGTGTACAAGGTTCACACGTCACAGCAGCACAATAGGGTTTGTTCTTGAATCACAATCAGGATGTTTGGGTTCGGGTCCTAGGCAGGACAGAAATGGTTGGCATGTTTCCTATCATCTAATACCTTGTTCACCTAGCAGTAAATTAGTACCCAGGAGTTAGCCAGCTTGTGCAGTTGCATCCTGGGAAAGGTCAGTAGTTCAACCTGGGAAGCGAGTGCCCTCGATACAAGCCTAACATGTATTATATACTGGCTGCCTGTGTCCTCAACACAATGAATTATTATTATTATTATTATATCAGTGAACCCAATGCAGATCACTGTTCCCAGCATGAAAGTGAGCCACAGCACACAGCTATGGTTGGGTGCATCCATGCATCAAGCAATAGGATCTCGTATTTCTGTGCAAGATGAACATGGGGAAAACAATTCATATTCAGGATTTAGTGACCAGGATTCTGATAACAACAGCAGTGTTTTGGCTTGTGTTAGCAGTGTGCATAGTACATTGGGAGGCACTTTGCGGGATTAACTTCGTCATCCTATGCTGGAAGCGTTCTAGTGAATTCATATCCATTCTATAGTATGGCAACCAAAACCAATAGCAATTTTATCTAAATGTGGGCTTAAACTAGAGCAAGATATACCTAAAGAACAACACTAGGTGTCTTAATACTAATAATTACTTATTGCCCATAATCTAAATGAGGCCTAACTAGAGCAAGATTTAACTAAAGAACAACACAAAGTGTCTTATTACTAACGCTTTGATAAATAAATCCCAGTGTCCTATTTGCCTTATTACGGACATTTATTCATTGATTTTTTGGTTTTAAATTCTTATTAATCATAACTCCCAGATCCCTTTCGCAATCTGACTTTGCAATCTCAACACCACCTAGTTCGTATCTAGTAACTCTAGTAACTATCCTAGCCTCAAAACATCATTATTCCTTATCATCATTACCTAGCCTCAGAAACCTTACATTTGTCAGCAAAACTACATCTGCCAAACTTTTGACCATTGAAAAACTATTTAGATCGTCTTGAAGTAATAGTGAGTCTTTTTCTGTGTTTATTTCTCTCCCGATTTTCGTATCATCAGCAAATTTGCAAGTATAGCTGCTCACACCTGAATCTAAATCATTTATATATATTATGTATAACAGAGGCCCCAGGACAGAGCCTTGAGGCACTCCACTTACAACTTTTTCCCAATCTGACTGAACTCCATTTATATTAACTCTGTTTCCTTTGTTATAGCCATGCCCTAATCCTACTTAATATAGCACCCCAATACCATGACCCTCTATCTTTTTCATCAATCTTTTATGTGCCACTGTATCAAAAGCTTTGCTAAAGTCAAGGTACATAACATCACAAACCTTACAACTATCACCTGCCTTAAGTATGCTGGAATAAAATGATAGCAAATTTGTTAAACATGAACTGCCATTAGTAAAACCATGTTGTGAATCATATTAATCTATGTTTTTCAAGATGAAGACAAATGGTACAGTATTTGCAATTGTCGATTCAAGTAACTGTCTGTTCTACAATCCCTATGCAATTGATTTTTCATAAACTCTAAACGTTTGGAGTTTAGAATTTTTGTCTAAATTTGCTCATATTTCAAATGTCATATTGATAATTTTTTCAGTAAACTATACTGAAAACCTATACAGTATTCTAAATATATGAAAATGAAGATCATATGCTATTCTGAGAGCAAAATAACACCAAATGAACAGTTAGTGATATTTTTATATTTTTGCAGCTGATTTCAAAATCTGAAGTTTTCAATATTCAATTATACTGTATGATTATTTTTTATTTGCTTGTTTTTCATGTTACACTAGTATCATTTAAACAAAGTTGGAGCATTTGCCTAGTAGATTATTCACAAAACATTTGAGTGTGTTTCAGAAAATTTAAAAAACTGAGCTCAATGTCATACATATGAGGTTTTGCACAGTTTAAGGGTTAATGTGTTGCTTAACCCTTAAAGTGCGCAACACATCATACGATGGGTTGAGTAACTTGCAATAACTTGCGCTTCCCATCATATGATGTATTTGAGTACCGCGCAAGATTTGAACGGCCCGCGGGGTAGAGGGGCCCCCCAAATGCTGCCTAGGGGCTATAGTAAACAGCCACCATTTTGTAAAAAAAATCCAGCTCACGCTACCATCGCGAGGGAGGCATCAGTTACCCAGCAGTCACCATGTCGAGCGCACGGCCGAACGCTTCCCGGGCACGCACCACGCAATCACTCACCCAAGAGCAAATAACTAGTGAATTATTTTCTGATGGTGAGGAAAGTGATTTTGATGACTGACACTGATAAGGACTACACACAATTGACCGATGATAGTAGCACCAACAGTGAAAATGAGATACAGCCACTTCCCATGGCGAGGCCTATACACTCACCCATACCACCTCGCCCAGTGTCTACTCCAATTCACCCACGACCACCCAGTTCCTGTGCTTATTTAGAGTCTGAGGATATTTTGGGTGACGAGTCAGAGGAAAGTGACTTTCTGGTTTTAATGAAGTGGAATCAGAGCATAGTGTCGGTACCAGTGGTGTTACTGGGCGAGAATTTGTCGCGTCAGCAGCGTCACGCCCAGCCAAGCGCCACCCCATGGAACAACATGAGGCACCAAGAGCCTCATGTTCATGTGCTTCCACCTCACGTGCACGTCGCGGCTGTACTGTGTGCAGACGGGCTTCAGCTCCTGGTCCACGGTGTGCATCGCTTCCTCGCCGTTGTGCCCCTGTTGCGTCTCGCAGGACTCCAGGTGTACTAGTGTGGAGTGATGGTGCCGGTTTTATTCCTCGAATTCTTGCCTTTGACAATAAAGACATTGGGATTACAGAGCTTTTCCCTGATAATAGAGAGGATATGCGTGAATTGGATTATTTTACAGCGTTCTATGATGAGCCACTCATGGAATATATTGTACACCAAACGAACCTTCATGCGGCTCATCTCATTGGAAAAGAGATGAGAGAATTTTCACGATTGCAATGTTGGAAAACCACCACTGTAGGTGAAATGTATGTGTTTTTAGCAATATGTATGTTGATGAAGCACCGTGTCAAACACGCTATCACAGATTACTGGAACAAAGATCTGACTATTCCAACACCTTTCTTCGGGAAATATATGTCCCGAGACAGGTTTCAGATACTCCTCAGGTGTCTGCATTTTGCAAGTAATGAGGACCGGACAGAGGATGATAGACTTTGGCGAGTGAGGCACTATATGAATGAATTGATTGGAAAGTTCAGAGATTTTTACGTACCAGCACAGAACCTGTTGATTGATGAATCCCTTGTGCTTTTCAAAGGACGTGTTTCATTCAAGCAGTATATTCCCTCCAAACAAAACAGATTTGGATTGAAATTCTTTGTTCTTTGTGACTGTGAAACAGGATACGTGTTACACATGATTCTGTATTCAGCTAGCGATGTAGACATTCCCGGTAACGACGAACATGGTTTCTCGGGTAGTGTGGTTGTCACTAATGGCACCATGGATGAACAAGGGCCACATCTTGTACACATAAAACTACTATACAAGTCCATTGCTAGCTAGGTTCTTGATTGAAAATAGAACCGGATTTGTTGGTACAGTAAAGCCATGAAGAAGGGAAATGCCAGTGTTTGACGGTAGACTTGCAGTTGGTGAGTGCCAGCTACGAAAATGTGATCAAATACTCTAGGTTCGGTGGAAAGATGAGAGAAGTGAACATGCTGACAACCGTTCATGATGGTACAATGGTGAACAATGGCAAGGTGAACGGTGTAATGAAAGAACCAGTATATAAGCCAGATTGTGTTCTTTACTATAATATCAACATGCATTTGGTTGATAAAGCTGACATGACGGTTGGCACTATCGAGTGTGTGTGGAAAACATTGAAATGGACGAAAAAAGTGTTTTTCCATCTTGTTGACATGAGCATGCTGAACTGCTATAATATGTATCTGGTGAAAACTGGACGTAAACCTAGTTTCCGTGCATTTACTTTTACACTTGCAACACAGTTATTAGCAAAGTTTAGCAAAGATGTCCCTGGCATACAAAGACCCATCATAAACCCAATGTTGCAGCATGCTGCTACACCCAGGCTCACTCACATGGAGGCCTTTCAAGCACACAGACTAAAACATTTGCCACCAGCTGGAAAGGGTGCAATAGGCCACCGTGAATGCCTAGTTTGTAAAACAACAAAAAGGAGAGATCAGAAACGTAAAGTGGTGCAAACATGGTGTGAAGCGTGTGCAGTTCCATTGTGTGCTGTCGACTGCTTCAACAACTACCACTCACTCCAAGACTTCTAAATGTGCAATAATAGTGCAAAAACCTGTACATAGTGCAATCATGTGTGTGTAAATATAATAATGAACATTGTGATTACATAATATATTGGCATAATGGAAAACATTTGTGTGTGCATCTGTATACTCGATGTATGCAACATTTATTGACAATGACCATGATGTAACATATGCAACACAATTAGTGACTAATATTAGTAATAAAATATGCCTAGACACTGTAAATAATGATGTGAAAATAAATTCGTGGCAACGGTGGCTGCTTGAAGACCGTGCGCGACGCCTCTGGGACGCACCGTGCATGAGCGATCATCCAGGGTGTGACGTCATCGCCCATATTGTTGGCTCAATTACATTGTCGGCAAGTAGAATTGAATTTTTGTATTATTTTTTCTCGTGGTCAGGGAACATGACTTAACAGATAAGGAAGATTTTTTTTTTCAATGCGCCTGTGGATGATAAATGCTAATTAGCCCGAAGCAGCACAAGGGTTAAAGAAGCAATCATCAATAAATTCTAGAGAATCTTCTGCTTCATTATTCCCCATTCTGTTAAGCTAGTTTATTCCACTAAAATTAGTCACTTATGACACAAATACTGTTTGACCTAGATGTTCTAGATATTTCATCCCATAGATGCTTTGCTTCCATTCTGTCTACGTTTGGTGGCCTGTACATAACTCCTATTATAAGATTTTTAGTATTACTTATTTCTAACCAAATAGTTTCTGTGTGTGGCTCAGTTTTGATTCCCTCTTTGAGACTACATTTTAATTTTTTCCTAACATACTGTATATGGCTACTCCCCCTCCTTATCTAATATATCTGTGTGAAATAGTTTAAATACATTTATTTAATATTCAGCTAATAGTTCTCTGTTTTCTACATTCATCCATGTTTTGATAAGTGCAATAACATATATTGTTTATGTACAGACAAGAGCATATAAAACATTTATTTTGTTTCTTAGACTCCTACTGTTTGTGTAATGTGCCTAAGTGTATTGCTATTTTGAGGCCCTTCTCTTTTTACTGTTCATTTTGCAAGTTTTCCCCTGCCAACACATACTTTTATTGCCTCCTTTCTCCATATTAATTCCCATACCACTATCTACTAACAGTTTAAACCCAAACAAATCCCTCCAACCACAGGGTCCAACAAGTTGGCAACAGCAACAACCCCAGCCCTAGATAAAAGCAGCCCATCTCGAGCATACATGTCATTCCATCCATAGATGTGATCCCAGTTATCAATGGATCACTGGTTATGAAGTTATCACACCCAACAGAACTACTTAGTGGTTTGTAATTAAGCATAAACATATAAATTCATGTGTGTATACAGTTATCACAGCAAAAAACAGTACTGTAATCAAGTACTGCACTGTATAAATATGTTTATGGCAACTCCCGCCTGGCCTGGGGTGACCTACACACAAATTCTAGTCTGAACACTCATGAATTGATTACATTATTGCATGATTTCATCCTTCCACCACAACCAAAGCTACATAAATATACATTTTTAATTTTGTAAGGGATCAGGGAACACATTTTAACAATTATCAGTTTCCTTTTCAGGCTTTACCAACATTTATTTTATATTTCCTGCTGTGTATGCCCTAATTTATTTTTCAAGATAACATCATGCAGTTACTGTTACCTTCTCTTGTTGCTGTTGGCGTTATCCCTGTCTTCGGTCCAGGTTATGTTCCCTAAGAAGGTTCAGGACTTTGCCCCTTCCCCCTGGGAGTTAATTACCTCTAGGAGCCTTACCCAGATAATGCTTGTACAATGGACTCCAGATTTGGCAAACTACTTGGGACCAACCCCAATTCATTGGAGTGAGGGATTCGTTGCAACCAGAAATGCCTTCAGGAGGCATTTATGTAATGCATTTTTGTAGCAATATAAATCAAGAATAATTCATTGTTATATACAGTACTACTACTAAACTGCACAATAATGAATCCTACTGTATCTTTATATACCTTAGAAAAGGCATACTGTATAGTATACTGTATTCAGTACTGTATTTTGCTTGAATCCTCTTGAGGTGCCATTTGTAATTATAGTGCATCCTCAATTCAACTAACTATTTTGGACCAACCCCAATTCGTTGCAGTGAGTTATTTGTTGCAACCGGAGATTGCTCCAGGACGCCCATGCTGTATTTGTGAATGAAAACCGGGAAATTTAAAAATTAAAACAGACCATACAATTTGGTTTTAAATGTGCTCGCTGGCTTTTCTAGGGCCCCCAACTCTTTCTTTTAATGTTGCTCCCATCTACGAAAATCATCAAAAACATGATTGGAGTCATATAAATTGAATTACTATTCATACTCTAGTATTTCCCATACTCTGTGGGTTGATTTTATTAAGGAAACCTTTAATTTTAATTTATGATAATACAGTAATGGGCAAATTTTCCACCTGTCTGTGAACTCTGCCCAACATCCTAAAACCAAATCCACATATCTCCTGCTTCAGTGAACAAGACTTTGTGGAATCAGGCAAGTAAATTCAGCCTGGAAATTGTGCATTCCAACCAGATTTGTTGAATCGAGGTTCCATTGTACTGCCACTAGATGGCAACAGTTAGGGTATTTGCAGTGGTAATGATCGTTTGCCTTGTTTTATTAAGGATGTCTAATTTCCTTTGATTAGTCGCTTGCTGGAGGGTTTTTCCTAGTTTTGTTTTGGATCTCCAATTTTCAGCTCCCCTCACCTCATAGTGAGCCAGATCCTGATTCTGGCTTCTGGGAGTTGACAGATGGAGCTCATAAGCTTTGTGCACTGGGATAAGGCTTAGTGGTACTATACCAGAGATAAGCTTGGGAAATTACCGAGGGGTTCCTCCTAAAAACAAAATTTCAACATGCCATACAGTAACTGGCAAAAATTCACTAATTACATTCATCTGTAAATGATATCACCTTGTTTGCTATAGCATTTCATTGCTATATATTGTACTTATAACAATAGTTGGAAAACTACTACAGTAATTCTGTTAAAAAATTTATTTTAAAAGTTCAGTTCTCAACAAAAAGTAAATACTGCTTTAAACTCGGACTTTGAGCCACAAAATGGGAATGTAGACAAGTTAAAAACAACAATAAAAATGTGTCTGCTAGAATTCTGTGGTTGCCAGTCATTCCATGTACACTTTCCTGCATTATTCATAAGAAATTTTGAGTGCTACTCTCACAGCCCTTATAGGCCAAACTATGCAACTAAAGTGAGCTTAGTCACAGTGAAGAGAACTAACAGGGAAGTAGCAACATCAAGAAGATAGTACACTAAAACACAGAACCAGATAACGTTTTGGCCCATCATACAAATCATCTACCATTAGTCTACTTTTTTCTTAAGTGTTTTTTACAGAGTTTATTTAAGTCTAGTCATGTCTGATCGTACATAATAAATATGTACATATCACACATAGTAGCTTATAGGATCATTTACTTAATACAGTACTGTACTGTGTATAGTGTACTATGCTTTAAATTAACCATGGTCTCAACCTAGTATCTGGAACACTCAAATTTTCATGACTACTGTAGTCTCAATCATTATATATTTTTTTATAAATTCTATATACTGTACATTCATTTCACAGCAAAACACTGGTGCAGAGATGGTACTGAATTGCCAATCTCAAACCTAGAAATATTGAAAGAAACATAAAAGTAATGTCCTAAAACACACATCACAATAAATTTTAAAATGTGAGTACATTACATATGTATTTAAATATTGCTTTAGCCCTTTGGGGGATACTTCACAAAGTTTAATTGTAGTGTGGCCTCGACTTACGAATTTAATCCATCCCCAGAGACGGGTCGTAAGTCTAAAAAAATTTTTCTATAAGAAATAATGTAAATTTAATTAATCCGTTCCACACCCCCAAAAAAGTTAACTTAAAAATACATTTTATACTGAATACCATTATTTTTTTTAGCTACAATACAGTATGTTTATCTTACCTTTATTAAGGACTCTCGTTGGTGTATGGAAGACGGTGAGGAGGGGGGCAGGGAGGAGGAGTGGTGGTGGTGTTACTGTTTTAAAGAGGAGTCCCTTTCCATTATAACATCAGGCAGTAATGACTTTTCTTAGGTACTCTCTCCTACGTTTTGCAGGCATACCACTAGGACCTGGTTGTGGCTCACTGCTTGCTTGTCTTACTAAGAATCTGTCTAAAGACACTTGTTTATCCCTACATTTTTAACACTTGTCTGTAGTGAGACATCACATTGTCATTTAAAAGGCCACTGCAATGGCCTGCTACAGCTTTATTTGGGGGAGTTTTTTCAACAAAACTTTGCAGTTCTTCTCATACATCAAACATTTTCTTAATGAGGAAGGAACATCCATCCTCTACTGCCAACTATTTTCTTAGGTTGAACCTTACCACTGACTTTCTTGGGACCTCATGGCGTGATATATAATAATTACTTTTATATTCAAAAAAACAAAAAAGCACAGAAACAATGAAATTATTTACAAGCGCGATTGTGACTAAGCGGGCGGCTCTGGTAAACTGAGACCAGGTCGGCCCGTGCCACAGGAACCATGCACTCGGTCGACCCAAACGCTTATCAACAAAGTCGCTAGTTGAGGCAAAGATCGTAAGTCGAGTCACATTTTCTGACGAAATTTAAGTTGTAACTCGAAAAATTCATAAGCAGTCATAAGTCAAAGTGCCACTATACTGTAAATTAAAATATAAGTCGAGTTTTGTATAAGGTCAGATCATGTACTAGTATGGCTGGCAGTTTTGCATTCAAGTTTGTACATTGGTCATATTTGCCCAAAACATCATGTCACACATACCAACTATGCCATGCTATTGAGAAAAAGTTCCTCAATCATCTGTCATCACAATACAATATTTAAACATTGAATGGTTAAATTTTTGCCTAAGGGCGGCCTATCATCCTTCATTACATAGTGAAATCTTCATGGAAGTTAATCAGTAGCTTGTCAATGTATGAGAATGAAATATTTACTTAGTGCTTACAGTACTCTTCAAAAGTATGTGGCATCCTTCATGAGACACCTCATACTCATAGGAGAGAAAGAAAGAAAAAAAAAAAAGGAAAAAAAAAATGAATATAATAAAATGCCAATTTCTGGGCGAGCCCTATGGCTTCCTGAAGCTACTATCACTGATAGTGTAATTAATTAATTATCAAAAAAGGCACCAAACCGGGAAGGCTATGTAGCACCATCATATGTGCAGAATAATCAGAGGGTGCTAAATATCACCAAGGATGCGAATACGAGAACAGAAACGCATAAGGCGAACGATATCAAAAAGTATCCATTTCACCAAAAAGTCTATCGAGGGACAAGTGACCGCGAGGGACAGTCAGAAAGCAAGACACACGCTTGTCCTGGAAGTCAGGACATTCAACAAGGATATGCACAACTGTAAGAAGGACAATGCAATTTGGACAATAAGGAGCAGGGCGGCATTGCATTAAGTGACCGTGAGTTAAACGTGCATGGCCAATACGTAACCTAGCCAGAGTCGTTTTTCATCGTCGGTTACGGTGGTAGAACAGCCATGAGGACACACTACTCTTAAGAGTATGCAGTTTGTTACCAGTAACAGAAGACCAACAACCCTGCCAATGGGCAAGGATGGAGGAATAAATAACTTGGTAAAAGTCAGAAAAAGGAATACCTTTACAGGGGATGGGACAAGTGTGGATAGCTTCCTTAGCGGCAGCATTCACACACACATTTCAAGTGAAACCAACATGGCTGGGAACCCAGCAAAACTCTACCAACTTAAATTTACTGGAGATAAGAAACAGCCAATGTTGAATCTCGATGACCACCGGGTGGATCGGATTAAAGGACCCCAAAGCCATGAGGGCACTGCGAGATTCAACTACCACTATAAAGGAAGATTGACAACAAGAAAGCAGTAGATGAAGAGCATGAGAATAGCATAAAGTTCTGCTGTGAAGATGCTAGCCTCTGGAGGAAGCGTAGTCAGGAAAAACAACAGTAGCCCACACCGTCAGCAGACTTAAACTCATCGGTGAAGATGGAAATGGAGTGGGAGTGTGAAGTTCTCAAGGAAAAGGCATTTCAGAACTGTAGGAGGGGTAAAAGCTTTAGTGATGCGGGTCAGGGAAGTACAAAATTTGGGAAGGGGGACCCTCCACGGGGACAAGTACAGAACAATACGAGGAGAAACATTGATAATACGAACCGAAAGAGAATCTTGTAAGCGAGATAACCGGATAAAAAGAGGAAGGTGGTGAAGAGGAACAGGAACTACTGGAGGGGTAAAAGTCAAAGCACAACAGAGGCAGGAGGAAGGATGTTGCAAGGACCGCGCAAGACAGCGAAGACAGTAGCAATCACAGCGGTCCTGGAGAGATAGGAAGCCAGTGTCAACATACAAGCTGAGGGGTGGAGTCGAATGAAAGGCACCACCCACCAAACACACCGAAATTACGACGTTGGTATAACGTTCACACATGTTTTAACACCTCCTAACCAGTTATAACAACCAATATAGCAAGTTGTAACAACGTTCTAATACGTCATAAACACATTAAGCCAAGATGTCGCAACTTTATTACAAGTTATAACAAGCGGAAAATAGACACAGTTTCAGTTTGTGTTTCCAGGGGAGCTGATGCGCAACCCAGTATGGTGCAAAGCATCAAGACGGCGAAGAGTAGGAGGAGAAGGAGAAGCAGACGAGTAAGCAGGGCAACCATAATTGAGTTTAGACAGGATGAGAGAGGAATGTAAAGAGAGGAGCGTGTGTGTATCTGCCCCCCAAGAAGTATGGAACAAAACCTTAAGGAGGGTAAGGGCCTTAGAGCATTCAACTCGGAGGTAAGAGATATGGGGCGCCCAAGACAAAAAAGTGTCAAAGATTAACCCCAAAAAAGCTTAGCAGAATCCTTGTACACAAGAGAGATGACCATAAAGCGAGAAAGAGGGACAAAGAATGACATGCTTCCAAGTAAAAGTCAAAGCACACGTCTTAGACTTAGAGAACTTTAAGCCATGATCGGTGGCCCAAGACGACACGGCATCAATCGCAAGTTGAAACCACCGTTGAAGGAGAGGCGAATTATCACCTCGACAGCAAAGGGTAAGATCGTCGACATAGAAAGAGGAGAAGATGCCAGAAGGAAGGGAGGAAAGAAGACCATTGAGGGCAACTAGAAAAAAAAAAAGAGTTGTGCCCAGAGCACTACCTTGGGGTACACCCTCATATTGCCTAAAAGTGGCAGTGTGTGTTGTACCAAGCCTCACTCAAAAGGAAAAACGAGAGAGGAAGCATTGGAGGAAGAGAGGGAGATTACCACAAAGGCCAAAAGAATGAAATTGGGACAGAATATGATATCCCCAGGTGGTGTCGTAAGCTTTTTCCAGGTCAAAAAAGACGGCAACAACGGAGGTCTTTGCAGCAAAAGCAGTATGAATACATGTATAGACCTCCAAGTTCACCAGGACACCTGTTGTGCTGCAGCACTTGAAAAAAACAAATTGAGAAGGGGAGAAGTGGTGATGTGTTCTAAGAACCACATCAGACGAACGTTAACCATACGTTCGAAGAGTTTGCAGGCAACTCATGAGGACAATAGGGCAGAAGTCCTTAGGGGCTGTCCCGAGAGACCCCGGTTTCCTAACAGGAAGTACAACGACATCGAGCCAGTCCTCAGGGACTGACGACGACTCCCAGACCTGATTATACAGGCTCGGTAAATACCGAGATGTGCACGGAGGGAGATGGCGAAGCATCTCATAATGAATGCCATCGGAGCCTGCCGCAGTAGTACCGCAGAGGGTCAGCACAGACTGAAGTTTCAGAGATAGAGAAGGGAGAGTTATAGGGAAGGCCGAGATGGGTGTAGAAATCTAAAGGATGAGATTCAAGAACAGGCTTACGAAGAAGGAAAGATTGAGGAAGATAAGAACCAGAGCTAACAGATGAAAAGTGGGAACCCAGTTCGGTCGCGACCTGCAATGGGTCCGCCACAAGAGTACCACGGAGGTGAAGGACCAGCGAGACATTGGAAACACACTTACCCGCTATCTTGCGGATATGCTTCCAGATCTGCAGCAGAGGAGTTTCGGACGTAATGGTGGAGGCAATACATCCAACACTCACGTTTAGCTGTACAGATGGTCCTACGGGCCACGGCACTCACCTTCCGAAACAAAAGAAAAGAATCAGCCATACGCGGTGTCTCTTTCAGGCTGCACACTTACAGCGGACAGCCCGAGCACAGTCCACATTCCACCAGGGAATGCACGTCCAGGTTCCTGGAGGAATAGAGCAGAGGGCAGCGTCGAAAACTGGTGTCATGAAAAAGGAGGGTGCAAGGGAGAGGCAGAATGGAGAGTTCGGAGAGAGTAGCACGGAGGGTAAAGAGGCACCAGTCAGCCTCGGTAAACTGCCACCCAAGGAAGGAGAGGGGAGGGTGAAAAGAGAAAAAGGTAACAAGGAAGGGGAAATGGTCACTGCCATGGAGGTCATCAAGAACCCGCAACGTGAAATCCAAGTAAAGAGATGGCAAGCAAAGAGAAAAATCAAGACAGGAAAGGGTGAGTCCAAGAGTCCAAATGAGTGGGCTCACCAGAATTCAGAAGATACAAGGAAGAAGAGAGGATGAACGGTTCGAGAAGGCGACCCCGGGTGTTTGTCAGAACATCACCCCAGAAGGTATGTCAACAATTGAAATTACCCAGCAGCAGCACAGGTTCTGGCAAGGAGTCCAGTAGGTGTTTAAGATTGGGAAGAGGAAACAGGACATTTGGGGGGTGATAAAGGGAACAAACCGTGTACCATTTACGCACAGACATGTGCAGTAGAAACATTGGAGAAGCGACGGAGAAATTAGGGGGATGAGGGGAACATCAGAACGAATCAAGAGAGCAGAAGAGTTAAAAGCCCTGGGGGGGGGGGGGGGGGGGAGAGAGAGAAATGAATAGCCACGAAAGGGACCAGGACAAGCACCAAGCATCGGCTCCTGGAGACAGACACAAAGGGGGGAAAACTGTGAAATCAGAATTTGGAGTTCATGGAAATTGGCGTCATATCCACGAATATTCTATTGAAGAATAGACATCGATAAAAAGATAAAGGACAGCAACAGAAAAATGAAGCAACAAAGGTTAAAAAGGAACACTGCACGTTAAAGAAGCTCAGGGTCAGGATCAGGGTCAGCAAAGTCAGGCATGGGTAAAATGAGGAAGGATCGAGGGAAGGGAGCGGGAGGGCAGACCAGAGGCGGACGAGCAGGGTCTGGAGGAGGAGACAACCGAGAGGGGCGGTCAAGGACAGCAGGAGGAGGAGGGGCAAAAACCAGGGAGCGCACTTCAGCAAGGGCAGCAACCGAGAGGGAAGCGGGGCCCAAAAAAACCTCCATAGCAGGATCAGGAGACTCGACCACCGAAACGGGAGGGGGATGGAGCGATAGTCAAAGGTGGGGGAGGAAGAAAGAGAAGCCTTCTTACCCACCAGGGAGGAGGAAGGAGATGAGCCAGGCTTTCGCTTCTGACTCAAAGAGACAGGTGTTCCAGCAGCAACGTACTGGGCAACAGACTCGAGCGTCTCAACAGGAGAAGAAGAATGAGAGCGAACAACACGATCGCCGGGAGAGTGATGGACATCAGCCCGTACAGACAGATGGCATGGAGAGCTAAGAGACGGAGGAGAATGGGAAGGAAGATCAGAGGGAGATGAGAAAGAAGACACAGGAGACATGACAGACTGGGTAGAAAGAAGGAAAACCCCAGACAGAGAAGCAGGAGTAGGACCCTTTGGGACAGAACGTAAAGGAACAGGGGAGGAGGTGGTGGGCGTGTCCGGGTCTAAGGCCTGGAAACGGTTGTGGAGGAAGGTAGGAAAGATGAGGAGAGGAAGAACGCAACACACGAGCATAAGACACACCAGCGAAAAGAGGGGAGACGGCGAACTTGGCACTTCACCTCAGGAAAAGACAAACGTTCCCGGTGCTTCAAGTTGAGGACGGCTGTCTCAAATTTGTAATGTACTGTATACACGCGCGGGAGAAGGTAGGGTGGGCCTCACCGCAATTGAAGCAGCGAGTCTGGGGAGAAGTGCACCTTCGTTCCCACACACAGGACAGAGAGGGGCCCCCCTCACGAGTGACCCCTCCAGCGGGCGGTCCGATGGCACACAAGGACCCTACGTGGTGCCCTTCTGCATGTACACCACCCAAAGAGGGGCAGGAGAGGGGGCAAAGGCAACCCTCACCGGTCCCAGGGAGGTGTACGTGAGCCCTTCACCACATCAAAGTGACACCAAGGAAGGATAATGAAAGAAAACTTCCCTAAAGTGTTTGGTGCAGTCTGTGTGTGCCATATCTCACCACATTCATGAGTTGGGTTATACTGTACTAGCCACATACCAGCATCTTCCAACAGGATGGTGCACCTGCTCACCCTGCCAAATCTGTCATCAAATGGCTTAATGACTGCATGGTACCCTTAATAAAAGATTGGCCAGGTAGCATCCTATATCTAAACCCAATTGAGAACATCTGACACATGATTAAGAGGGATCTGGATGACAAAGATGTCAGCTCCATACCTAAGCTCAAGGAGGCCATCAGTCAGTCCTGTGCAAACATCTCACTAGAACACCTACCACGACATCCCCAAGTCATGAAGAAAAGGCCACCCAACCAAGTATTAAAAGGTAATTATAATATACTATTTACCGGGTACTTTAAGTCTCCTTATATCTAGTATTATTTGTTGTGGGGGGAGGAGCAGGGTGCTGTATACTTTTGATGAGTACTGTAAAACTTGTCATATCCAAATGCTTTTAACGCTACCCTAAAAAGTAGTGTTATTTTGATAGTTTACATTATGTATTGAAAGCTGTACAAATTTACTAGACACGAAAATGTCTATTGTACTGTACAATAAAATATAGATGACGACTTCATAATTTACATGTTCAAAAACATATTAATTTAACTTAATTATATTACTTATTAGTTTTCCCAATGAAATAGTATTTTATGGCATCAATCAATTTTATAGTGAAATAATACCGAGTTGCATATTACCTATTCCATTTCCATTCCCAAGTATATACTGTATGCTATAGATAAGGCTACAGTATTTACATATTTTTGTCATCATATGTATTATTATTTACAAATTCCTGAATCCTTATTAAACACTGCATTAATCATTAGTAAACTTAATGAGATGATCATTTAGGATGAAGACACCCAGTAACAATGTGGCGGTGGTGCATTACATGGTGCCTCCCTCTATTTTCTTCTGATCTTCTTCTGATCACTTATGTATTATTTCAAATGTATTTATTCAGATCTTTATTTACCTATTTAAATACATCTTCATATAACTACTGGAAACATTTATTGAATCGTTATAACTAAAAACTGTACTAAATAAGTAGACATCTTCAGCAAATTAAAATGCTTTTTTTTTTGTTACACAGAAATCCCACAAACGTGATACAGTATATATCAATGAGAAAATCAACCGGAGTTCTTAGGTGACTCAAGCCCACGACCAACAGACTGTCAGCCACAACCTTTACCACTGTACCACCCTGAGCCATTAAAAGTTATTCAACCTGGGATTCTACCGAATCGACAGGAAGTCTGGAGACCTTTCATAAAGCCATTCCCAAGTGCCTGGAAGTTATAAGTAAAACTTGGAAAGGCTTCACATGAGGCCTCCAGACTTCCTGTCGAGTCAGTAGAATCCCAGGTTGAATGTGGTAGAGGTTGTGGATGGCAGTCCGTTGGTCACGGGTTTGAATCACCTAAGAGCTCCAGTTGATTTTCTTATACTAAAATCACTTAGATTATTTTGAACTAAGTTTCATTAAGCTTACTTAAACTGTCAGAAACATAACTTAATTATTCTGTTGCTATATTAAACTGTCATATGTAATGAGCTACAGGAAGGAAGGGAAGGTGAGATAAGTAACGGAGCAGAGATAGAATAAGAAACTGGCAGACAGTGGAAGGATGGGGGTGAAGATTTAGTGAAGGATGGAGAGAGGGAATTTAGAATGGGAGAGAATGAGATGGGGTGAACTGTGAGGATAGAGGGAAGGGGGGAAGGGAGAAAAATGGCCAGAGCAGGGAGGGTGTGAGAGGGAGGGAAAGAGGGCTTTAGTGAGAGGGAGGGAGGGACGGAGAGAAAGAGGACTTTAGTGAGAGGGAGGGAGGGAGGCAGGGAGGGAAAGAGGACTTTAGTGAGAGGGAGGGAGGGAAAGAGGGCTTTAGTGAGAGGGAGGGAGGGAGGAAGGGAAAGAGGGCTTTAGTGAGAGGGGGAGAGAGAAAGTTAGTGCGATAGATGTGGCTCCTACAGCTAATACTGTATAACCCTACTTACTATTTCAGTTATATAACCTTAATACTGCCACCACTAATTTCATTAATTAGTTTTTATATTAATTTCCAGATTCAGAGAAACATGAGTGAGAAAGGAAAGAGAGATCTTGATATCATACTGCCTGTGTCCACGGTACAGGAACACTTTGGGACAAAGATGTGACCCTCTTAGCTCAAATAACTCCTAACCACTTAGTTAACTAAGCAGAGGGAGAATGAATGGAATAGTAAGCTCTGGACACTTAAATAATCATTAACTACCTTGACTCACTTGGGGAGGGGTAACTGACAATTAATGCCACTAGTCAATGGGACAAGGGACTTGCTTAAACTTCTGAAGCGTAGTCCACATGTACGTTTGGCAGGCATGAGTATTATTGTCCTACTCCAAAGGAGTCGAAGTTTAAACACAACAGTTTATTGAATTACTTAAAACACCACAGCCTAACTATTTTTCCCTACCTGAGACAAGAGAATTGATTATGTAAGTGACAGGAACAAGAGATCCATACTTATTCCACAGCTAACTCCACTCTGCCTGCCTCATGCTCCGATGTTCAACCCTCGTGGGCATGTGCAACACACACTAAGTCCTACTCCAATCCTCAATGGTGAGGTCCCGTGGTATCCTTTGATCCTGACATTATCTCATGAAAATTAGTAAAGCCACAACGTATCTGAAAATGTAGTTATCTACGGACCCGATCTGGCCGTTGCTGTTAGCACTCATCGGAGGTGTGATTTCTCATTACCGTACCTACCAATAGACTGGGTGTCACCGCATCCAAACCCTGTTCTAGTTAGAATGATCTTCTGTTATCCTGTTCTCTTGTTACATCATTGGACAGGATAACACATTAATCCTGGGTTTCACTAATGAAACACCAGCTTCAGCATGCTTGTTTCGGTCAAATAAAAGCGGTCATTATATCAAACAGGAAAATTAATAAAATTTCCCCATACATATACTGAATAACTTTGCATATGAAACATTTGTGTATGACAGGTTATACTGAATAAAATATCAAATATTATTTATCTTGAAATAATAAAGTTATTATATTATAATAGTTATATTTATAATACAAGTTATTATAAATATGTTAAGTACAGTATTAAACAGTGCTTTGGACTGCAATAATTATAAGTACTGTACCAGGAATACAAACTAAAAATGTATCTGCTGTATTACAGAATGCATTGGGTGGCTGGAAGCTAGGTATGTTGTGGATTTTTTGCATTATCAACTCCATTTAAATATAGAACAGAGGAGAGATTTCATACTTAAAATATTGTAAATATCTTCGATGATATCTCACAGCATTTACCGATGCCAAAGTTGTGCATTAGACATATATTCAATGTTTTCCATGGAGAAATAATTATCAATAAGAGGAATCTTTGAATATACATGTATTGTACTCACAAAAGTTATAAAAGCTATATAAAATATTATAATATTGTAATGATTTATAAAGAAATGATTATTAAAAAAGTAAAAATATTTTACTGTATATAGTCAACAAAATTCTTGTTAACTCTGGTACAGTGATTAGCTAGCCAGCACAAGGGCAATTCACCATGGCAAAATCTTTATCTGGAATATTTATGTATATGTGAATTAAAAGATTCTACAAATTCTACTTGACATGTAGTGGGTACATTATATACTTTGTAATACATTTAAAAAATCAGTCCAAGGGTAACCAGGTTTAAAAATAATGCCTGCAAGGAACAAAGATACTAGTACTATACATATATAATTGGGCACAATGTACACATAATTTAAGAAAAAATATACTGTATAATTTTAAAATTAGATTGTAATCCAATTCTTTTAAGTAATCAATATACTATAACGTATACATAATATCCACCTAATTGCAATATATCATACATACTATTCCAAGAAGGGTGACAAAAATTCAACAACCTAAATTGGAAATAGCTAAATACAAATGCAACCAAGTAGGTGGTAGTTGAGTGATTAACATGAAATATCTTGCAAATTAACATGATCTGTTAAATTCCCAAGAAAGAGAAAATGTCAGCAGTGTCAAACACACATTTATCATGGTTAAATCTATATATATCAATGGATGGTTCATAACCAGCCATATTTGTGCAAATCGATAAAGAAAAATTGTAATTACAATATATTCTAAGCATATTGTTTAACAGTGAAGTGATATCTTCCTGTGTAAAGAGTTTGCTTATTCAATGACATGAAATGACACTGAACATTTCTAGGCATGACAATAAAGGTGACACATGATGCCTTGACTTTGCCAAAACTGGTTATAAAATAAGCAACAACCCTCTATTCACTTCAGTGGAATAAGTGTTCAAGACTCTCCAGCTACTAAGATACTAATACAGGTATGCCATATTCGTTAGATAAATTTTGAAAAATCTAATTCATGGTGTAGGCAACATACTTGAGCAAATATATTAATTCTTATTAGATATTAATTATCATCATTTTATATTGTCTGGTAACTGTGACTTCATAATGTATTATGTTGGACTGAAGTTTTTTTTTTTCCACCAACGTGGAAGTTGAGTATGTAGTAAGTTGTGTGCTCACGTGCAAGGGTTCATCACAAAAATGTACAATGTATATGACAAATATCCATTTCGAAAATTAAAGTCACTGCTTCCAAGGATGCATTGTTAAATACAGTACGTACTGTACATGCAAAAGCACTCTTAACGATCCATTTAACTTATGGTTATTCATTATTATACAACACACTATTGTTTATGATGTATTGTTTTCTTTGATTCATGCACACATACAGTACTGTACATACATACTCACAATCTACTCAAGTCTAAACAAAATTTAGAATAAAAATAAAATCACAGCATGGCAAACCTTTAAATTAAACATCTTTTTGACACACCATATTATCATCATTAGTGAAAATGATTTCATCTTTAACATTAACATTCACTTGCAAAAATTTAGAAGAATCTGTAACTTCTTCCATAACTTTGTTATTTTCCAATGTATAATTTTGTCTAATTGTAAATATGGCTTGATCTGGTTGAGTACTATCTGGTGGGCTAAAAATCATATTTACTGTTGGAGATATGGCTATACTTTGGCTGCCAATTCCTTCTTGAGTTGATTTTACTGGCGCTTCCACTGATGCAGTGTGATGTTTCATGTGGTCTTTATATATGTGCCTTTGACTGAAGTTCTGATTGCATACTTCACACACATATGGTCTCTCTCCTGTATGGACCCTTATATGTCTACGAAGATCTGAGTTTTGGGCAAACCTCTTACCACATTCATCACATGCAACTGGCTTCTCACCCGTGTGAACCATTAAATGTTTCTTCAGTTTCCCACTCTCTATAAAGCATGCACTACAAATTACACAAGCAAACGGTCTATCTCCTGTGTGAAGCCTGGTGTGCCTCTTTAAGTCACTTTTTTTAAGAAATCCCTTACCACATACAGTGCAGATACAATTTTTTATTCCAAAATGTGTTTTTGTGTGATTCTTCAGATCACTTTTCTTTATAAAGCTTTTATCACATTCCTTACATTCAAATGGTCTTTCCCCTGTATGATGTCTCATGTGGACAGTCAGTTTCACTTTTTCTATGAAACCTACTCCACATATTTCACAGACAAAGGGTCGTTCTCCAGTATGAATCATTGTGTGCCTTTTCAGATCACTATTCTTGTTAAAAGTCTTTCCACAAACTAAGCATTCGTATGGCTTCTCAGTTGTTTGAGGCTGTTCTTGGTATTCAGGTGGCTCCATGGTGTATTATGTCTGCGAGAAATACCCAGGAGATGTTCTATGGTGTTTCCTGTAAGCATAATCTAGAAATAATTTGCAAACAAAGTGACAGTAAATAAACACAGAAATATTTGCTAATAAAATATTTGTGCTATTACAGTACTATATCTGTAAAGTTATGAATATTTAGGTACAGTAATTAAATTATAATAAAGTATTGTACTGTAATTATGGCAACATACTTATACAATATAGAAAACATGTGTATACATATGAGTATGTTTTAATGCCTTAGTAGAGCTGAATATATGATCTTTCACATTTATTAAAACTATGTTTAATTAATGACTGATAAAGAGGAATCACACTGCTTGATCATTGTCTCAATTTTGCTAGGTTCTTCCCAGTTCAACAGTACTAGCACATTTTAAACCTCATGTCACACAATAAAAAGGTTTACACATACACACTGTACAACACTATTTTCAAAACAATTTAGATATAATTAAAAGGCTAGAATAAAGCAACTGTGATAAGAACCTGACAACAGTGAACTGTAAATATACATAAAAAAAATCAGGATCTCTAATTACGGGCAAAATTTCGAAACATTTTAAAGCAAACATTAATCTTTCATGTGTACTTCTGTTTAAAAGGTTAGGATATTAAGTTTATCACTAAGCACTCTTGGATATTTTGTTCAAAAGTAATAATCAGTGCTGACTGGGGAGGTAAAAGCATTGACAAGAGTTGAAAACGTGACACTAGCATTCACAAAAGATGGAAGGCACACTTCAACCCTTAAGCATAATTATTTTCTTTTGAATAGCTCACAAATCCCATTTGCAATAATCTATGTAATTTTTTTTAGGCTTGCAGTGTTTGCTATATACAAAATACAAAGTAAAATTCACTACTGTATTTTTGAAAAAAATTATCGTAAGAGATACCAGTGCACCAGCTGGCAATAGCAGTGACTGCCTTTCCAGTGTGTTTTGCTGAGCACTGCAGTTACAGTATTTTTATAGATTTATTATAAATTGCTTTATAATTTACACAAGTATAATATACAGTATTATTTTAGACAGAACCTTCTTGTACTAACTCTTATAAAATGATAGCAAAAATTATGTTCTCATTCTAAAATATTTTGTTTTAGTTTGTTATATTTGTTAAATATTTGTTAAAAGTTTGTTTCGAGCGATGTTTACTGTAATCAAAATCCACTACTGTATTATACAGTAATTAAACTAAAATACGGATTACAGTAATTATCTTTATAAATTTTTATGGTACTGTACTTTATTAAATTATATTATTTGTGGGTAAAATGTAAGACGACATACAGTATACCTGAATATGGTATTTATTTTCTTGCTTAGGCTTGAATGCAAGTGAATGAAGGTCACGAGGAATGACTAACAAATCAACTTGGATCTCAGGAGGTCACAAATCAATTGTAGACCTACATGTCTGGCAACCAAAGAGTTAAACAAGCTTTAAGTTGGAAGTTAAGAAAACTTATCAATGCATGAAATTTTTCCAAAAAGAAATGTGAAAGAAAAATTTGTGTTCACCAAAGCAAACCACTAAGCTTGTATGGTAAATCCAGTCAATAAAAGGTGGCCACACACAGTCAGAAGACTACACCACCTTCCTCCCTCAGCATTACTCCTCCCACCACAGAGCACAGCACTAAATATCACCACAATCTTGCTATTATCAGAATCCTGGTCATTTTAATCACTGTCAGGGGTCTCCTTTAATACAGTGCAACCTCGAGTGATGAGCAGCACCAGTTACGAGCATTTCGAGTAACAAGCAAGCCACTCGCAGAAAACATGTCTCGACTGACAAGCTTTCCCTCAATTAACGAGCATTCCCAGCTGGTTCTCGGACAACTCCGACAACAGTTTTGTTGTTGTTCCACAAGACGAGTTTTCCACATGGCAAGCTTGGTGCCGGAATGGATTAAACTCGTTAATCGAGGCGCCACTGTACTATCATCGCTAAATAATAGCAAGTACATATATATTGACATTTTTAGGTGATGCTGTGGTCACAAGCTGAACAGCAGTGCTATGTGGTCACAAGCTGAACAGCAGTGCTATGTGCTCATGCTGCTTCCGCCATCCTTGGTGGCTCACTCAGAACCGAGGCTCTCGCACCCGGAAATGTTACCTTGATTTTTTTCAAGAACGCGTTTGTTTGCTATCGGCCTTGGCTGGACTATTGCTGCCCCTATCCCTTGCGGGGTATTTAAAATCGTGCACTAGACCCTCAATCGTATATGTATGTATTGCGAGGTTTCGGGAAAGTTACTCCTATCGTATATGTATGTATTGAGCAGTTTAAGTGTTAACTGGTTCACGAACTTGTACTGGTCCTTGACCGGATGGGAATGAGCTTGACACTTTCACACTCTTCGAACGCCCCTGGAGTCTACAATTTTTCTTTTGAGTCCGAGCAGTGGACACGAGCAGCATCCAACATTTTAAAAATGTTTGTTAAAAATTTTAATTTTATCCGATCAATCTGGGAGTGATTTTAAAATGAGCGTCTTTAGATTGCACACAATTTGATACCAAAATGAAAGATGTAACATGAAAATTGACGTCAGAACACTGGAAAGATTATAAATACTTTTTGGTGCAAATTTTAAAATATCTTAAAATTCTATTTATTGTGCTATTATTATGGGACTAGTTTAAAAATGCACGCCTTTAGATTGCGAACAATTTGATACCAAAATGAAAGACGTAACACAAAAATTGATGCTATCAAACTGAACGAGTATAATCAAGAAGTTTCCTGTAAACCAATCGACAAACAGCATTGGTTCAAACTGAAGTCAGGCATATGAGTATAAGGGTGCCTGACCACAGCAGTGTGATCATTCTCAACTCATCAAGAAGAACTACCACCACCTCCGATCGTCCTCCACCTAGCCTTGCCAATCACTTGAACCGAATGGTAGAGCGACTGTCTTGCTTCATGCATATCGGCTTTCAATCCCCAACTGTCAAAGTGGTTGGGCACCATTCCTTCCCCCAGTCCCATCCCAAATCCTTATCCTGATCCCTTCCCAGTGCTATATAGTCGTAACAGCCTGGCATTTTCTCCTTATAGTTCCCTTCCCTTCTCTCCATCTAGCCATCCCAGCAGATGGACTTTGTTACAGTCACCAGCCCTCACTATCTCTGCCACTATCAGCACTCAACAGCCTCATCTTAAGCTCACCTTGTGACAATGCTGTCCTTCCATACAACCACTTCTGGAACCATTTACATCAAATATATATGTAGTTGCCACATTGTGTGTATGTATTGTCCAACCAGTCAGGGTACCTAAGAGAGGTTAGACAACTTAAGTTTGTAGTTAAATCATTCGCAGTACAAAAGCAAAGGGTTGTCCTAAATGGAAATGATTCTGACTGGTATAAAAGTGATGAGTGGAGTGCTACAGTACAAGGTTTCATCCTGGGCACAACCCTTTTTGTCAAATACATCAATGACAGATGAGAATATTACAAGCCACATTATCAAATTTGCAGATAGCAATATGATCTATGGTTTAAATAAGAATCTAAAATGATACTGAGGCTTTTTAATATTGAAAATGCAAGACCTTGCATGTTAGGCATAACAATGCACATCATAACCATCAAATCAACATTACCATGTGGCAGACTTATGAAGAAAAGGATAATAATAATTCATAGTTTCAGGGACAAGCAGCCAGTGTGTATTCATAAATGTTAGGCTTATATCAAGATCTCCCTACCCCTCAACACACTGGAAATCAGGATGACGGATATCTCATTGCGACTTAAAATAGTGAACAAGTTGGAGGATATTTCCCAGCCACTTCTTTAAAAAGGTCAAATGGAACATATTCAAGTGGCAACAGCTTCAAGCTCAGCAAGCTACAACGTAGGATAGAAAACAGTAGATGCTTTTTCACCTGCCTGCCAAAGTTGTAAATGCCAAGCCTTTCAATTCAAAATCCAGTTGGAAAAAAATCCTCAGGAACAATGAGAAGAACTTTGACAAGCTGCTGGCTTCCTGTTCCTGTCAAGGCCACTAGAGATAATGGCCACCTAGGTACACTCAGGTTTACCAGACAGCAAACTACACCTTCCCCTAGGGATGCCATATTTATGGCACCATTAAAGTGGTCAGAAAACCATTCACTCAACTATTAGGAATCCATGCCGTTCTCCACTTAGGGGAACATGAGAAAAAAAGTACCATTAATGTTTCCCTTAATTAGTGGTAAAACAGACTACCATGCAGTAAGCACTTTATTGCTTGCTTAATTATCATATACTACTGTATAATACTGTACTGTATTTAGAACATGCATGTCAGACCAATGTGTGAGTTGTTAGAGTAGGGTATGTATTCCAGATGATAATGGTGGTAAAATATGAATACTGTAGGAATGAGTTATTTAATTACAGTCTCCGTGGCGTAGTGCTAAGGCACTCGTCTGGCGTTTCAAGAGCGCTTTGTCCTGGGTTCCTATCCTGGTGCAAATCTTTAACTGTAGCTTCTGTTTCCCCAACAGTAAAATGGGTGCCTGGTTGTTAAACAATTTGGTGGGGTCATATTCCGGGGAACTTAGGATTAAGGACTTGCCCGAAACGCTATGCGTACTAGTGGCTGTACAAAAATGTAAGAACTCTTGTATATATAAAAAATAAAAAAATAAATTGTTGTTATTTTTTAAATTATTTTTCTTAGTTTTAAAATTAGTTATTTTAGTTTAATTCATTATACAACCCATATATACCTGTCCCATAAGGAGCAGTGGAAATGGTATAGAGGCACATATAAATGGGCTGAGGAACTGAATCCCAAATTTCATTTAGCTAGGTATGTTATAGCATTGATGAACTTATCTAACATAAAAAATGTAGGAAGCAAAATTATTTTATAATAATACCTGAATAATCACTCCACATATCTGAAAATTTCTTACACATTATAATACAGTATTTTCTGAACTCTCAGGAATGCTAAATATAATTAAAAAGAACCCCACTTAAATATTATTTGAATAGTGTGTTACATAAGAATGTGAATAAACAGGTGGGACATCATTAACTTTTTATTATAACAAATTCTAAATGTTTTGCCTTGGTAATTCAATTGACTTTGAAGAGGAGAACAGCAGCAAACACAAGCTAGCACACACATATACATAAGGGTTTATGAAGTTAGTAAATGGAATGCACTAGGAAGTGATGTGGTGGAGGCTGACTCCATACACAGTTTCAAATGTAGATATGATAGAGCTCAAGAGGCTCGGGAATCTGTACACCAGTTGATTGACTGTTGAGAGGCGGGACCAAAGAGCCAAAGCTGAACCTCCGCAATCACAACTAGGCAAGTACAACTAAGTGAATACATTAAATCTAATGTGAACAAAGTTATTTGTGTACAAAACTGATGGTAAGTAAAATGCTTGTGTATGAAATGTGACCAGACCCCCATTATGAAGTAGGTAAATTAAATGCTACAAGCACTCGAGATGGCATGACAACACAATCCAGGAGCCACTGTTGCCTAGGAATAGGTTATATCATAAAATTTGTTTTTACAAATAAAGCTTTACTGAAAATTAATATATTCTAATATCCGAGTCCAATTTTGTTGATAACAGCCCATCTGCACATGCCAACTCCATTTAATGTGCAGATTCCAAATTCATGCATATCTTAATGTTGACAGACACAGGTGACAGCACAATAATATCCAGCGACTTGCAGCAAAAATATATCTTGAGAAAAATATTGTACTGCACCATAAAAAACAAACTATACAAATAATAACAATAATAATATGTACAAGTACTGTTGACTATGTGAGGTACTAGAGTAGCTTACATAAGGTAAGGCCATACTCCCGTGTTAGTGGTGTTCTTGATGATGACTCCAGACGACCACCACACTAGACGTGTCCGCCCTCACACGGGTGGCACGGTCGCCTCTGACCAAGAATGTGTGTAAAAAATGGTCATTATGACCCTTAGTAACAGTTATGAAAGCCTCCGGCCCGTCCCAACTTACTTAAGACTGCCACCTTTTATTATCCTACAGTGACCGCAAAAGCTGTCAGGTGTCAATAAAATATATGTTTTATCCCGTGTGAGAAAGATAAATACAAATGTCTTACTGGTGTAATAAGAGGTGTAGAGAGAAGAAAGAGCGGACTCCGGCAGAGATGAACAGCGACACTGCGCAAGAAGTCTCCCGGACCTCCCACTAGGCGGCGCCGCCAACCACACCGCCTCCCGCCTCTACCATCAACTCCACTACATTATTATCCCAACTACTCCAGCTCTCCAAATTATTGTCAGAATTAAATTTTTAAACAATGAGGTTCCCTGGATGGTGGTTTGGTTACAAATGACGTAATATAGTGTTGACACGCCAAGAGGCTTTCTAACCCGGCTCCTTTGCTCGTGAACGACCAACAGCTGCTGGCATATGGCTACCGCATTAGTCGTACTCACCTAATTGTGCAGGCAATGAGTCACAATAACGTGGCTGAAGTATGTTGACCAGACCACACACTAGAAGTTGAAGGGACGACGACGTTTCGGTCCGTCCTGGACCATTCTCAAGTCGACTTGAGAATGGTCCAGGACGGATCGAAACGTCGTCGTCCCTTCGACTTCTAGTGTGTGGTCTGGTCAACTCACCTATTTGTGTTAGCAGGGGTTGAGTTTCTATTTTTTTTTGAGGGGAGGGGGGCTAATATGGGTGCTCAGTTCCCACCTGCCCCCCCCCCCTTCCTTTGTGCAGGTATCACCCGTGTCAAATAATGCTTTTTATCTACCCTATCGATTCCCCCGATTATTTTGTATGTGGTAATCGTGTCCTAAAGTGGTAATCAAGAATCCTAAGGGAGGGAATCATTCACCATTTTTCAGTGAACAATCTTGTGAAATCGACACATGGGTTTGTTAAAAGTAGAGCCTGCCGTACTAACCTACTCACATTCAACAAGTTCAACTTCAAGTAAGTTTATTGAGAAAAAGGAAGTTCATCTCAAAAGTATAGAGTAGCTTAGGCTATTTCTACCCTCGTCTTCACACTGCTACCCGTTGAGGGTATGGACACAATGCAACCCAAACGTCTAAAGGTTAGAGCTACCCCCTTGACGGTCATGCTTTCGGGAGAAGCAATATTCTTAAAGTCCTGAAGGACGTTATCGGCATCACACCCACTGACATTAGCCAGGAAGGTTATCATTTCGTGCGCTTCTTGTCATGTGAGGAAGTGCTAGAAAAATTCTTGGCCAATGATGCCATACTTCGCAAGGAGCACCTCCTACATCCTCACTTCCCACGTCAGTTCTTAGCCGGAAGAACTGTTTTTACCAGCAGGATCAGCCAGTGGATCGCTGACCGACCGCAACATAATATTATGGACAATATCGAGGACGAAAATCTGAACCTGGGTGTATTCAACCTAGAGTTCTGCAGCACCGACAAATCATCAATGAAGATTGCTTTCACCACCATAGCTGAAGTCACCCAGGCTGCCACACAAGATTTCTACTGCTTCGGCTTACAATTACAACCCCACCAAGTAAAAAAGGAACGATACCATGAGATCCAGCAGTGCTTCAAGTGCTACGAGCTCTCCCACTCCACCAACAAGTGTCAGCACCCCGTCCAGAAGTGCAGCCTGTGCGCACTGGACCATCACTACTCCATATGTAAGGCAACAACCCATCGCTGATTGCTCTGTGATGGCAATCACTCCGCAATTTCCTACCGCTGCCCCCGCAAACAGGAAAGCATCAAGGCCCAGGTTGAAGCAAAGAGAAACAACCCTTCTACCTCCGCGACCAGTGTGTTCAATCTACCACCTCAACTCCCACCAACCGACCAAAAGGCTTTCCGGTCTTACCAAAAAGTGGCTCCACCCAACAGGCGACCCAGCCTTCACAATGGGGGACCCAAGGCCCCCACAGGCTCCTTCACAGTCCCCTGCATCACGT
Source organism: Procambarus clarkii (assembly GCF_040958095.1). Classification (NCBI taxonomy): domain Eukaryota; kingdom Metazoa; phylum Arthropoda; class Malacostraca; order Decapoda; family Cambaridae; genus Procambarus; species Procambarus clarkii. The sequence goes on from NC_091170.1 coordinate 36,188,826, forward strand.
GCAGGCATTATCCCTGGTCTTATTAGACTAGCATAGAGGCTTGCCGGACCAGACAACCACCGTTTTTTCAGTGAACTGAACGCATTATACATAGCCAATGGCCTGGCCCCCATCATAGCTCCTGGCACAAGTCTCACTGCCTTCACTACCACTCCGGAGACTACCACCAGGACGACCACGAGGTCGATTTCAACACAGACTCCAGAACTACCCATGACCCAGGTGACACAGAGGTATTTCCCTCTCCAGCTCCCAACACTCCTACCATCATCATCTCAGCAGCCGCGCTAGCAGACGTGCTGTCTACAAATGCTAACATCACCACCAACACTCTTGAAATACCGTCTACCACCAATCCACGACACCTGAATCTATCATAGGCTGCAAGGCGAAAGACGAAAACACCACCTACGGATGTAAGGACTCCTCAAACAAGGAAATCTTAGTAGGAGCTCCACCGCCGCACCACAATTACAACAACTACTCGGTACAAGACTTTACGGAGGCCACCTCACCAAATTCCAACGATGGCACGGCTCAGCCAGTCCCAGGCAAAGAAAAAACTGAAGACCTAGAGGTCTACACTAAGCCCCACTAGCTCCATTACTGTTACAGCCAGCGCTCCAGGACTGAAGACTCACATCCATCCCCAGATCTCTATTATCAGCCATTGATACAGATAATGGCTCCAAAGAGCCTCCACTTACGGGCTCACCATAGCCCTTGCTACTTGGAACTTTGTGTTCTGCGTAGCTGAATCTAAAACAAAAACAACCGATTGGGAACCCAACTAAACTCCACTGTCTTAAATTTGCTGGAGATAAGAAACAGCCAATGTTGAATTTCGACTACCACAGGATGGACTGGGTTAAAGGACTTCAGAGCCATGAGGGCACTGCGAGTCAACTATTGCGAGTCAACAAAGGAAGATTGACAGCTAGAAAGCAATTGACGAAGAGCATACAAAATAGCATAGAGTTCTGATGAGAAGATGCTAGTCTCTAAAGGCAGGTGACACATACGGTTGTGGTCAGGAAAAACAACAGAGTAGCCTACGTATACACCGTTTGCAGACGAGCTTTAGTCACGTGGGTCATGGTTTTTACAAAACTTAGGGGACCCTTCCTATGTTTTGAAGGCCCGAAACACGACCCGAAAGAGAACCGTACAGAAAGAGGTAGAGATTGGAAGGGGTAAAGGTCAAAGTACGACATAAGCGAGAGTGTAGGGACACTACTCTTAATTGTAGGGACTGGTTAAGGTAGTGAAGATGTACTAGCTCTCTATAAATTCATCAAAATCTGTATCACCCCTTGTATGTATGTACTTTACCTTTATAAACATTTGATTTTATTTGATCTGAGTAGCAATCACGGGAATCTTGTAGACAGATTTGCCAGTTTCAACATACAGGCTTAGAGTAGGAGAGAGGGGCCCCTGACAGCTGAGTGGACAGCGCTTCGGATTCTTTTTTTTTTTTTTTTTTTTTTTTTTGAGATATATACAAGAGTTGTTACATTCTTGTACAGCCACTAGTATGCGTAGCGTTTCGGGCAGGTCCCTGGAATACGATCCCCTGCCGCGAAGAATCGTTTTTTCATCCAAGTACACATTTTACTGTTGCGTTAAACAGAGGCTACAGTTAAGGAATTGCGCCCAGTAAATCCTCCCCGGCCAGGATACGAACCCATGACATAGCGCTCGCGGAACGCCAGGCGAGTGTCTTACCACTACACCACGGAGACTGCAAATTCGTAGTCTTGAGGTTCCGGGTTCGGTCCCCGGTGGAGGCGGGAACAAATGGGCAGTTTCTTTCACCCTGATGTCCCTGTTCACCTAGCAGTAAATAAGTATTTGGAAGTTAAACAGCTGCTAGGGGCTGCTTCCTGGGAATGTGTAACAAAAAGGAGGCCTGGTCGAGGACCGGGCCGCGAGGACACCAAGCCCCCAAATCATCTCAAGATAACCTCAAGGAGTCGAACGAAAGGCACCACAGGTGAGGCTGTTGTTTTAGATTCAGCTACTCGAAACAAAAATTTCTATGTAGCACGGGCTATGGTGAGCCCGTAGTAGCTGAGTTGTTGTTGTTGTTAAAGATTCGCTACCTGGAACAAAAAGTTCCAAGTAGCACGGGCTATGGTGAGCCCGTAGTGCCTTTAGTAGCTGAGGCGTAACCCAATATGGTGCAGAGCATCAAGACGGCGAAGAGTTGGAGGCAGACGAGTAAGCAGGACAACTATAATCACGAGAGAGGAATGTAAAGACGAGGAGCGTGCGCTTATCAGCTCCCACAGAAGTATGGGACAAGACCTTAAGTAAGGTCTTAGAGCATTCAACTCGGAGGTCAGAGATATAGGGCGACCAAGACAAACGAGTGTCAGAGACTAACCCCAAAAGCCATAACCATAAAGGGACTAAGGGGGACGAGAAACGACCTGCTTCCAAGTAAAAGTCATATAGCACAAGTTTTAGTTGAAGAGAACTTGAAGCCATGATTGATGGCCCCAGGACGAAACGGCTTAAATCGCAGGTTGAAGCCGCCGTTGGAGGAAAGGCGAGACATCACTTCGACAGAAAAGGGCAAGATCAACAACATAGAGAGCTGAGAAAATGCCAGAGGGAAGGGGGGAAAATAGACCATTGACAATAAATCAGGAAAATAAAAGAGTAGTGCTCAGAACACTACCTTGGGGTACACCTTCGTATTGCCGAAAAGAGGCAGAGAGAGTGGTACCAAGCCTCACTCTAAATGACTAGAGGAAGCTTTGTAGGAAGAGAGGGAGATTACAGTAAAGGCCAAAAGAACAAAGTTGGGACAGAATCTAATATCTCCTGGTGATGTCATACGCCTTTTCCAGGTCAAAGAGGACAGCAGCAACAACGGAGGTCTTCGCAGACATCCGAACATGTGAACATATCCACGAGGATATGTTTAATATCCTCGTGGCAGTCTTTCAGTTTCCTATCACCAGTTGCAATATGGTGCGAGAGAATAAATGCGGCAATGCTGGCATTTAACCGGGCATTTTTTGGTGATTCGAACAGGGTTTTCCCCAATGCAGGACAACGAGGCTAAGCAGTCAGCCGCTTCCTGAGAAGGGGCTGTAATGACGTGTATCAGTACGGGTGTAGTTAATAGTGACAAAGCTATCCACTGAATCAACTAAGTGTTTATGGATGAATAAATCATCAGGACGTGTAAAACTAACATGACTGAGATCAAAATACTTTATCCATGTAGCAAAGCCAAACAAAGCTTGTTATTTTTTTTTTTTTTTTTTTTTTGAGATATATACAAGAGTTGTTACATTCTTGTACAGCCACTAGTACGCGTAGCGTTTCGGGCAGGCCCCTGGAATGCGATCCCCTGCCACGAAGAATCGTTTTTTCATCCAAGTACACATTTTACTGTTGCGTTAAACAGAGGCTACAGTTAAGGATTTGCGCCCAGTAAATCCTCCCCGGCCAGGATACGAACCCATGACATAATGCTCGCGGAACGCCAGGCGAGTGTCTTACCACTACACCACGAAGGACTATTAGAAACGGAAGGAATCGTGCGAGTGCGGAGGTGACGGTGCCGAGCACCCAACAGTATGATTGGGGGTGAGGGTTAAAAGGAGTTGTTAAAATGAGAGACTGAGCCACTCCAGGTAATGAGGTAGTCACCACTAGGGGCTTGGGGCTCAACCCTGCCACAGAGGTGGGAGGGGAGCCGAAAGGGATAGTGAGACATTAAGTGAGTCAAGCGGATTAAGGCGCCCTGTAGTTACCAGTTGCGTTGCTCCTGGGAGTATGGGTTCGAGTCACTTCTGGGGTGTGAGTCAGTTATATATATATATATATATATATATATATATATATATATATATATATATATATATATATATATATATATATATATAATATATATATATATATATAATATATATACATATATAATATATATATATATATAATATATATATATATATAATATATATATATATATATAATATATATATATATATATAATATATATATATATATATAATATATATATATATATAATATATATATATATATATATATATATATATATAATATATATATATATATAATATATATATATATATAATATATATATATATATATAATATATATATATATATATATATATATATATATATATATATATATATATATATATATATATATATATATAACATATATATATAATATATATATATATATAATATATATATATATATATATATAATATATATATATATAATATATATATATATATATATAATATATATATATATATATAATATATATATATATATATATATATATATATATATATATAATATATATATACAGTGGTACCTCGCATAACGAATTTAATCCGTTCCATGTTCGTCATGTGAAACGGACGTCATACAAAACGAGTGTCCCCCATATAACCAGTGTGATGCACTGTGTTTATTGTGAAATTCCCTCAGTGTGCATGACATCAAATGTTCCCCAAAATATCATTTTTCTTTGCAAAATGATAAATTACCGTCCCTGAACATGTCTATGTAAAAATAATTACCAAATTCCACTTACTTTGGCTGTGAGGGAGTCGACAAGGTGCGCTGTGACGTCATCAGGGGCTGGTCGCCCGTGTGTGAAGCTCCCAGACACGGTCGCGCAGGCCATTCAAGCACCGCGTGTTGCCACAAATATATTTCAAATATTTTTTCTATGCATTTCCAATGCGGTTTTATTTGTTTCTTTTATCGTATATGATGCATATTTGTGACCTTTACAATATGTATACAGTAGAATGTTCATAATTTTCCATGAAACTGTGATACATGTGTCAGTAATGTGTCCACAATAAATGTTTATTGTCACAATATTACGTGGTAAAAATTCACTAAAATTACAATATGTACAGTTTCACATATTATTTACACAATAATACACTGTATTACACACTCAGTACTTTGGAGGTACGTAATAGTCAATGAAGTAGTCCATGGTACACAGCGCGACTTTGCTCTCCTTGCACCAGCTACAGATAGATTTTCGTTTCCTGTTTCATCGTTCTGTGTGCTTGCAAATAACGCACTCGCGTGCACCCTTGGCTTTAGTACTTGTAGGTGGTATGTAGCCAAGTTTGTAAAGCATATGGTAGTATTGAAACGTTTATAGGAAAAGCTCAATTTGTAAGGTAGTCTTGAAAAGATCGCTTTGTAAGGTCCCACACAGGAAGAGATTCAGCTAGCCTCAAAGAGTGTCCATCAGTCAGAAAGAGATTCAGCTAGCCTCAAAGAGTGTCCATCAGTCAGGAAGAGATTCAGGTATTCTTGAAAATATCAATGAACAACACCACCATGGAAGCTGCTAACACTGTTCATCTATGCTACTTGTATCAGATGCATCATCACTGAACGCAGAAAACGATTCATCTATGTATCATCTATATAAATTCGAGATGGCCAGGGTGGGGCTCAGAGCTGCACCTGGATACGCTCGCTGTATCATCCTCATAGGTGCTGTATCACTGGCATCCGACCATTGTGTTAAGCCCTTATTGCGCCTAGCTTCACCAATGTTATGACCCTTATGTTCTTCAAACAATAGGGTCTGAATTGCACCGACTGAGCGCAGTCTTTCAACACCGTGTGGGACAGGTGTTTGAGAGCCAGAGGCACGTGTGCCACAAATGGTTGCTCACACAGTACTAACCCAGCCAGCAGCCCTTGTCTCATATTCGTTATAGCAAAAGGTTCGTTCAGTGTTTGTTGGGTAGGCTGCTCCATTATGACAATCTTTCTTTGTTTCAAATGTGTTCCATTTGTTTTGTATTTGTCACTTATGTCTCAATAATGGAGCAGCCTACCCGACAAACACTGAACGAACCTTTATGGCATTTGTCCATTTTTCAAATTGTTTCAACAGTTCTTTTATTTTTCGTTTTTTTTTTTTATTTAAGAAACATGGAGCAGCCGACCGAACGAACCTTTTTGACATTTGTACTGGTTTTCAAAAATCTTCATTTTTTTTATTATTTACGTTTTTTGTATGTAAGAAACATGGAGCAGCCTACCTGCCGACCACCGAACGAACATTTTGCTATAAGACAAATGAAAAATAAATATTGAACACATTTGAAGAAAGGAAAATGTCATAATGGTTTATTCAGTGTATGTAAGGTAGGCTTCTCCATTATTGAGACGTAAATGACAAATACAAAACAAATGGAACACATTTGAAACAAAGAAAGATTGTTATAATGGAGCAGCCTACCTGCCGAACACCGAATGAACCTTTTTGACATTTGTTGTATATCAGACATTTCATTTCTTTTTTCCTACAAAAACGTCAATGCTTTGCAACATCTCAGCAGTCACCCTTTTATATCCCAGCATCATTAGCATCTTTAAACAAGAACAACATAATTTATGTGCATCGTCGGAGGCGTCTAAGAATGTGCAAGAAGCAGCGCGACCCCACCTGGCCCACCATGTGGTGTTGACGTTACTCAAACCAGCGTTCGTCATACGGGACGATTTGACGCCGATCGGGCCGTTCGTTACCCAAAATGTTCGTCTTTTGGGGCGATCGTTATGCGAGGTACCACTGTATATATATATATATATAATATATATATATATATATATATATATATATATATATATATATATATATATATATATATATATATATATATATATATATATATATATATATATATATATATATATATAATATATATATATAATATATATATACATATATATATATATATATATATATATATATATATATATATATATATATATATATATAATATATATATATACATATATATATATATATATATATATATATATATATATATATATATATATATATATATATATATATATATATATATATATATATATATATATCCAATACATTTATGGGCTTATCATCATTTGTAATTATGGGTTGTAATAATCATAATACCTGTACAGTAACATAGTACAATAATTATCATATTTATTTATTTACATTTTTAATACAAGAAGCACAAATGCACAGTGGATGTGGTAAAACAACAACAATAATATTAAATAGTAATTACATTAATACAGTATTTTGATCCTTCATTTCCCTTAATTGTCTTGACAGTCCTGGGATGTTTCTGTACATATGTATTTAGGATAAACCTTCATGATATACAGTATGTGAATAATGCTACAGTACAGTACAGTACATCAGTCCAAACTACAGTGCTGGTTTTAATAATTTTTTTAATCTTTAGTAATGAAATGAAATTACCGGTAAGCACAACATGAATCAACGAACATGAAGTACTGTATAAAACAAAGCATGTAATAATGAGAGAAAATTACAATCTCTAGACGTCACATACAGTACAGTATATTGAAAGAGCTCGGTAATCTGAATTCTGGTGACCTGAATCTTCAGATAATTTTAATTAATTTGTGTTCGTCGTTTTCGAAAAAACAGCAGAAGCAAGCAGGTAAACTATAGAAATGAATGGGTGAATGGTGAGAGAAACCAAGTTGTGGATCAAAAATTGCAAATGTGTTCATTTTGGATATTCCTGGTAAGATATTTAGTTAACTCAAATTGGGGTAGGCCCCATATGAATCGGATTTCCGAGAATAAATGGTGTAGTAACTGTTACAGAAGTAATGCACAATACTGATCAAAATATATGACCCTGTTTATGATACAAATTTTATATAAATATAGTACAGGTACCATAATACATTTCTGAGTAAAGGGACCATATCTGTACTTATATGAGTAATGGTGAGTAGTTAACAAAAAAATACAGTACTATATGAATAGTGGATGGGGCATTAGATGGTGCATAGGGTGTAAGTAGTGGAAGGAATGTGGGTAGTGAAAACGAGGATTGGTGGCACAGGAAGAGGATAAACTAGGGGAGGAATATGGTGTGTGGTAGTAGGTGTACAAATGACTGGAAAGATAAATGCATGTGAAGAATGAGAACAATTAAAACCAAACTGATGAAATGTATCATACCTTGAATGCAGCTTGCTGATGATAAATGCTACATTTTTCCATAACCTTCCCAGCTTCTCTCGATACACATGAGCTTTTATTTCATCAATGCTCTGTCTTCTAAGATGATGGACTGTAGATAAGTGAGAAGCCATTACTGCACTAAAAGTTTTAAAGTCAGAGCAGTAAGGTGGATGCTCAAGGGCCTCAGACTATGGATGGTGTGCTGCATATGAGCAGGCTTTACAAACTGCAATGAGACTATTTTTAAACCATGTATTTATGATGGCTGAGTACTGTATCTTAGAATAAGGTGAGGTATGGTGTTGTCATTTTATACTTGATTACCAGTACTTAATTTTAGGTAGATCATACAGGTATATGTAACATTTCTGCTACTACCCACAGGAGCAGATGGGGTTCTTAATAAACTAAATAATCACGATGTACCCATTTTACCACCAGCAGTACATTAATTTGAGATATTCACCATTTGTCTTGAAAAGGAACAAACAAACCTGCCATTGATTTTTTGGGCCTTTATGTCTTGCCAAGCAATGCAGTGCCCAGCTAGTATACACTATCCTGAATATATCAGTAAAACTAACATGTATCCAATATGGAGATAGTGTCATTAATGGTAATACATGAATTACCTCATACTAGGGCTTTAGCTTACAGAATGGTTTCTGGGGTAACTACATGGAGAACATTCAGATAATTACCCCCATTCCTTTACTTTCTTACCCATTTAAACTCTGGACTTCAGGTGATATTACCACCACACACACTGAACCTTACAATAGATTTAAAAAACCCACTTTCTGAAGTAAAAGAACTGATGTTGCTTCGGCTTTCATATCTTTAATCTGATTCAAAACTAACATAGCAGCCTGACCTAGCCTTTATAGCTCAATTATTCCTCAATTCTGTCCAACAGGTAAAATTAAGCACAAGTTAAAAATTCATGTTGTCAATATATTTTAATATTAAGAGTAAACTAATTTCAAAATAAATATTTGGAAATATATATATTCCTGGTACAGTATATATACTGTATTGTACAAATATAAAGCGATTTGTTAGAATCAATTATTTGCAGTAGATCAAAGTTGATTACACATTTATTTTTGGTTCAGTAGTACAGTATACTATTATACAAGTACAGTATTATTATAGTAAAGGAAGTATTATGGTAAAGGAAGGAGAAGAAAGCAATAATTGAAACTGAAATGGTACAACCACATGGGAAGAATTAAGTAAAAATATGGGAAGTGCTGCAAGAGTTGAGAATCAGGTTAAGCTGTGAGTAAGAGACTATGTACAATAATGGAGCTGCCTGAGAGAATATAATACAAATAGAAAGATGAATTATGTTTATGGCAATAAAAAAAAGACTTTTCATACTTAAACATTAGTGTCGATCATATTGGAATTGAGTGTTTTATCTGGTCAAAGAATTAGGCTGACTAGTACAAAATTTTAAAATAATGATAAAAGTTTACCAGAGCTACATTTATCCTTTCATTACAGTTTACAAGATGCAAAATTTTATTCAAATTTACATTGACACAAATGTTTACTTTAACTAAATCAAGTATTGTATTTAACTATGGTCCAGAAATATACCCTTTCAGTAATATAGTACAGTATGCTGAAATATGATAATGTATTTGACTTAAAAGCAGGCCACCTGGGAGAGTGGAGTATTTTGCTTATATTTAATAAACTAAAGTTACACATTGGAAAAAACATGTAGGCCTATTAGCTTAATTAGAATCAAAGACTGCTTTTTAGGTTATCATTCAAAAATAAAATTATGCACAAAATGTAAGAAAACAGTTCATATCAACTCTCTATATATATACAAGATAAACAATAAATTATAAAATTTTACTTTTATTATATATTTGGATTCACAGCAGGAAATTTTTCCTCTTTCCTTTTAATTAATCCACAAAAGCTAGATAAACAAATAATAAATCAATATATCAGGAATGTTTTAAATTACTATACATAATAATCTGTACTTAATGAAGGGACTATAATATATACTTCCACCAAATACAAAAATAGCTATAAAGTGTATGTGTAAATGGTTACAAAATGTAGGTGTAGGGGCAAACAAATAATAGGATAGAGATTATGAGAGAATATAGATTTGGATGAGATGCGTGTTTATGTGCGAGGTGGATTAATGGATTTATATATTCTTATCTTCTTTACCATAGTCGTTTGATATCTGTACATACAAGATGTAAGTGTTCAATCACACTAAGGGGATAGTTTATCATTTGTTATTTTTATGAAATGTGTTATAATTTTACAGTACTGGTTAACTGATGCTATTATTTTTGCAATCATATCATACAGTATACAATTCACAATTTTAAACACATTCTTAAATATAATCAGAATGATCAGTAGTATTTAATATTTTAATATTTAACAAACAACATAGTGAAGTTTCATTATGTGAGAGTAATGCAACATAAAACGGTAACAACAATTAAAGTTCATAGTCACAAAGCAGCTAGTACAAATAGTACTAGTCTGTATTGGTCTAGTACAGTACATTTATTTAATTACATTAACTGTTGAAGATATCTGATGGTAATTACATAAAGGTTTACTACAGTAAAGCTCAAATTTGAATATACTAATGCAAAATGCAGTAGATGCAACTGCAAGCACAAACACATTCCTCCTACACAATGATCTGCTCCAATTAACTTTTAATAAGTTTGTTTTATACAGTATACTGTAATGAAAAATTATGGTAGCTTCAAGCATTAAGGATAAACACTCTCCTTCATTATTAAGATCAGCCATACTGCATATTAGTATACAGTATATCATCACATAATTCCCTAGCATAGCAGAGGAAACTGCCTCTTCCATCTTCGACATTGCAAGGTTATTCACCACTCTACATACCCCATAAATCGTCCGGTATGAAGTTCAACCAAGTTGCAGACAAATGCCTAGACAACACCACCAGGACACCCACCTCCCCTCTCGAGAGCCCATTGCAGGTGTGCATCAGGTGACCCGCCGGTGACCAATTATGTCTGAGAGAATTGCCTGTTACGCTGCCAGCTCCTCGTTAGCCCACCTTGACAAAGGATGTGACATCACTATTATGGTTATAAATACCCCTGAGGGGCCCCAGGTCGAGGGATGTGACAGCCGAGTGGACAGGGCTTCGGATTCATTGTCCTGAGGTTCTGAGTTCGATCCCCGATGGAGGCAGAAACAAATGGCCAGAGTTCTTTTCACCCTGATGCCTTTATTCACCTGGCAGTAAATAAGTACCTGGGAGTTAGACAGCTGCTATGGGCTGTTTCCTGGGGGAGTGTAACAAAAAGGAGGCCTGATCGAGGATCGGGCTGCAGGGATGCTAAGCCCCGAAATCATCTCAAGATAACCCCTGACCTCAGTCAGTTCATCAGTCTCTCTCAATGCTCAGGGATTAAACCTTACAGCCCTCAACACGACACTCGCCTCCAAACACTTTGCATACAGGTTGTATTGTTAAAAGTATGAACATTATCATTGTCACCCTTATTTTTGTGTTAACATAAGTTTGTATATACAGTATACTGTACAGTATATATACCGGTATATGTTGTTATTTCTTTTGTGAGTTAGCCAAGTGTGTCAAGTCATGGGTTTTGGTGTATTTCATGTTGTTTGTTTATTTTGATAGAGTAAATTTGTATAAGTTTTTATGTGAATACTCCTTTCCTTCCTGTGCAATTTTCCCACTGCAAAGGCCAATGCATTTTTTTTTTTAATAGAAGTGTGTGCCATATTCCATCTGCTCGGTATAGCCGCTGTACCATTATCACGTCACAACATATTTACCTGAGGGCCACAATCTTCCTCGTCTCCTCAAATGGGAACAGGAAGCCGGCAGTTTGTCAAAGGTCACCGGCCCCCCCCCAATGTTCCTAAGGATTTTTTCTATCTGGATCTTAAACTGAAGTATTGTCTTGGCATTTCCGGCTTCAGCAAGTAGATGGTTTCATGGCTTTACATTCCTACGAGTGAAAAAGCATCTCAGTGTTTTCTGTCCTACATTGTGGCTTGTTGAACTTGAAGCTCTTGCCCTTTCTATGCATTAAAATGGAATCAATATAGGAAGAGGCCAAACCCCCAAACATACCAGCGGTACAAAGATGTGAGAAACAATTACATGGTAGTGAGGAGAGAGGCAGAAAATTTTTTTGAGAAAGGGATAGTGGACAAATGTAAAACAGAACAGGCCTGTTCTACAAATTCATCAACAACAAATTGTAGGTAAAGGATAATTAATATTCAGAGGTTGAAAATGAGAAACAGATTCAAGGAAAATGAAAATGAAATGTGTGGAACATTAAACAAAAAGTTCCAAAGTGTGTTTGTACAAAATTAAACTTTCAGAGAACCAGATACAATAAGAATTCCAAAGAACAGCATAGAGCACATAGAGGTGTCTAGAGACAAAGTGGAAAAATGCTCAAGGAGCTAAGTAAGAACAAAGCAGCTGGCCCAGATGGAGTTCCACCATGGATTTTGAGAGAATATGTACCTGAACTCAACATTCCACTTAAACTGATTTTTCAGGCATCCCTGTGTACAGGAGTCCTAGGAGATGTGTGGAAAAAGGCTAACATAGTTCCAGTCTACAAAAGTGGTAGCAAGGAAGACCCTCTCAATTATAGACCAGAATTATTGACAAGTGTAACAGTCAAAATACTGTATTGGAACAAATAATTAAAACTAAATTGGTATAACACCTGGAAAAAAAACAATATAATAACAGACAGACAGCATGGATTTTGATCTGGAAGATCCTGTGCAACCAATTTACTCAGTTTCTATGAGTAAGGGCTATGATCTTTGTTTCAGATCTTAGAAACTTGTCTAAGGAATCATTCAGGACCCTGTATACCACCTATGTCAGAACAATCCTGGAAAATGCAGTTCCAGCCTGGAGTCCATACCTAGAAAACACAAGACAAAGTTTGAGAAGATTCAGAGGTATGCCACCAGACTAGTCCTGGAACTGAGAGGTATGAGCTATGAGGAAAGGCTAAGGGAGTTGAACCTCATGTCCCTGGAAACAAAAGAGTAAGTTGAAACATGATAACCACCTACAAAATTCTCAGAGGAATTGACAGGGTGAACAAAGACAAACTCTTTAGCACGGGTGGAACACGAACAAGGGGGGACAGGTGGAAACTTAGTACCCAGATGAGCCACAGAGACATTAGAAAGAATTTTTTCAGTGTCAGAGTAGTTAACAAATGGAATGCATTAAGCATTGATGTGGTGGAGGCAGATTCCATACAATGAACAAATCCACAAGGGCCGTGAAGAGGATTCCATACAGTTTCAAATGTAGATTTGATAGAGCCCAGTAGGCTCAAGAATCTGTATACCCGTTGATTGACGGTTGAGAGGCGGGACCAAAGAGCCAAAGCTCAATCACCGCAAGCACAAATAGGTGAGTACAGAGATTTTACAGGAAAGAGATGGTTGAGTTGACTGCATCTATCTGAACCTAAAAAAGGTTTTTGACAGAGTTCCACATAAGAGGTTGTTCTGGAAACTGCAACATATTGGAAGAGTGACAGGTAGGCTTCTAACATGGATGAAAAATTGTCTGATAGAAAAATGAGGGCAATAATCAAAGGCAATGTATTGGACTGAAGAAATGTCACGAGTGGCATACCACAGGGATCAGTTCTTGCACCGGTAATGTTTATTGTTTACATAAGTGATTTACCAGATGGATACAGAATTACATGAACATGTTTGCTGATGATGCTAAGATAATAGGGAAGATAAGAAACTTAAAGGATTGTCATGCCCTTCAAGAAAACCTGGACAAAAGTGTATGGAGTACCAAAAGTCTATAGAATTTAATGTGAATAAATACCATGTTATGGAATGTGGAATAGGAAAACACAGACCCCCACACAACCTATAAATTATGTGAGAAATCTTCAAAGAATTCTGATAAAGAAAGAGATCTAAGGGAGAGGGGGTTCTAGATAGAAAACTATCACCTAAGGAACACATAAAGAACATCGTGCAAGGAGCCTATGCTACACTTTCTAACTTAAGAATTGCTTTTAAATACATGGATGGCAAAATACAAAAGAAATTGTTCACAACTTTTGTTAGACCAAAGCTGGAATATGCAGCAGTTGTACGGTGCCCATATTTTAAGAAGCACATCAACAAACTGGAAAAGATGCAAGGACATGCAAATAAATGGCTCCCAGAACTGAAGGACAAGAGTTACGAGGCGAGGGTAGAGACATTAAATACACTATATGCCAAAACTAGAACATAGAAGAAAAAAAAAAAAGAGGCAATATGATCACCATGTACAAAATAGTAACAGGAATCGATAAAATTGATAGGGAAGAATTCCTGAACCCTGGAACTTCAAGAACACGAGGTCATAGATTTAAACTAACTAAACAAAACTGCCGAAGAAGTGTAAGAAAATTCAATTTCACAGAGTGGTATTAGGTTGGAACAAGTTAGGTGAGAAGGTGGCTCTCATCCTGTAAATACACTTAGGTAATTACATTTAACCTTTTAAATTAGTGGTCTGGATTAATATCCTCCAACTTGTTCAATACTACATGTACAGTGGTACCTCAGCTTATGAATTTATTCCGTTCCCAGCGATGGTTCGTAAGCCGAAAATTCGTAAACCGAAGCGAATTTTCCATATAAGAAATAATGTACACTGGTGCCTCGACTTATGATTGCCCCAACTTACGATAATTTCGAGTTACGATGTAAATTTGATAGAAAAATGCGACTTGACTTATGATAGTGTCGTCGACTAATGATATTTGTTGGCACACGTTTGGGTCGACCAAGCGCGTGGTTCCTGGTCACGCAGGCCAACCTGCCTCAGTTTACTAGAGCTGCCCGCTTAGTGACGATCACGCCTATAAGAAATTCCATTTTTGTGGTGATTTTTTGCTTTTTGAACATAAAACTGATTATTATATACTGTATCACGCCATGGGTCGCAGAAAGTCAGTGGTATGGTTCAACCTAAGACAATTGTTGTGAGCTGAGGCAGTAGAGGATATCCCTTCCTCATTAAGAAAATGTGTGTAGTATGGGAAGAACTGCAAAGTTTTGTTGAAAAAACTAACCCAAATAAAGCTGTAGCAGGCTGTTACATTGACCTTTTAAATGACAATGTGATGTCTTACTACAGACAAGTGTTAAAATGTAGGGAAAACAAGTGTTTTTAGACAGATTCTTAGTAAGACAAGCAAGCAGTGAGGCACAAGCAGGTCCTAGTGGTATGCAGGCAAAACATGCCAGAGAGTGTATCCCAGAAAAGTTATCACTGCCTGATGTTATAATGGAAGGGGACTCCCCTTCCAAACAGTAACACCTTTCCACCTCCCCCCTCATCACCATCTTCCACACACCATCAAGAGTCCTCCATAAAGGTAAGATAAACATATGTACTATATTGAAGTTAAAGAACAAAATTGTATTCAGTATAAAATGTATTTGTAAGTTAATATTTTAGAGGGTGGGGAACGGATTAATTCAATTACCTTTATTTCTTATGGGAAAAATCGCTTTGACTTACGATATTTCGACTTACGATCTGTCTCTAGGAACGGATTACCATCGTAAGTCGAGGCCCCACTATAAATTGAATTAATCTATTCCACACTCTCCAAAAAATTCACTTCAAAGTAAATTTTATACCTAATTCATCCAAATCTTCAGTACTAAAGTACTGTATGTACAAGTTATTGCTTACCTTTATTGATGACTCTTGTTGGCCTATGGAAGACAGCGATGAGGGGGGGGGGAGAGGAGATGGGGCCCAGCATCTGATGGGCCACATCATAACATCTGATGGAAACACATCAGATGTTCCATGTTCCCTATGCTGTGATCATGTGTGTGAGGGAAAAGGGGTGCCAGGGTGGTTGGAGCCTCAGGTGATTTGTGCTGTCATCTCTTGGTGGCCAGGAGCATAACAGTCAGGTTGTTTATCGAGCAGCAATGATTATTTGCCTAGTTATCTCCAAGTACAGTATCTAATTTTGTCATTAAGTAATTTTGTTGTACCTAGGCTTTCAGGTGTTTTTCTTGCTCTTGGTTTGGGTGCATCTATGTAAGGCTTTGCTGGTTAGCATTTAGCTTAGTGCTACAGAGAAAACCCTGTTTTAATTCCTGTTGTTGGGGACAGATAGTCTGTACTTCAGTTTATCAATGTCCCTCTAGGTCAACTACTGACTATCCCCATGATGCAACCTACAACAGTTGCCTAATTTCTGGGTACATATTTACTGCTAGGTGAAGGAAATACTGACATGTTGACATGATAAGAGGTCACAGTAAAATACCCAGAAATATACTATGCATGTTGCTATTATTACTTCGAACACTGCTGTTATTATCATCAGATTCCTGTCACTAAATCATGAATATGAATAATTTTCCACAAGATTATTTTTTAAAGGAACATAAGCTCACTTTGCATGATGCGTAGATTCACAAACCTCAGCTGTGTGCTGTGAATGTCTGCCTCCTGCTGTGAACATTATAACTAACATTGTGTTCACTGATATCTGAACAGTGTACATAATGTTGATTACCGTCAGGATCATCTATGACACTTGTCATCACAAAATAATTGTAGTTACTGTACTTATTTTATTCATGATTATTATGTGGTGCTGTGGCCCTGACTTGTGCATCTGTGCTGTGCGCTAGCCTTGGTTGCTCACAAAGTACCAAGACTCACAGCAAGGAGGGATGCAGACAATTTTTTTTTTCAAGATGGTATCTGTTTATTGGAGTCCAGATGAACAGGATTTGAGCCCTATGTACCCATGAGAGTTTTGAATCATTCCCTGTACCTATAAAGCACCTTAAGATGTTATGCACAGTGCAATGGTTATCCTAACTTTTGTGAACTACCAACAAGAAAAGGTGAGTGCAGCCTGTGACAGAAAAAACCCAGCGTTGAATGTAATGAAACCCCATTTTCTGGGCGAGACCCGGAGGCTCCTCGGAGCTATCCAGGGTGATATAGATATTATTTGACTCTGGCATCAGTGTGAATGGAGTTCATAAGCCTACTGGGGATCATGAGCCAGAACCTGGCCCCTTCAGAGAGGCACGAGGAGCAATGGCCTATAGAAATGCAAATGTGATTTGGAGTATTCTTTGTCTGCCATCGACTGGGCCAGGCACCCAGAAAGGTAAGCGCCCCAAAACAAATCCCTATTCTGGTTAAAACTACTAACGAAAGCTAACGAGTGGACAGAACTCCCAAATGAAAACGAGCAAATGAGCATGACGTCACACGTTCCGCACCGCTTGTCTGCACAGATCCCCCCTTCCCAGGAGGGGGAAAGGGAAGCCCCAGCCCCTCACACCGGCTATCCACACCCCAGTTCGAGACGATGTCAAAAACACGCGAAAAACTGCCGACCAGGGGAAGGAGGAGGGGTTGTTGGGAAGCCTCCAGGTCTTACCCAGAAAATGGCATTTCATTACATTCAATGCTGGTTTTCTGGGGAGGGAGCCCTTTTGGCTCCCCAGAGGACTTACCTTACGCTTCTCAACGCGAAGTCGAGACAACTGACTGCAACCGCCGACCCAAAGCGACATAGGCCCGACTAGGCCCAGGAACATTGATTGACCAGGTAGCGCGCAGTCAGGACCCTGTTCATCCGCCAAAAAATCCGCGCCCAAATGTCAGCCCAAGACATGTTACCGAAGATGGCAGCAAGCGTAGCAAACTTACGAACGTCGTGGGCACAAGGATAGACCACAGGCTGGCTAGACCCCGCAGACGATTTGAGAGACCCGAACCCTGGAACAGGGAAGAAGGGAAATCGGGTCAACCCAAAGCGCATCCCCGGACACAGAAGCCATGGCGTGCAAATATGTAACAGCAGAGAGCCGCAACCGGACATAACACATGATGCACCCCCGGCCTAACCAACCAAGCATCAACAACCCAAGGACCCCTCCGGAAAGCAGCCGACTCTTTCTTCGCCAGAAAAGAAGGAGACGGCTGCACACGAACAAACCTATCACCAGAACCAAAAGAGCAGAAACCCCTGTGATGGAGAAGAGCATGAAGCTCCCCAACCTGATCCCCCAAAGGCCAATGCCAACAGGAAGAGAACCCTAGAGAAACAGTCCTGAATCAAAGGGGCCACTACAAACCGAGGAGAAGAGAGATAAGAGAGCACCCTATCCAAAGACCAGGTCGGCCCAGGCGGCACATGAGCAGGCTGGAGGTGAAACAATGCCTGAGACAGCTTACGAAACAGTACAGAAGTAACATCAATACCGAAAGCAAGCAGCAGTGGCTCCGCCAATGCTGCACGGAGCCTATCGCATCCATCAGACCCTAGCACCCTTGCAGGATTTTTCAGGGCCCTTAGATCTGTACCTTTAAGGGGGCGTCTGGTTGGCATCTGGGTCCAAAAATGCAAAAATGAAAACTCATTCGATTTCAATCAAACTTTTTTGACAAGTTCTATATGAAAAGTGTTTCATCTGGTCCAAGTTTCAGCATTGTAGCATAAATAGGAACGGAGAAAAAAAATATTGAAGTAGTTGTGAAAATTATGCAAAAATGGTCAAAATCGATTATCAATCAAAAGTGTCAACTGAAATCATAACTACAACTCTTTGCTATCACAATAGCATATATTAAACAAATATTATTATTAGTTTAATTGGAAAAAAATTTTAAGGAAAAAAAAAAAAAAAGGATTTTTTTTTTCTTTTTTTTTTTTAATATTTTTTTTTTTCATTTTTTTTGGGGCGATTTGCATCAAACTTAAACACCTGACTGTACGTAAGCCTATCTGTAAGGATGCCAATTTTGGAGAAAATTGGTTGATGTCAAACCCAGCCACAGATTTTAGAACCTTAGACTTTATTCATTTCTGGGTTTTTTTTCAATTGACACAAACGTTTACAAAACTCATTCTTTTTTTATTCAATTTACATGAAACTTACACAGTATATGTGGAGGGCATGTCTCTACATTGGGGGGCTTTCATTTTTCTCTAAGTTCATTTATTGATTTTATAATAGCAATAAACATGCCATATTTGCAAAAAAATTTTGGGGAACTTTGAACATTTGTATTAGGAAAACTAAAGATGTTTTGGAAATTCTAAATCCCCAAATCCTTTATTATATGCTAATGTGTCAGAAAAGTGTCACAGAATAATTTTATCTGAAACGTGTGTTTTGAAGTGTGGACTTGAAAATGTGTAAAAAACGTTCAAAAAAAAAAAAAAAAAAAAAAAAAAAAAAACTCCCTTTCTATTTACGCTGCAGTACTGAAACTTGGGACAATTTAAGCACTTTTCATATACAACTAGAAAAATAATATTGGTTGACATTGAACAACTTTCATTATAATAACCAGACGCCCCCTTAAGGGAAGCCCAGGCAGGGTACTGCGAACCAGTGCCCAAGACTATGAAACCAACTACAAAAAAGCTGTATCCCCGGAACGTGTCCACTCACAGAGGCCTAGCAGGGGATACCACTGTACAACAATAAACTAAAAATATAGCAAAGGCAGGGCAGCCCTGGGCTGGGCTCCAACAAGGGCAGACCCACCCCCCACCCCCCACTAGGCACAAACAAAAGAAAAACCCCGCAAGAGGACAACGTACCCAGGCGGAACAGAGCCAGTCGCTATGATAAGTGAAAACTAGCTGTGCAGTAGCCCACACCCCTACTAGTGCAAACTACCTCTTACCCAAAGACAAACACGGGAGGATAAAACCCCCCAGCACACTCTGGGTGGCCAATCACCGAGCAGCAAAAGACCCAGCAGAGTCTTCCACAAGTCACCCAAGGTGACTTGTGGAAGATAACCCCAAGCCCCAAGGTCAGTACTTACAGGGCACTTAGGGAAGGGTATCCTAAGCGCATGCAGCCAGAGCACCTGAGACAGCACCAAATCCAAGGCATAGCACTGAGACAAGAATCAGGAGCTGGAGTCACATGACCGACACTGAGCCACATCAACCGAGAACTGGGGTGTGCATAGCCAGCGTGAGGAGTCTGGGGCTTCCCCTTTCCCCTCCTGTGGATGGGGGGGGGGGAACTGTGCAGACAAGCGGCGTGGCATGTGTGACGTCATGCTCATTTTCATTTGGGGAGTTCTGTCCATTCGTTTAGCTTTCAGTAGTAGTTTTAACCAGAATAGGGGTTTGTTTTGGGGAGCTTACCTTTCTGGGTGCCTGGCCCAGTCGATGGCAGACATAGAATGCTCCAAATCACATGTGCATTTCTATAGGCCATTGCTCCTCATTCCTTTCTGAGGGGGCCAGGTTCTGGCTCGTGGTCCCCGGTAGGCCTATGAACTCCATTCACACTGACTGATGCCAAAGTAAAATACATCTTGGCTTCAGGAAGGAACAGGTCACAAGGATCTGCAAAAGCAAAAGACATCTTCAAGAGGAGAATGACCACAGCTGAGGCATGAACTACGCCAGCACAGAGAAAGAATCCAGAGGAATACAAATGATTATGTAATCTTACATGTTGAACTGTGCACTACTTAATAAACAGATGTATTTAATGACAAACATTAATGCAGGTTACTTAAAAATGAGGTCTCAGCCTGTCAGTATAAAAATGGTACAGAATCAAGAGTGAAAACCTAGGATAAATCAAAGATTGATTATTCCTTGCTATGTAAATATTTAGGCCTACAGTACGCCTACAATGCTAATACTATATCTGGTGGTGGTCAAAGGCAGCAGTCAGGCGGGCACACTAATAGGTCTCCAAGCTGGAAAACATGTTCTCCAGTAGTTCCCATGTTCCAGTATGACACAGTTTGACACGTTTGAAAACATCTTCATTGCACAAATGCAATAATATTAACTTGTTACGGCCATGTCTGGGGAAAGTAGGACATTGTCTAAAGCAGCAACCTAGAAGCCATTTTAGAAATCAGCCACTACCCTTTCCTATACAGTACTATATATATCTACATGCCAGTCATTCTGAATTTAGTGTATCAAGTGTGTGATCCAGTTTTACACACTGTAGCTCATTAAATTTTATCCTGCTGCAGTCATGTTAAATAAGCATTGCTGCATACTAATTGCCAACAAAGTAGTTATAAAAGCTGTCAAAAGAAGTTCATGTTTTCTCAAGCTGACTATATCAACAGCCTTATAAATTTACCCTAGTGTTGCTACACATTTTATTACTTAGTTTTAAAGATGACTTCAAGTAGATGCAATCTCTAGCTACTAAAGTAGTATAACAACAATGTGGCTCATGTCTATGTGTAGAAACAAAGTGTTACTCAGCATTGCAGGCGATGAGTTACAATAACGTGGCTCAAGAATGTTGACCAGACCACACACTAGAAGGTGAAGGGACGACGACATTTTGGTCCGTCCTGGACCATTCTCAAGTCGATTGTGATGAGGGAGGTGATGCAGGCATTGCCTGCATCACCTCCCTTCACCTTCTAGTGTGTGGTCTGGTCAACATGTTACTCAGTATTACTTTAGCTACTACAACTGCCTTGGATGATAGCAGTCTTAATGAAATCAGCTAAGAAGCAAAGAATGCATGTAAGCTTTGCACAGGATTTATGTAGTAATAGTGTATATCATACATTTAATCTTATTTAAAATATACATAAAATGCAGGCCTTATTAGCTTTACTGTACAAAACATCATGTCTGTTGTACACTTACCAACCACAGGAAATTTCTCACAGTTGTGTAAATAATGTACAGTAAAGTGCTGATAACTATACAGGTACTGTACATGCATAAAGGTAGGATCATGCTGTTGCTTACACATTATGCTTTATTGTACACTGACAAAATTCCAACATTTGAAATATAAATGCTTTGGAGTTAGATGACACAATGAACTACTGTAGGAGATATAGGGGTGGATGAAGCAATCGTGTGATGACTTGTGCTGGACCATATATAATTTCTGAAAAATAAGTTTCTTTGTTTAAATATATAGAGTATTCTCTTAAAAAATGGCATGTTGCAATATACATACATCGCAAATATTTACAAAAAAAAACAACGTTCAATGTCATTTTCTGGGCGAGCCCTGGTGGCTCCCTAATGCTACCATAGTGATATAGTGCCTAACTTCTAGCACATGGTCCCCGGTAGACAAAATAAGAACTCTGCAACTGATGGCACCTTGTAGTTTTATTAAATAATTCACCTATTTGTGCTTGTGGGGGTTGAGCTTCGGCTCTTTGGTCCCACCTCTTGACTGTCAATTAACTGGTGTACAGATTCCTGAGCCTATTGGGCTCATTCATATCTACATTTTAAATTGTTTATGGAGTCTGCTGCCACCACATCACTGCCTAATGCATTCCAGCTGTTAACTACAGTACTCTGACATTGAAGATGTTCTTTCTAATGTCCCTGTGGTTCATTTGGGTACTGAGTTTCAACCTGTGTCTCCTTGTTCGTGTACCACCCGTGCCATTATCAAGGAAAGGTGCCCAGGAAGTCGTTGAAACAAACTGACCACTGCTTGGTTAGAAACGGGATCACAGCCTCAAAACAGCCCCCTTCCTTGTCGACCAGGCCTTGGAGGCCAGGTTGACAACCGGGCTGCGGGGACGCTAAGCCCCGGAAGCACCTCAAGGTAACCTCCCCCCTCCCCCCAAAAAAAAAAACTCCCACAAGAATGTAAACAAACGCTCGAAAACTCGTGAAGCTTTTATGAGGGAAGGAGGGAGGCAGACCGGGTCAGCCAGCTGCTCCACCACCTTTTCTTATGATGATGAAACCTACCCACCCCCTTCCTCCCCCACCCCTAATGCCCTGGGGACAGACAGCCCCCATTTCTCTTTGAATTTGAGTGTGTGTCAGGTAGCCACCGCCACTGGGAGCCACTGGGTGCACCCAGAAATTGGTGTTTAAATACATTTAATGTTAATTTTCTGGGGGGGGGGAGTCCCTTGTGGCTCCCTGAAGCTAACTTCCCATAGAGAAGGAAGCACTACATGTATGAAGATGAAGAAAAGACCAATGACTGCAATACATGACCCAAGGCCACACAAAGTCGCTGAGGACCGAGAACGTTCACAAGATACCTGGCTGCCAACAAAGTTCGATCACCAAATATCAGCCCAACCATATTAGCAAAGACTGCTATAAGTGGGGTATACTTATGCATATCATGGGCACGATGGTAAACTGCAGGCTGGCTAGACTTCATGACATTGCGGAAAATCTGAGAAACATGAGCCCAGAAACGGGAACAAGGAAACCGGATCAACCCACAAGGAGTCCACTGAAGCAGAACCGATGATACAAAGAAGGTGAGGAGGAGGAGGCCTTCTCCTGAAAACCCCAAGCTTCTCAAGATAGGAGGGTCCGGTCAACCCCCACCGCAGGCTGCAAGAAACAATTTAAAAAGCCCACAAATCTCTGGACCAAGTGAGCCTCCCCCCTCCTGCACCATCAAAGAGGTGACCCACAAAAGGGCCAGTGCAAACTCGGAGAGCCAGCCTTCTGAACGAAACGAGCAATGTGCTAACCAGAAAAAGAAGAATTGGCTGCAGAAAGCGCATTTGACCTGGCATCTGGGTCTAATGTTGACCTACCCTGACCAACAGCAGGTGATGTCCTAGCCCAACCAAACCCCCATGGGAGGTGAGAACAACTTCCACAAACACACAATAAGACAGCAATAGGCCGACAAGCAGTTGCTGAAAATAACAGGAACCCAAGAACACTGTCCTCTGGAAACAGGAGCGAGGAAAAGGGAGAAGCGAGATGAAAACTTGGGCCCACACAGAGTCCAAAGATTGGGCCAGCACAGCCTGCCGACTAAAGATAGGAGGCAAAAAATGAAGCCACTGCCTCCCAGAGGGTCGAAGCATACAGCTTGATGAGAGCTGCTGACTCAAAAGCAACAAAGATCAAAACCCCTGCAAGAGGAATCTCACCGAGCGCCCCAACATCCTCCGTAAGGCAATTGGAATAAAGTTCCAGGAGGCTCAAGAAGTGCACAATGGAACTTGAGGATTCAGCTGCACAAGATTTACATCACAGGAGAAAGCAGGAGCAAAGAGGCATGCATTGAGAGGCTTAACAGAGCCCCCCAAAAACACCTGCCAATCTATCAGTTTCTGTCTTGCGTGAATAACAGAAACCGTGCTAAACCCCAAGGGTAAACAAATGTCAGTCTGCCAGCCAGCTAGGATGACCCGGAACCTTGGAACCCACCCAAAACAGGGAAAAGCACCAAACTCAAAAGAGGCTGGATCCATCACTGAGGCAGAATCTGGATCGAGCAAGAGAAAAGCACAAAGGACTTCTCGAGCTACTGTTGGGGGACTCGAGATGTAGGAAACCTCCAGAAGGATGACACTGAAGAACCCAAAGGCACTAAAAAATGCTGCATCTATATCAAACACATACAGGGAGGGAGGGAGGATAAGAAAACACTACCCCCTGCAAGAAAAGACCCCTCTGCATAAAGCGCCAGAGCTTAAGAAGGACAAAGCAGGACCCAATGGCCCAACTGCCTTCCCCCCCACACCCAAGGAACCACAGAAGAGGGCCCTTAGCGCAGAGACAATGTCCACGCCCACTGCCCGTGATAGAAAAGCATAGTCCGAGGTAGAAGTCTCAGAAGAGGGGGGCTAGCTGGAAAGACCCAGAAACCTCAGTGGGATCAGTAGTCTCAATTGCCTCCACACCCAAGTCGGAAGAGGCAAATCCTGGATCTGCCAAAGTCACATCCCAAGTTGAACCCTGTCCTAACTACAAAACCCTCAGATGCTTTGGGACCTGAAGCAGGGGAGGATGAGAAGGGTGCACCATGTCCACCGGACAAGGAAAAGGTGGTGCAGACAGAACCCCAGACGAGTCAACCAACACCTCCAAATACAATACCCTAACACTAAGCGAGACAAATTTGGGGCATCCAATCGGGCACACAACCTAAACTACTGTGAAGCAGAAAAGTGCAAACACAAAGTGGTCACTGCCAGAAACCCTGGAACTTCATCAGGTGGGTGGGCAGGGAGAGCAAAGTGTGGGGAATAAGTCCCACACAACTCAGGGATGAAGGAATCACCGACCCAGCTGGCAGCACGGCGGAGGCAGAAAGAGTGAACATTGCCTGGTGGCACAGATAACAAATAACCCCTCAAATTTGCACACAGCGAGAGTGGGCCCAGGAGAGGTATCCATAGTACCACTGAACCTGCAGGGATTTTCATGGCCTGCAGGGCGAGTGTTTCCTGCAGGTATGGCCAGATACTGGGAATGCTACGCTGGTAACCCTATACTGTATACAGTAGTTGTATAGGCACCCTCAAAACCCGATGCCAGAGGAAAGGGCAAAAAGAGACCAAAGGGGATGATCTGCACCCAGACTCTTAAGTAAAACCTAATAGAGGCAGGAACAGTACGAATAAAATCCCGACGACGAATGCTGCACAAATTAACCCTTAGACCGTGCATATTACCACATATATTGGGGGCCTGGTAGCAAAAAATATTTGAATTATGTAAAAATAACTTAAAAATGTTAAACAAATCTCCTACTTTTTGGCTTCAGTGTCGTTAAATTTTCATTAAAATATTTTCAGAAATTGATTTTAGACGAATTTTTAAAAAATAAGATCGTTTTGTTAATAAGAACAGCTCCTAATAACTGGAACTGAAGGATTATGCAGTAATAAAGAGATGCAAGCACCTGTCTGTCGCTCAAAGAAGAACAATAGTAGTAAGAAGTGTCCACGAAGTGTATATGCAGTTGGTGCCTTTATATCATTGCTGAGTAATACACAATAACACAAAAAATAATAATGAATAACAATGTTAATATGATATATTTTGTTATACAGCATATGATATAAATACATTGTCCCATGTTAATATATGTTACTTTCAACAATGTTTCAAAATTATTTTTTTTAGGGGAATTTTTTTTTATGATTTTAGTTTTTTCTCCTTTGTTTATTATCTGATTTTGTTGTAACTTTTACATCCTGGTGAATGCATATGTTTCCATAACTATGTGAAGATAGAATGAAATTGGTCAACAAATAAATCAGTCACAACTCGCAAAACTTGGGACTTAATTGAACAAATCCACAAGGGCCGTGACAAGGAATCGAACCTGCGTCTGGGAGCATCCAAAACACTGCCTTAATCGACTGAGCTACGACAGGGTAAAAAGAGTTGAAACCAAAGTTCAACTGAACTTACTGGATCCCGCAGCCTTGGGGGGAGCCCCAGACCCCTCGTGCTGGCTATCCACCTGTCAGTTTGAGGCTGGATGTCAAAAACACCTGAAAAAAACGCCGACTGGGGGTAGGGAGGGTTGCCGGGGAGCCTCCAGGTCTCACCCAGAAAATGGCATTTCATTACATTCAACGCTGGTTTTCTGGGGGGGAGGGTGGGAGCCCCTTCGGCTCCCCAGAGCTACATCACAAAAGATGAAAATAAAAGGGACTTACCCGGGAGGCGGTCAGCACTTTCTCCTCAACTTGAAGTCGAGACAACAGGCTGCAACCGCCGACCCAAAGCGACACAGGCCGGACTAGGCCCAGGAACATTTACGAGGTAGCATGCAGCCAGGACCCCTGTTCGACCGCCAAAAACTCCACGCACGAATGTCAGCTAAAGACATGTTACTGAAGATGGCAGCAAGTGCAGCAAACTTATGAACGTCATGGGCATGGGGATAGACTGCAGGCTGGCTGGACCGAATAACCCTGCGGACGATCTGAGAGACCCGAACCCTGGAACAGGGAAGAAGGGAAACCGGATCAACCCAAAGCGCATCTCTGGTCACAGAGGCCGTGGTGTGCAAAAATCAGCAGAGAGCCGCAACCGGACACAACACGATGTTGGGTCCGGTTGCCCCGGACCAAGCATCAAGCAACCCAAGGACCCCTCCAGAACGTAGCGGTTTCATTCTTCGCCAGAAAAGGAGACGGCTGACACCGAACAAACCTATCACCTTGACCAAAAGAGTAGAAACCCCAGCATCAGAGGAGAGCATGAAGCTTCCGACCCGACCCCCAGAGGCCAATGCCAACAAGAAAAGAGCATTGGAAAAACAATCCTGAACTGAAGGGTCCACCACAAAACGAGGAGAAGAGAGATGAGAGAAAATCCGATCCAAGGACCAGGACGGCACAAGCAGCGCATGAGCAGGCCGGAGGTGAAACAACGCACAAGACAGCTTGTGAAACTGAGCAGAAGTAACATTGATACCGAATGCAGGCTGCAGTGGCTTCGTCAACGCCGTACAATACGAGGCGACAGTATTTGGCATAAGATGAATATCCTGAAACAACCACGAGAAAGGACAAAACAACCTTAGCACTAAGCAAAGTACAACGACGAAGAGACAAAAAAAATCGAAAGGACCACCATGAAACCTCATACTGTCGCCGAGACGAAGTCCGCAGGTAAGACACCATCAACGAAGCCACCTGATCACCATACTGATAGTGATACTCGAGTCAAAAAGACCAGATACGAAGACTCGAGATCAAACCGGTCTCGTA
Source organism: Procambarus clarkii (assembly GCF_040958095.1). Lineage (NCBI taxonomy): Eukaryota > Metazoa > Arthropoda > Malacostraca > Decapoda > Cambaridae > Procambarus > Procambarus clarkii. Next base: position 36,216,427 of record NC_091170.1, read on the forward strand.
ACGGACCGGACTGATCTGCTGAAAGAGGCAGAGCTACGGAAAACCTCCGGGATCGGACACTGAGCAAACAGCGCCTGAAACCAAGGCTGGGCCGGCCACCATGGGGCGAAGAGAACAACTCTCCCCTGGCAAGTCTCCAAGGACTTGGAGGGCACTGATCAGATGCAGACGGCTCTGAAACTGGCACTTGCGGCCTACCACAACGAGCGGAACCTTGAGCCATGGCAGGACCCTTCCGGGAGGAACCCCCCAGGACCCTCGAAGAACCAACAAGTCTGACCTCGGAGGACAACTAACCGAGGCTGCCTGCAGACACTGCACAACTGCAGGCTCTGCAAAAAGTAAAGGACAAAAAGGTGAAGAAACTCTTAAGAGCCAGGGCCCAAGCAGATTCCAAAGAGGAAGCGAGCACAACCTGCCGACATGCGAGATGCGCAGTGAAAAACCATGACACCACATCCCCCCAGGATCGGCGGAAAAAAACAGACAAAGCATGAGCCGCCGAGACCAAAGCACCAGACCCAGGAACGACCCCAAGCATCCCTACATTATCTGCAAGCTAATCCAAAGACAGCTCCAGGAGGGAAAAGAAACGCAAGACCGAGGCCAACAAGCCACAAGTGCACAAGTCCTCAGCCACAAGCACAGCCGACAGGGAGTGAACCTGCGCGTGAAGCTGAACCACACCAACATCCCACAGAAGGACAGGGGTGAACAATCACGCATTGAAGTGCTAGAAGTCCCCCCCCCCCCCCAGGTAAACTTGGACCACCGTCAACGCCTCTCATCACTAAAGCATGCAGGTACGACAGAACATACTCCAAGCATCCAATGACAACAACGTGCAGTCCACAAGCCAGGACAACTCCGGAACCTCATAATGAACCCAGTATGGAGACGAAGACCCAAACCTGAAGGATAATGGATCCATTATAGAGGTAAACTCCAGTCGTGCAGGAGGTAAGCCACAGTGGCCGCCAGCACATCAGTAAGCGAGACGTGGGAAGCCGAAAAACTTCCAAAAGGACGGAACTGAAGGATCCAAAGGGATACAGAACCAAACCCGGGAAGGGGTCGAACCCAAATCCAACTCGTATGCAGAGAGGGGAAGAGGAAACTGCACTCTTTGTAACAAAAAGCCCTGCTCTGAGGGTTAGAAAACCCTGTCGGGGTCTAGCAGGGGCCCAAGGCCCCAAGTCAACCCCTCCTCAACCCCAGGAACCTCCACATTAGACCCCCGGGGACAAGTCATCCTCCAAAGCCCCGGCCTTACAAGAAAAAAAGCTGGGGCAGCCGGAAAAGCAGGAAGAATGGGGGCCTACTGGTCAGACCCCGTCGCCACGGCTGGAGGAACAGACTCGAATGCCTCTGTCGCTATCCTGGAAAGAGCAATCCACGAAACTGCCCGAGTCTCAGAATTCTCTAAACCCCGCCCCGACCCCGAAGCCCTCAGATGCTTCAGAGCCGAAAGCAAGGGAGACGGGGGGGTAAGGGGACAGAATGAACCACAACAGGGGAAAAACGAGGGGGTGTGAACTGAACCAAGGCTGAAACGACCAAAACCCCCAAGTATAGGTCACTATAAGCAAAATGGGGCAGTCTCGGGGCTTCCGGGGCAGCCATCAACCTAGCATGTTGCAGCAACTTATACCTAGCATGCAAAGCTTGAGCTGCCTGCACCCATAGAATGTCATCAGTTGATAGGGTGAATTGAGTCACAAACAAGCAACAATGCTCACAGGACTCAGGGTCAAAGGTGTCACCAACAAAACAGGCAGCATGACAGAGGCAAAAACAATGAGCGTCGCCCCGAGACAAGGGGACAGAGAAATCTTCAAACTCGCACAAGGCAAGAGGGGACCCAGGGGTCACATCCATCGGACACCCTTGTACCCCAGCAGGGTTTCCCAGGGCCCTAAGACTGTTTTCACTAAGGGTAAGCCCAGACAGGGTACTGCTAACCGGTGCCCAAGTCTACCAAACAAACTTCTAAAGCTGAATCCCTGGGATGTGTCCACTCATGGGGGCCGAGCAGGGGGGGGGGTACCACCGAAAAACAGGAGGTCAAGACTCTAATATAACAGGGGGGGGGGCCGGGGAACAAAAGTGGACCCCCCCCACCCAGCAAACAAAAATGAAAAGAATAACCCCCGCAAGAGGACAACATACCCAGAAGGTACAGAGCCGGCCGCTGTAATAGGTGAAACTAGCTGCACAGTACCCCCGCACCCCTACCAGTACAAAAACTATGACTTTCCCCCCAAGGTAAACAAGGGAGAAGGAACCCCCCCTCCCCCAACACTCCCAGGGCGATCAGTTACTGAGCAGCAAAAGACCAACAGAGGTAGACCTTCAAGGTGACTTGCGGAAGATAACCCCAAGCCCCAAGGGCGGTACTTAAGAGGGCACTCAGGGAACGGAACCCTAAGCACATGCAGCCCGAGTACCTGTGAATATTACTCACAGGTACACACCACCGTAAGAGCAGTACTGGACACTGGGCACAGCACAACATAGAGAATCAGGAGCTGGAGCCACATGACCGAGCCTCATCACATCAGCCGAGAACTGACAGATGGATAGCCGGCGCAAGGGATCTGGGGCTCTCCTTTCCCCCACTCGGGGAAAGGGGGAGCTGCACAGGCGCGGTAAGTGTAATGTCATGCTCATTTGCTCGGTTTTTATTTGGTTAGTTCTGTCCCATTCGTTAGCTTTCAGTAGTAGTTTTAGCCAGAATAGGGGTTTGTTTTGAGGAGCTTACCTTTCTAGATGCCCGGCCCGGTCGATGGCAGACATAGAATGCTCTAAACACATGTACCCTTCTATAGGCCATTGCTCCTCGTGCCTCTCTGAGGGGGCCAGGTTCTGGCTCGTGGTCCCTGGACAGCCTAAAATTCCCTTTCTTCCCTCCTAAAGAAGGCAAGACACCACTTGGCCCAAGACTGGAGCCAAAGCAAACTTGACTAGAGCCAGAGCAAACTAAGATGGTGTCCAGGCACAATACACATCAGCATAAGAACTGGTGATGTGTTGACCTAGTCTGCCTCCCTCCTTTCCCCAAATGAGGAAGGGGTAGGTGGGGGTTGAAGTAACTTGAGCTAGTTTCACTTATTTTTGATGGTTTATTTACATTGTTGGGGGAGTTCTTTTGGCTGTTTTGAGGCTGCAGTCTCATTTCTAACCAAACAGTGGTCTGTTTTCTCTCACTGACTTTCTGGATGCCTTCCCTTGGTGGTGCCATCATATTTAAGTTTACAAATTTTTTTCATACATGCCACCGTTCCCTGCACCTTTATGAGGGGCCAGGTTCTGGCTCGTGGTCCCCAGAAATAAGAATAAGAACTCCATTGAATGATGGCATCTTGAAGTTTGGTACTATTATAGTAGCTTCAAGGAGTCACAAGAGGGCTCTCCCATGATATGATCTAAACACAGCAGATATCTCAAGCACTCACATAAGTATATTTGCATGATATTTTTTTTACAGGCCTATTATATTTTACCTAGCAGCATTTTGAATGGTTGAAAATAGGAAAGGATGCTCTGCCTGAACATCTATATTTACAATACAATCGAGCATTTATTTAGTCGTATATTTGCAAGCATTGTAATTCCAGATAGTTAACACCACTAGCAAACTGGTGATGCATGATGCATTTGGAAATGTTGCAAGATATACTTCAAGTGTTGCATGCACATATGGCAGTGACATGTTGACTATGTTATCGCATGTATCCACACCAATGATATGATTACTCTGTTAAACATTGCTACTGGTACTGTATATGTAACAACATTTTCATCTTAATGAGATTATATTGAAAAATAAAAACTAATATTCTAATTGCTTATATGATACAGTATTTATCTGTAATTAATCAGTAATGTTCCTATTTTTGTAAAGACAATTGGAGATTACAACTATGTTTTAATAACAACTGGTCCTAGATTCTCAAATCATGCTTTGTGTACATAAAAAATTATGGTTCAATGAGAAATATTGATGGTGTCACTAATATGATGTTCATAGTTTTCAATAATTTCATAACTGATACTGTAGTTACCAATTTAAGTAACCTAATGACTAGGACTATTTCTTAATTAATTAATATTATACACGCCAGTTTCTTCATATTATTGGTACAAAAACATAAACCATGATTCTGTATATTAATACAGTGTTTAGAACTGAACATTGTTATACTGTATATTGAGACATGAAATTGTTTATGGATACTATTTTTTATTTGTGTTTATTGAAGTAAACTGATGCCTGAATTCATAATTATAACTGCATGGTTAAAAACAGATGCTATATATTGGTAAATCTAAATTTCTTAACAAATATATTAAATTTTCTATTATAAATATATATTCTTTATAAGCATAGTATCATCTACATACACTTACCCAGAAGTGATAGGTCACCAATCCATACTAAATTGTTATAACCATATTCTATTACACTATCATAGGCATACTGTAGTAAGCAATGTCTGTTACTACTCTTCAGTGCTCTAGCCTTGAAAATTAAGCACTTGAGCAGCTATGATATATGTATGCATGTGTGTATTATATATACAGTATACTTGTGTGTATGTATATATATATATAAATATGCAAAAATAATCACAAAAACACTGATCCAATTATGCTGAAAAACTACATTTGAAAAAGAGAGAATGCTTAATGCGTTTTCGGCTAATTTGCCTTCATCAGAGCAAAGTAAAAAATAAATAAATAAATACATAAATATATATATATAAATAAATATATACTGTACAGTGGAACCTCGGTTTTTTAATGCCCCTCTTTTTTTTAATTTTTGATTTTCGAGCTCAATTTCTTCGTAAAATTTAAGTCGGTATTCGAGGTTTGCCTCACGTCTCTGAGCTTGTTGTTGCACATATGGGACGGTGCGGGCAAGGCCCGCCTCAGTTTACCAGTGTCTCCCACCTAGTGATGACCGTACTTGAATTCTTTGTGAGGAATTTAATTGTTTTTGTGCTTTTTTGGTTTCTAGACATAAACGTTCTTATTATATATCATGCCATGGGTCTCTGAACGCATTTCAAAGCCATCATTTGTGAAAAATCAAGGCTATTGCATGAAGATTTTATAAAGAAAACCTCTGGAATGAGTGATGCAGATATGAAAGCATTTAAGGCGAGCAGGGGATGGTTTGAGAAATTTAGAAAAAGAATTGTTATTCATAGTGTTGTGAGGCATGGGGAAAAACAAGTGTCTATAGACAGATTCTTAGTAAAACAAGCAAGCAGCGACCCACAACCAGGTCCTTGTGGTATGCCTGCAAAACGTAGGAGAGAGAGTACCCCAGAAATGTCATCACTGCCTGATGTTATAATGGAAGGGGACTCCCCCTTCCAAATACTAACACCTCTCCTCCTCCCCCCTCCTCACTCACCATCTTCCATATGCCAACAAGAGTCCTCAATAAAGGTAAGATATACTTATACATATTGTAGTACAAAATATGAGTAGTAGTATGTATAAAATGTATTTTTTTTAGTTAATATTTTTGGATGTACAGAATGAATTAATTCAATCTACATTATCTCTTATGGGAAATTCGTTTCGGTTTTCACATTTTCAATTGTCGAACCGTCTCTGGGAACGGATTCAGTTAGAAAATGAAGGTACTGTACCACTATATGTATATGTATGTATGTATGTGTATATACTGTATGTGTGTGTGTGTGTGTGTAATTACCTAAGTGTAATTACCTAAGTGTAGTTACAGGATGAGAGCTACGCTCGTGGTGTCCCGTCTTCCCAGCACTCTTTGTCATATAATGCTTTGAAACTACTGACGGTCTTGGCCTCCACCACCTTCTCACTTAACTTGTTCCAACCGTCTACCACTCTATTTGCGAAGGTGAATTTTCTTATATTTCTTCGGCATCTGTGTTTAGCTAGTTTAAATCTATGACCTCTTGTTCTTGAAATTCCAGGTCTCAGGAAGTCTTCCCTGTCGATTTTATCAATTCCTGTAACTATTTTGTATGTAGTGATCATATCACCTCTTTTTCTTCTGTCTTCTAGTTTTGGCATATTTAATGCTTCTAACCTCTCCTCGTAGCTCTTGCCCTTCAGTTCTGGGAGCCACTTAGTAGCATGTCTTTGCACCTTTTCCAGTTTGTTGATGTGCTTCTTAAGATATGGGCACCACACAACAGCTGCATATTCTAGCTTTGGCCTAACAAAAGTCATGAACAATTTCTTTAGTATATCGCCATCCATGTATTTAAATGCAATTCTGAAGTTAGAAAGCATAGCATAGGCTCCTTGCACAATATTCTTTATGTGGTCCTCAGGTGATAGTTTTCTATCTAGAACCACTCCTAGATCTCTTTCTTTATCAGAATTCTTTAAAGATTTCTCACATAATATATAGGTTGTGTGGGGTCTATGTTCTCCTATTCCACATTCCATAACATGACATTTATTAACATTAAATTCCATTTGCCAAGTGGTGCTCCATATACTTATTTTGTCCAGGTCTTCTTGAAGGGCATGACAGTCATCTAAATTTCTTATCCTTCCTATTATCTTAGCATCATCAGCAAACATGTTCATATAATTCTGTATACCAACTGGTAGATCATTTATGTACACAATAAACATCACTGGTGCAAGAACTGAACCCTGTGGTACTCCACTTGTGACATTTCTCCATTCTGATACATTGCCTCTGATTACTGCCCTCATTTTTCTATCAGTCAGAAAATTTTTCATCCATGATAGAAGCTTACCTGTCACCCCTCCAATATTTTCCAGTTTCCAGAACAACCTCTTATGTGGAACTCTGTCGAAAGCCTTTTTTAGGTCCAGATAGATGCAGTCAACCCAACCATCTCTTTCCTGTAATATCTCTGTGGCTCGATCATAGAAACTGAGTAAATTCGATACACAGGATCTTCCAGATCGAAAACCATACTGTCTGTCTGATATTATATCATTTCTCTCTAGGTGTTCTACCCATTTAGTTTTGATTAGTTTTTCCAATACTTTCACTATTACACTTGTCAATGATACAGGTCTATAATTGAGGGGGTCTTCCCTGCTGCCACTTTTGTAGATTGGAACTATGTTAGCCTGTTTCCACCCGTCTGCTACGATTCCTGTACACAGGGATGCCTGAAAGATCAGGTGAAGTGGAATGCTGAGCTCAGATGCACATTCTCTCAGAACCCATGGTGAAACGCCATCTGGGCCAGCTGCTTTGTTCTTACCGAGCTCCTTGAGCATTTTTTCCACTTCGTCTCTAGACACCTCTATGTGTTCTATGTTGTTCTCTGGAATTCTTATTGTATCTGGTTCCCTAAAGATTTCATTTTGTACAAACACACTTTGGAACTTTTCGTTTAGTGTTTCACACATTTCCTTTTCATCTTCCGTGAATCTATTTCCCATTTTCAACCTCTGAATATTATCCTTTACCTGCAATTTGTTGTTTATGAATTTATAGAATAGACCTGGTTCTGTTTTACATTTGTCCGCAATCCCTTTTTCAAAATTTCTTTCTGCCTCTCTCCTCACTGCCGTGTAGTTGTTTCTCGCATCTTTGTATCGCTGGTATGTTTGGGGGTTCGGCCTCTTCCTGTATTGATTCCATTTTTGTGTCTTTCGGTCTCTAGCCCTCTCGCAATTTCTATTGAACCAATCCTGTTTCCTAGTTCTGCATCTCTGTTTTGGTATAAATTTTTTTGTGCCTTTATCATATATTTCACAAAACTTGCCATACATCTCATTCACTTCCTTGCCTAGCATCAAGTCTGTCCAATTATACTCACTAAAAAAATTTCTAAGGTCACCATAATGTCCTCTCCTGAAGTCTGGTTTTTCAACTGCTTCAACCTCCTTATTTTCTTCCAGCTTATAACGCATTGCATACTTTATTCCCAAAAAGACATGGTCACTTTTACCCAAGGGAGGAAGGTACTGAATGTCAAATATCTCTTCCTCCTTCCTGGTAAATATCAAATCTAGCATGGAGGGAACGTCCCCTTCCCTCATCCTCGTAGCTTGTTTAACATGTTGATACAAGAATGTTTCCAGGATGAGGTCTACAAATTTACAGGTCCAAAAATCTTCTGTTTTAGCTTCATATGCTTCCCAGTCTATGGATTTCAAGTTGAAGTCACCGACTATCAACAGTCGTGATCTATCGTTATCCGCTCTCGCTATAATCTCTCTCATTATTGTTATAAGACCTTCACGTTTACTATCAAGCTCCTCCTTTGACCATGTGCTGCTTGGCGGTGGACTATATGCATTTATCATCATTAGTTTATCATCCTCATAGCAGATCTCTAGTGCTATTATGTCAACTTCTTGTGGATTGGCAGTCATTATTTCCTTCACCTTTAGGTGTGTGTGTGTGTGTGTGTGTGTGTGTAATTACCTAAGTGTAATTACCTAAGTGTAGTTACAGGATGAGAGCTACGCTCGTGGTGTCCCGTCTTCCCAGCACTCTTTGTCATATAACGCTTTGAAACTACTGACGGTCTTGGCCTCCACCACCTTCTCACTTAACTTGTTCCAACCGTCTACCACTCTATTTGTGAAGGTGAATTTTCTTATATTTCTTCGGCATCTGTGTTTAGCTAGTTTAAATCTATGACCTCTTGTTCTTGAAATTCCAGGTCTCAGGAAGTCTTCCCTGTCGATTTTATCAATTCCTGTAACTATTTTGTATGTAGTGATCATATCACCTCTTTTTCTTCTGTCTTCTAGTTTTGGCATATTTAATGCTTCTAACCTCTCCTCGTAGCTCTTGCCCTTCAGTTCTGGGAGCCACTTAGTAGCATGTCTTTGCACCTTTTCCAGTTTGTTGATGTGCTTCTTAAGATATGGGCACCACACAACAGCTGCATATTCTAGCTTTGGCCTAACAAAAGTCATGAACAATTTCTTTAGTATATCGCCATCCATGTATTTAAATGCAATTCTGAAGTTAGAAAGCATAGCATAGGCTCCTTGCACAATATTCTTTATGTGGTCCTCAGGTGATAGTTTTCTATCTAGAACCACTCCTAGATCTCTTTCTTTATCAGAATTCTTTAAAGATTTCTCACATAATATATAGGTTGTGTGGGGTCTATGTTCTCCTATTCCACATTCCATAACATGACATTTATTAACATTAAATTCCATTTGCCAAGTGGTGCTCCATATACTTATTTTGTCCAGGTCTTCTTGAAGGGCATGACAATCATCTAAATTTCTTATCCTTCCTATTATCTTAGCATCATCAGCAAACATGTTCATATAATTCTGTATACCAACTGGTAGATCATTTATGTACACAATAAACATCACTGGTGCAAGAACTGAACCCTGTGGTACTCCACTTGTGACATTTCTCCATTCCGATACATTGCCTCTGATTACTGCCCTCATTTTTCTATCAGTCAGAAAATTTTTCATCCATGATAGAAGCTTACCTGTCACCCCTCCAATATTTTCCAGTTTCCAGAACAACCTCTTATGTGGAACTCTGTCGAAAGCCTTTTTTATGTGTGTGTGTGTGTGTGTGTGTGTCTGTATATATATATATATATATATATATATATATATATATATATATATATATATATATATATATATATATATATATATATATATATATATATATATATATATATATATATATATATATATTATAGTATATATATATATATATATTTATTTATTTGTCAACCGCACTATTGTGGAAATAACAATTTCTTCCACTTAGGCATTAGGAGACTGGAACCGCCAACCCCACTGTGTCCTAACGGTGTGAGACGGAAGCTCTTCCACTGAGCTTGAGAGGCTCAATAGGAAATATTTCAGAAGCATGAAACCCCTGCACAATTTTATACTTTCCCCGCCTCCCTCTTAAGCACACAGGAATTGGTGATCCACACTCACATTATATAAATTGTGTACCACATTATCGTGGAAATAAACACATCATTTGCAGAGGCACTAGGAGACTTGAACCGCCGACCCACAGTGTGATGTGGTTCGAGTCTCCTAGTGCCGAAGTGAATGATAGATATACAGTATATATATAATTCAATGATTATAGTTATTCATAATTCAATATACTATAGTATTATTGATCACTGATTAATATTTTCAGCCTCATTTGGGTATATCATACAACATGTGTGAAAATAGTGTGATGAAACCATGAATTTGGAGTTGCATTCACCAGTATGTATTCAGAGCCAAACACATGAAACCCCTACTTTTCTACATTCATAATTATTATGATCAGTTTACATGTACGGTACTGGCATTAATGTATTCTTGCTCGAAGTATGACATAATCCATACAAATTACAAAATATATACATAATAATTTATAAATATAATTTAAGCATTGAAGTCATTTTGATGCAAGCCACCATCATTATTAGCATCCATCACTTCATCTTTAACATTAACGTCTGTTTTACACTCGATATTGTCAGGATTAATGCAGATCACTTCATCTTTGACATTTACATTTACTTGCAAGAAGTTAGAGGAATCAGTAACTTCTGATACTTCATGACCCTCTGAAGCAGAGCTCTGCCCAAAACTGAGTATGTCTTGATCTGCATGTGTACCACCAGCTGGATTGAAAATCATATTTATTATAGGAGACAATGCTATACTAGGATTGTCTAACTGTTCTCCTTCAGTAGTTTCTTCTGGAGCAACCATTGGCACATGATGTTTCATGTGGTCCTTATAAATATGTCTTTGGCTAAAGTTATGATTACATATTTCACAAACATATGGTCTTTCTCCAGTGTGAACTCTCATATGTCTATTCAGATCTGAGTTTTGGGCAAACCTCTTCCCACATTCATCACAAGCAAATGACTTTTCACCTGTGTGCACAATAGTATGTTTCTTTAGCTTCCCACTTTCTGAAAAACATGCAGGACAAAACTCACATACAAATGGTTTATCACCTGTATGAATTCTGGTGTGCCTCTTAAGCTCACTGTTTTTAAGAAATCCTTTGCCACATTCATTACAAATAAAACTCTTCTCTCCAAAATGGGTTTTGTAATGATTTTTTAAATCACTTTTCTTAATAAAGGCTTTATCACATTCTGTGCATTCAAAAGGTCTTTCTCCTGTATGATGTCTCATGTGGACAGTAAGCTTCACTCTTTCTATGAAGCCTGCTCCGCAAACTTCACATACAAAAGGTCGCTCACCAGAATGAATCATTACGTGTCTTTTCAAATCACTATTCTTCGCAAAAGCTTTTCCACATGCTACACATTCAAAAGGCTTCTCACTTGCTTGAATTTGTTCATGGTAATCACTTGTGTGTAGTCTTGCATGCCTCTTAAGGTCACTGTTTTTCAGGAATCCTTTACCACATTCATTACAAATAAAATTCTTTTCTCCTGAATGAGTTTTACTATGATATTTCAAATCACTTTTCTTAATAAAGGTTTTACCACATTCTTCACATTCGAAGGGTCTTTCACCTGTGTGATGTCGCATATGAACAGTTAATTTCACTTTTTCAATAAAACCCATTCCACAAACTTCACAAACATAGGGTCGTTCACCCGTATGAATCATTATATGCCTTTTAAGATCACTATTCTTTGCAAATGTTTTCCCACAGTTTATGCACTCATATGGTTTCTCACTTGTTTGAGACTGCTCTTGATATTCTGAAAGATCCATGTTGTGTTCAGGCTGTGAAAATTCCCAGATGGTTGCTGATGTTTCCTGCAAGCAAACATAAATAATTTGTACAAAGAGAGAGAATACTGTATACAAAAGCAAACTACCTTTCCTTTTGTACTTTGAAAAACACATGATATGCTACATTGCCATGTAATAGTAAGTTTATCCTGGGTACCCTGTAATTATCTAAATGTTACATTTTCTGTAAGACAAGGAAATAATTTCACTTCCTATTTGCATATTATTTAGTAATATGCTCCAATGAGTGAGCTATATTAACCTTGAAATATGACCTATTAAAAAAAATGTGTGACAAAGGCTTTAAGTTAATAAGAAAAGCACCTTCCTGAGACCAGAATAATTTAGCTGCTGCCTAAGGTAAAGGTCTAAAGAGCTATATGACCAGAATCATTCAGTCAGGCAAGGTCCAGGACGGACCTAAATGTCATTGCTTCTCCATCTTGTGTTGTTGTTTGGTCATAAGGCAGGATATTCTGGCAACAATGCCACTGTTAATTTTCTCAACATTCCTGCCATGCCAGTAACAGTGCTTGGTATAGTTACTGAATACAAACTCCATAAAACCCAGAATAACTGAGTGACTCATAAAATTTTAAAGCCATTCCAAAACTTACCTTGGTATCACAATTGACTGCTAAGAGAGGGTTCACAAACTGTCAGTTGCTCTGCTTAGCCACCAGAACTGACTGCCACCATATAGCAACACCATAGACACTTCCAGGTTCCCAGACCCTGAGTTGTCACAAATACTTCTCGACACAAATATTTAACACTGCACATAGGAAAGGCATAAAATGAACGGACTGGGATTAATTGAATGTGTTATCAGAAAGGTGATTTTATATTAACTCAATAAGGCTAATTTCTGAGCAATCATATTCCATTACTTCCTAAGGTAGTAATTACCTGTCAATGATTCCAAGGATCAACATCCCAAGGCCCAGTCTCTGATCAGTCCTTCTGGTTGGTGGTTTGGTCAACCAGGCTGTTCGATGCGGCTACTCGCAGCCTGATGTATGAGTCACAGCCTAGTTAATCAGGTATCCTTTGAAGAGAAGGGAACGAATTGCCTGGACTGCAGAACAGATGAAACAGGAGATTAAGGACACCAGCATAGCACTGCCAGGAGTGATAAGGCAATTAAATAGGCTGCCTAGCCTATCAGGCAGTCAGGTATCCTGAACACCCAAGCAAAGGAACATAAGAGACAATTCCATTAAGCATAAATCAGAGGTAAGAAAACCCCATGACCAATAGTCTGAACATGATACTGTATAAGTTCGCTTATCCGAAGCCCACTTTTCCGAATCTTTGGGTTATCCGGCAGTTTTTGAGGCCGGATAAAAACTTCATCATATCCAAATAAGAATTTGGATAAACAAAGATTTCGCAGGATAATGCAGTCAGGCATCGGGTCATACCGTAGTAGTAGGTCAAGGCGCAGAGAATGGGAGATGTTGAGGTGGCTAGTTCCAGGGTAGGGAGTGTTGGAAAGAGGGGTAAGACGGGAGAGACTGTCTGGGATGTCGTGGGTGTGGGTGAGTGTGGTATGTGGTGCGAGTGTGGAGTGTGTATGTGTAAGTGTGGGGTGTGGGGTACATGTGTTGGTAGGTGTGGAGTGCATATGTGTGGAGTGCATATGTGTGGAGTGCATATGTGTGGAGTGCATATGTGTGGGTGGGTATGGGGTGAATGTGGGTGGGTGTGAGGTGAATGTGGGTGGGTGTGAGGTGAATGTGTGTGGGTGAGTGTGCAATGTCATGGATGTATATGTGCAAGTGAGTGTGTAGGGGGTGGGTGTGTGGTGGTTTTGGATGTGTGAGGGTGAGTGTGGGATGTCTGTGGGTGAGTGTGGGATGTTGTGGGTGTGGGGTGCATACATGGGTGGGTGTGGAGTGCATGTATGGGTGGGTGTGTGGTGCATGCATGGGTGGGTGTGGGTGGGTGTGGGGTGCATGTGTGGGTGGGTGTGGGGTGCATGTGTAAGTGGGTGTGGGGTGCATGTGTAGGTGGGTGTGGGATGCATGTGTGGGGGTCTGGGATATGGTGAGTGTGGGATGTGGTGGGATGTGGTGAGTGTGGGATGTGGTGAGTGTGGGATGTGGTGAATGTGGAATGTGGTGGGTGTGGGATGTGGTGAGTGTGGGATGTGGTGAGTGTGGGACGTGGTGGAGTGTGGGATGTGGTGAGTGTGGGACGTGGTGGAGTGTGGGACGTGGTGGGGTGTGGGACGTGGTGGGTGTGGGACGTGGTGGGTGTGGGACGTGGTGGGTGTGGGACGTGGTGGGTGTGGGACGTGGTGGGTGTGGGACATAGTGGGTGTGGGATGTGGTGGGTGTGGGATGTGGTGGGTGTGGGATGTGGTGGGTGTGGAATGTGGTGGGTGTGGGATGTGGTGGGTGTGGTAGGTGTGGGATGTGGTGAGTGTGGTGGGTGTATGTGGGTGCTTTTGTGGAGGGCGAGTGATTGATTCACAACCATTTTCCCCATAGAGAGGATGGGACATCCAAATGGTTATAGCTCCTCACTATCTCAAAATTTAAAACATTATTACTGTATTATTTTTTATAAACTTGTCAGCAAGAACTAAATCAGGTACGGTGAATGTCACTATCAACATCTTAAGTCATGTGCGCAGCAAATTATCCAATATTGTACTGAATAGCAATGAAATGATGTGTGACAAAGTGTTCAGTAGTACATTTAGCAGGTTCCATGGTGCCTAAGTTAACCAATTTGAACCAAATCTAAACTCAACACATATCAAGTGGATATTACAGTACTGTACTAGTATGTTATAAGCATCAGTGAGTTTATTTTTCAAAATAAAAAACTGAGGTGTGTTTGTAGGCTTTCAATGGTGACAAATTAATTTCTTAGTTGACTAAACTAATACAGTAAAGCCTTAATTTAAATTATATTATTGTTCTGAGCATTAGTAGGGATTTTTCCATTTTGTTTAAAAGTTTAACTACTATTACAAAAGAAGATTAAGAGTGGAATGAATAATGAACTTTTAGGCTTTCCATTTTTGAAAGGGTATTGCAAACTAATTGTTCTTAAATTAAGCAACCATTTAAGTACAGATCTATGGGGCATTGTATTTTTTAGGATACAGGATAAACCACCTAGAAATTCTCTAAATCTGTATTTGGATAGCACGCAACTCCTAGGGTCTATATCCAAGCAGCACAGCCCTAGCATATTCACTATCCTTAGATAAAGTATAAACTAATTGTAAAGATGACTTCATGCTGTAATCAGCTGAACAATATCATGAGTCGTCTCACTTCTATCTTGCTTCTTCTTGTTAATCAAATTTCTCTGGGTGTGCAACATTTAGCTAGATTAAAACATATTAGATCAGGTTAGGAACGAGCGAGTTTCTCACCAAGAAACATCATTATTTTCCCAAATAGTTGGAAAGGCTATGATGAAGGGGAGAAATGGATATACTGTAAAGTACAGTGGAACCTCAGTTGACGACTGCCCTAGAGTACAAATTTTTTGGCATACGTCAAATTCATCATATAATTTGAACCAGTGTACAGTACGACTGTTTACTTGGAAGACGACGTCTGTTTGTACGCGTATGGGTCGAACGAGCGCGTGGTGCTGGGGGTGCAGGACGAGACATTCTCAGTTTGTTTACAAGTCTATCCTACATAGTAGCGACAGCAGCTGCCCTTGAATTCTTTGTGAAGAATTTCATTGTTTGCCAGCTTCTTTGCTTCTTTAACATAAAAGTTTTTCTTATATATCACGCCATGAGTCCCAAGAAAGTCAGTGGTAAAGTTCAACCTAAGAAAATAGTTGTGAGGATGACGATAGAGGAAAAACAAGAGATCATTCGTAAACATGAAAATGGTACTGTATGAGGGTTGTTGATGTAGAGTAGTGGATGTTTTTTCCTCATTTACTAAGGAAATTTGTGCAGTATGGGAAGAACTGCAAAGTTTTGCTGAAAAGTGTCACCCAAATCAAGCTGTAGCAGGCCATTGTGTTAACCTTTTTAATGACAATGTGAATCTCACTTCAGACAAATGTTACAACATAGGGAAAACCAAGTGATGCTAGACAGGCTTTTAGTGAGAAAAACAAGCAGTGAGCCACAAGCAGGTCCTAGTGGAATGCAGCAAAATGTAGGAGAGCACCCCAGAAAAGTCATCACTGCCTAATGTTATAATGGAATAGGACTCCCCTTAACAGCTCACCTCCCCTCCTCCCCTCTTCCTCACTGTCTTCCATACACCAACAAGTCCTCATTCAAGGAAAGATTTACATACTGTATTAGCTGCATTACAGCTAGTACAAAATTAGTGCTATTCGGTATAAAATGCATTGTTAAGTTAATATTTTTGGGGGTGTGGAATGGATTAATTAAATTTACATTATTTCTCATGGAAAAACTCATTTTGGTTGACTAATTTTTGGTTGACAATGAGTCTCTGGGAACTGACTGCGATCGTAAACGAAGGTACCACTGTAATAATACATTAAATTTCATAACCAAGCATACCTATCCAAATCTAACCTAGCCTAATTAGATGCATTACTAAAAATGTTAAATTCTGTTCCTTAATATTTTTTGTTTTTTTGTTTGCTGCTTTAACCACTGCACTGCGCAAAGCGCCTTTAGGCGCTCAGAGAGTTGTGCTTTTTGTTTTTTAATTTGGCTATATTTTAATGTTTTTTAATGTTTTCATTACTATTTGTGTTTTGAAATGGAAATAGTTGACTTTGGAAACATTTTGACATTAAATTTACCTGAACATTTGTAAAAATAACAAAAATATGTCCTTGACAATTGCACCAAGACGCTTTTGATGAAAATAGGTGAGCAGTGCAAGGGTTAATAAGAAAATAATCCAGCCGCTTGAGTGAACGATATGGAAGAAAATGCAGAATAGAACCATTGAAGAGCAGAGGTGCCATAGACACAATCAGAGAACACTGTATAAACATCAGGGGTGCGCGGCTGTTCAACGTCCTCCCAGCGAGCATCAGAAATATTGCCGGAACAACCGTGGACATCTTCAAGAGAAAACTAGACTGTTTTCTAAAAGACGTTCCGGACCAACCGGGCTGTGGAGAATATGATGAACCCTATGTGGGCCTGCGGGCTGCTCCAAGCAACAGCCTGGTGGACCAAACTCTCACAAGTCAAGCCTGGCCATGGGCCGGGGAGTAGAAGAACTCCCAGAACCCTATCAACCAGGTAAATTGCAGTATTGTCATTCATATTTAAACACAAGCCTACAAGAAAACAAGTAGGCTATACAAAATTAGATCATATTTTTGACAATATAAATTCAGTTGCTGCTGGAAAAGCTCTCTAGTTTAGGAAAGTGAGCTATATTAGTGCTTTATGAGGATCAACTTAATTATTTAAAATATGAACCCTAAGCTTAAGGACTGTCAAAAGTATGATCCTAACCTAAGGATTGTGAATATAATTAACTCTAATCTAGGGGCAGAAGGATTTTGAATGATGATGATCATTAACCAAGAAGTCAAGGATTATGAATATGATAATCCAAATATAAGTCGTGAATATAATGAACCTAATATAAGAACTGTGACTATGATAAACATTAATCTTGGAACCCAAGGATTGTGAATATAATGAATCCTAACCCAAGGATTGTCAATATGATGAATCCTAACCTAAGGACTGTGATTAATCCTAATGTAAGGTTGTGATTAATCCTAACCCAAGGGTTGTGATTAATCCTAACCTAAGGATTATGAATATGATGAACCCTAACCCAAGGAGTTTGAATATGATGAACCCTAACCCAAGGTGTCCCCATGGCACAGTGGTAAAGCACTCGCCTGGCGCTATCTTCTTGAGGTTATCTTGAGATGATTTCGGGGCTTTAGTGTCCCCGCGGCCCGGTCCTCAACCAGGCCTCCACCCCCAGGAAGCAGCCCGTGACAGCTGACTAACACCCAGGTACCTATTTTACTGCTAGGTAACAGGGGCATAGGGTGAAAGAAACTCTGCCCATTGTTTCTCGCCGGCGCCCGGGATCGAACCTGGGACCACAGGATCACAAGTCCAGTGTGCTGTCCGCTCGGCCGACCGGCTCCTAACTAGCTCCCAGCAAAACGCTACATTTGAGTTTTGGCCTGGGTTCAGATCCTGGCCCGGGAGGATTGACTGGGAACTAATCCTTAACTGTAGCCTCTGTTCACCTAGCACTGAATGGGTACCTGGTTGTTAAACGATTTAGAGGGTCGTATTCTGGGGAAAATTAGGATTAAGAACCTGCCTTAAACACTATGCATGCTAGTGGCTGTACAACAATGTAAGATCTCTGGTATGTATGCAGGGTACAAAGCTACTTGTCACAAGTTGTAGAGCTCCTCCAGCTCCTCAGAAGGCGAGCAGGAACCATGGATGCAGTGAGCATTTCCTCTCT
Source organism: Procambarus clarkii (assembly GCF_040958095.1). Taxonomy (NCBI): domain Eukaryota; kingdom Metazoa; phylum Arthropoda; class Malacostraca; order Decapoda; family Cambaridae; genus Procambarus; species Procambarus clarkii. Next base: position 36,234,585 of record NC_091170.1, read on the forward strand.
GGATCGCCACACTAAGGCGCTGAAAGTATGTATGTATGTATGTATGTATGTATGTATGTATGTATGTATGTATGTATGTATGTATGTATGTGTGTGTGTGTGTGTACGCTATATGTGGGAAGATGACAGGAAGCCAGGTTATACATAAAGTACATGTTAGGCTAATACCGAGGTCCCTCCCCCTCAGGGTTGAATTACTGACCCCGCCCAGGATGCAACCCCACAACAAGCTGACTAACTCCTGGGTACCTATTTACTGCTAGGTGGACAGGGACATGAAGTGAAAGGAAACATGCCTAACCATTTCTGTGCCGCCCGGGATTCAAACCCAGAATTCTCAATCGAGTTGAGAACAAACCCGACTGTACTACCAGGATCCTCTGTGAATGATATGGAGTTTGGAGTTTACCCTCTGAAAAATGAATACGATGAACCCGAACCCAAGGATTGTGAACATGATGACTCCTATACCCAAGGATTGTGAATATGGTGAATCCCAGCTTAAGACTCACCATATTCATAATCTAAAGAATAATATGAACTCTAATCTAAGGATATTGAATATGACAAACCATAACCTATGGTTTGTAAATATGAACCCTAACCTAGAGATTGTGAATATGAAGAACCCTAATCAAATGATTCAAAAGATTATAAGTTGAATGTTACTACAAGGGGCATATTATTTTTATACTGACTCACTGGAGCACTGAAATTTAAATACAGTACAAATCAGGATGACTTAACCATCAGAGTATGGGCAGTGACAGTGATACACAATTTTCTTAGATCTCTATAGCAGAGTAACCCATCAAATTGAAAATTCTTTGGTTGGGTTTAAATCCAACAGATTCTCTTTAAATTAGGGTTCGAATCCAGCAAATTGACATCCTACGGTTATTGTTCATAATTTGCACTATACTTGAAGGTGCTTATAACCAAATGTTTCACATTTTAAAATATGATCCACTTTCAAAAATGGCTCAGAACAGAATTAGACACTGCCTCAATGAGAAGTGCAAAAAAACTAATCTCAGAGTATTGATGACTCTAGAAGGATTCTTCTTATTTACCTGATAATTTTACCGAAAACGCGAGGGAGACTATGTAAAAAATATCCTTGGCATAATAGGAACCCATCTAAAACCAGCCTCAGACTGGATGTTGTGAGTGAGGTAAAGGTGGGCGGAAGCAATCTTCAACCCCCATTTACTACGAGGGCGCCTCAGACAGCCCCGGGTGTAGCTGGAGTGAGAGCCATGAGCGGGACAGGACCCATGAGTGAGGCAAGAGCCATGAGTGAGGCAGGAGCCATGAGGACCCCAGGAGCCCCGACTCACCACAACCATCAACAAAGGACGCGTCGTCTCCGGCTGAGATCCGCCCCGGTATTGACGACCGCCTCCCCTCCCTCCCTCCTTCCTCCTTCCCTCACTCTACAATACTCTATGTCACTTGTCGTTACCTCGGCCATACTGCAGATTGCCTACCTCTGACAAGCTTTATGGTCACTACTCAGCTTTACTATTACTTTTTTTTTTTTACTGCAAGTTTTTGTTTACATTAAAGGCGAACTTCGACAGCATCCCTGAATGCGGATTTTCGATCGAGAACGTCGTCTCGACGCTGAAGGCGACATTTTAGCATTGGATATTGGTAATGCGCTTATCACTCATACAAAAGTTTAAGAATCTCGTGTAATAAATTGTTACAATATCAATAGCTGAACTGAAACTTCCCATATGTTTACATAATTAGACAGAACAGCCCTCTCTGTAGATGGCAATTAAGAACGATTTGTAGCTGAACCTAATGTAATAGTTTCTCATAATTATACAAAATTATAAACATTATCCCGCATCACAGTCCAATGTATATGACTGTCTCCCTAACAAATGTCTCTATTCGTCATATCTATCCCAACAAGTTCTTCATATATATTACATATCTATGTACCTACTTACAGTCAGAACAATTATTTCTGAGGTCGAGCGAAACAGAACGAGGAAAATAATTATTGAATAAACCAAAAGTAAGCAACTTATAAAGTATATGAGCATTAATAAATGACCAAGTAAATTAACTGTACGCATCTGTTCAGCAAGCAGTAATTGGGTACCTGTTGTTAAATGATTGGTGGGTTGTATTCCAGGGGAAACTAGTGGGTAAGCCTTACCATGAGCTATGGGATGGGAAAGTTCTCAGCTTGTTAACAGGAGTCAGCAGTTGTCTGCTCCTGTACCCACCTGTGTAAAAGAAAAAGTAAAGTTTTGATATTCCAAGAGTGCCAGTTAACCAGTGTTGTATGATGAGGGGTAGAACGAGAGGTCGCGGGGAAAATTATAAACTTAAACGAGCCAGAAGAGTACAAGGCTTTCTCTGCAACCCGTCCTGGACTCAAGTCTATTACATCCAGCGGTCGACCCCACAGACGTATTCATAAATTTTTATATGCTGTTGTAGCGAGTATAATATACTCGCTCCAAACTCATTAGCTAAATGAGATAAGTACACCTCTCATTAGCACTAATGACATCACTAACTAATCTACCCAACAACGTAACATAATCGTACGTTACATTGGTGACCCAGAGAGTGACGATAATACCCAGCCTCCCAGCCCCGACGGACTACAACATGGCATCCCACTGGACCTCTACTGCTGCTGTGGACCGCTGCCACCTGCCGTCGACCGCTGCCTGCAACCTCGCCACAGTTATGATTTTCACCGCGATTATCTCTGCATGTTCATTTGCTACACCATGTTGCACCACGATCGTTACTTATCTAACAGCTCCATCAGTAACTACATCATGTGGGTTCTACAGCCTGTCCTGCCGGCTCTCCGTCGCTGCCAGGGCACTGCTGATTCTACAGGGGACTCTAACGACAGTTGCTCTTCAACAGATTCATCTACACGTTTACTGCATTCTGCTATGCTGCAGACTTAAGCAGCACTTTCCTTGCGCAGTACAGGACCTACAGCTTGCGTTTCCGACTCTTCGTCGCCTCCAGGACAATTCAGTTCTAAAAGCGATTTCCTCGTTGTCCTAACTACGTACCTACATTACCTCCTATGGTCTTGGTGCGATATTTCCTTATTGTCCTAAGTACGTGCCTACATTACCTCCTATGGTCTTGGTGCCCGAGCGCATCGCATCCGCCCTGGATCTAAATGTTCCACCAGAGACCCAGGACGCAACAATCGTGCACATTCTTCTCTCCTGCTACACCGAACTTGTCCATATGCTGGCTGCAACTTTTGGTACCGGACTACATGCTCCACAGCGACCCAGGGAACAGTAGCCTCGTATTCCAAGAGTCCCCGAATCTTGCAGTAACCACCCTGAAGCCATCAACACTGCCACTCTTCTGGTGAAAAAAGGTGTCCAGCATCATTAATACTGTCAAGCAGTATCCCACCGCGATGCGATAGCAGCCTGACGATTAAATGCGACCTCAGCACATTTACTGAACAAAAATTTTACCACTTACGGGCTATTTCGTGCCCCTGCCACTTCTTGTGTGGTTTAATCTTCATCAATTAATCAATCAACTGACATCGGCACTGTAGATACTGTTATTGGACGCCGCTTAACTGACAATTTCTCTTCAACGCAGGTTGAACTCCAAGGTGTATTAGCAGGATTACAGGAAGTAGTCAAATGTGGTAAAAATCTGTTTCCTTATTGACAGTAGAGGAGCGTTAGAGTCTTTAAATAGCAGACGCCCAGTTTACCAGAATATTGTGATAGAGTGTAAAGAGAATGTTAAGACATTAGAAAAAATGGGTATAAAGCAAGATTCATGTGGATTCCTTCACATGTGGGAATACTGTTGAATGAGGTAGTTGATGAGATAGCGAAGAGAGCCACGGAAAAAACTCTCGTCGATGTTGTATGTCAGATAACTTTGAAACAAATAAAATCAAGAATCAAGATGATCAAAGAGGATGAAGAAAATGTAACGTACGATTATGTTACGTTGTTGGGTTGATTAGATACACAGTGTTTAGTGAGTTTCATATTTATTTAGTAGTCCTGGATACAGCAGTGTCGTAGACGTTGAGACGAAGCTTGGAGCAGAGCAGAGAGCTGAGTGTGGCCGGAGTCGTGGAGCTCTATGTGGGAGAGCGTTGTAGCTGGATGAGGTCGTAGTCTGCTGCCTGCTCTGTGTCGAAGCTGTAGCGCCTTGAGTCGATTAGAACTGCCTACACCGAGTACTACATTCTTGACTGGAGATTGTACTGTTTTGCTATTCTCAAATCGCTTGCTTAAATACGGTGACTACACCTCACAGTAAGATAGGAGGGTGGAAAAACCGTTACCTGTAAATAGGGATAGGATTATAGCTTGTGTAATTAGTTATACCATTAAGATAATGAGATAATGGAGCGAGTATAAGCTTACTCGCTACAAAAAGGTTCAGAGAACGGCAATGGTGGACAGCAGTAACACTTAAGAATTATGCAATAATAAATACAAATTCGTCCTTCACTTACGGTAGAGGAAAGTCTACTTGGAAGGATTCAATTTACATGAGACTATAAGAGTAGGATACAAATATATTTGGCAATAGGGTGTTGATGTCAGTGAAAAATATATATAGAGTGTAAATTATGTAGTATGCCGCACGTTCACACCTTAGATCATTATGTATTAGAGTGTCAACTTATTGATAACTATAGAAATAAGTATTGTACCACATCAAATTGTTTGAGTGGATGATAATGGTATGATAGACAGAATACTTAGGAGTTACAAGCATTTTGCCCCAAGAGTGTAACACTTATATGCTGTATTTACTATATTAACGTGGAATGTTAAATGTGACTCTTGTATTGTGATTTGTGGATTCGTACTCACTGAATTTGTGCGCCTCTTGAGGGACTTGAAGTAGAGGGGGGGGGGCGGTAGAAATAGCCTAAGCTACTCTATCCCTTTGAGATCTATTTTCTTGTATGGAATGGAAACAACAGTTGGTCAGCGAAGTTGCAGAATCTGTCGTGAGAGTGATGGACACCACCTTGACCCTATCTACGTGAATGTGAACACCTGAGAGACATTAGAAATATGTGTAGAATAATAAACCCCACATTGTTTGAGTTAGGAAAACACTATTTGTCAAATATTGATACTGTTCTTAAAAGATTTCTCCATTTTGCACCCGCAAGATAACGTAAGCTTTTAAGGGTTGATAGATGTTAATCTTCTTGTTTGAGGAGCTGTTCACTTGAGACAGTTAAGCAAGTCCCAGCTGTGTCTGGGTACAAGTGACAGGATGAACAACCCAGCGGGTTTTCTTCCTGTTGGGGAGTGTTGTACATGCTGCTATGGCGGTGTGTCCACTCACAAGATGAGTGGGGCTGCCCAATAAACTCGCCCCTCGAGGCAAAATTTAAATTTAATAAACATACTTGAACTTATGTTGACCAGACCACACACTAGAAATTGAAGGGACGACGACGTTTCGACTTGAATGGAGAATCGACTTGAGAATGGTCCAGGACGGACCGAAACGTCGTCGTCCCTTCAATTTCTAGTGTGTGGTCTGGTCAACATACTTCAGCCACGTTATTGTGACTCATCGCCTGCATACTTGAACTTGAACATGAGGAAGAGGAATGACGACAGGTTGCAAGCAGTACGGGCCACGGATCTGATAACATTTAACGATACGGACGATAACGCTGGTCATGATTTAATCTTAAGTACTGCCAGCAGTGTCATCATTGGCTGATCCCAGTCTCCTGCGCCCTCACGGACACTCAACGCTCAACCATTGTTCATACTACAGTCACCACTAATTGTTTCTGAGACACGAGGAGTCTAGTTCGCTTGTTACATTATATAATATATTATTATCATATATATATAATGTAACATATATATATATATATATATATATATATATGTCTCGTTTAGTCTCATCTGAAGAGTGACTTTTACGTTGTGCTTGACGTTATAGACAACGTTGTGCTTGACGTTATAGACAAGACTTAGAAGAAGTAAATATAAACCAATATGAGAGGTGAGCAAGCAGAGGAAGACGAAGGCGGAGGTGGAGTGAGGCCCCGCTGGTTCAGCAGGAGCTGCTGGAGGAGCCTCGCTCACCAGCCGGCGAGGTCTGGTGGGAGGCTCTCTGCGGCCTCACTCACCACCTGCATCCTCATCCTCACCTGTACACTTGCTGCTGCTGCTAATGCAAGGTCTTCTGTTGAGACTTCTTATCCTGTTTCTGCTGACCTGGGTAGGTATATAATATATATTACCAACTTTAAAACAACAGAGCCGGGTACAGTTTAGTTTAGTAACTTTGTACAGGGCCACAGAAAAATGGGAAAACTAAACATAACTTTTGCTAGGCCTACTATAGTACACATATATGTACCAAATTAAGCCTAAGATTGCTTATTTAGACCTAGGACAGGTTAGGTTCATGGTTACTGTGTTCCACTTTTTGGTATGCTCTTTAGTATTCGAATAGTACAAAATGTGAACTTTTCAGGGAACAACATTGTATATTTGTACATTATACTCAAAATAGCTTAGGTACTATATTCCTTTTGAGAGGCTCGGTTGTATTCGCGGTGGTGACAAGGGTAAAGGTCAATAATGGGCTCTGGAACTGAACCTCAATATTCGTTTGGCTAATCAAGTTACAACATTGATGAGTTAGTTGTAAATCAAGTCTTTTAACAGTTCTGATTAACATGATGGTTACAGAGTTACAGGTTCAGGATCTGAGCCCCAATATTCTATAAGTTAAGAATTTATAGTGTTTTAGTTAAAGTTGTATGGCCTCAAATTTGTGATAGTTACAAGGAAAGTGATCTAAGTACATTACTGTAACCAGCACGGTACAGTTCGTTGTCGTGACGTAAGCACAGCGCATGGCTACGCTGCAGGCAATGCAGCCATGCATTTTGTGCACTAATCTGTAATAGGCAAACTTGGGATATCCGGCCAGGATTTGGGATAATATGTCACTCCGGATAAAACACTCGGACTTGTCTTGAGCGTTAGTGATGAAGTGCCTCTAAAACACTTCACATGTTTCACACTCATTTACATAGTGATGTTCGCATGTTAATTGTTTTACTGATTACTTCAGAAGGTGGTGCAAACTCTGGAAGGTACTTGTAGCCGAGCCTAAGCCTAGTAGTGGTAACGCTTAGAATTCCGCTGACCTTACTGGGTGGCCGGAAGATAACTGGCTCTTCCTGTACAGTAGCAAGACGACAGATGGCATAACTAGTGGTAATCAACTCCCTCGTTAGGTGCACATACGCTTTGGTTAACGTATCAGCTCTAGTACGCACTCTGAGACCAGTATTAAGCAATCCCCGTGGCGCAGTGATAAGACACTCGTCCCGCGCTTCGCAAGTGATTTGGCTTGGGTTCTTATCCTGGCCGAGGAGGATTGACTCGGTGCCAAACCTTAATTGCAGCCTCTGATCACCCACCAGTGAATGGGTACCTGGTTGTTAAACGATTTGGCGGGTCGTATTCCGGGGAAAATTAAGATTAAAGACCTGCCCGAAACGCTATGCGTGGTAGTGGCTTTACAAGAATGTAAGAACTCTTGCATATATAAATAACAAAATGAGATGGGATCCATAGGAGACACTCTGATTCTTCACTGACGGGTTTACTATATCTTTGCTTCAGACACAAGCACGTTGCAGTTATGTCTAGAAACGTTGTGTGCAATCAGGAATACAAGAGTGTGGTGGGGCCTTCCTTGCACTCTAGTGGTGCTGCCTTCCTTGCACTCTAGTGGTGGCGCCTTCCTTGCACTCTAGTGGTGCCGCCTTCCTTGCACTCTAGTGGTGACGCCTTCCTTGCACTCTAGTGGTGGCGCCTTCCTTGCACTCTAGTGGTGCCGCCTTCCTTTCACTCTAGTGGTGCCGCCTTCCTTTCACTCTAGTGGTGGGTCCTTCACCTCGATGGCGAGCTGGGCGTTATGGTAACACTTATTATAATGTTGGTTCATGAGGCAGAGGTTGGTGTCTATGTATACCCCAGGCGTTCATGGGGTGAGCAGTTGGTGTCTGTGTATACCCCGGAGTTCTTGGGTGAGAGGTAGATGTTCTACCGTCCACTTGGACTGGACGGTAGAGCGACGGTCTCACTTCATGCAGGTCGGCGTTCAATCCCTGATCGTACAAGTAGCTGGGCACCATTTCCCCCCCCCCCCTCATTCCACCCCAAATCCTTATCCTTATCCTGACTCCTTCCAAGTGCTATATAGTCGTAATGGTTTGGCGCTTTTTCCTGATAGCTTCCTTCCTTCCTTCCTTCCTTCCTTCCTTCCTTCCTTCCTTCCTTCCTTCCTTCCTTCCTTCCTTCCTTCCTTCCTTCCTTCCTTCCTTCCTTGGGATGAGAGGTTATCTTCGACGTGGACCTATTCCCAGGTGGTGCTGAAGGATAGGGAAGGTGATGAAGAGTAGGGAAGGTGGTGATGGAGAGGGAAGGAGGTGATGGATAGGGAGGGTGGTGAAGAATAGGGATGGTGTTGAAATGTAGGGAAGGTAGCAGAGAAGAGGGAACGCACTGAAGAGTAAGGAATGTTACTTAAACAATGTTACTTGCTATGGTTCAGAGGATCAACGTCCCCAACGGCCCGATCTCTGACCACGCCTCCTGGTGAAGGATAAGACAGGTGGCGAATGAAAGGGAAGGTGTGTAGTTAAGAGAAGTTAAGAAGTTGAAGTTGAGAAATTGAATTTTATGGCCAGGGGCGAACTCTAGAACCAGGGAGGGTGAAGTTCCCGACTAGAATAACTGTTCAGCGCCCGGGGGAAAATTCAAGGCTAAGCTGGTGAAATCATGAGACATAATCATTCATTGATGTGAATGATTATGAGAGAGCGACTGAAGCTGGAGATAGAATAAGTCTCGTGGATTTCCAGTAGAAGGCAAAGATAAGTCAACTATTAATCCCTTTAATCAGTAATGATGGTTCTTTACACAACTATGTGTTCACGCAAGTATCTTGGGGTGCGTATGAGCACAGAGTAAAACTGTATGCTTCAGAGAGACGCTTGTTGAATATGTATATAAAATTAGGGCTGTTAATGTAAGGACGTGATATACGTAGATTACAAGCAAGCGTCATCGAATATTAATCTGCTCCTTGACATTAACAATTATTGTTATCATAGGAATTGAAACAAGAATGTAAGATGGCAGCTATCATATCAGCGCAGAGTATCGTTTATTATTACATTATTCATGATCATACATATGTATATAACAGTATTAATGTATTGGAATCGAGTTCAAACTCATTTAAGTCTAACAACTGAACTTATGAGGGTGGTTGACAAACGAGGAAAGGCTGAGAAAATTTGAGTTCACATGTCTGAAAAAAAGAGAGAGCTAGAGGTGACATGATCACAACATCCAAGATTACAGATGTTCAGCGTGAGAAAGGGTAGAACGAGAGGACAGGAATGGAAAGTAGAAACTCAGGTGAGCCACAGACAAGTGTGGCCGCACTTCTCTAGTGTAATAGTGAGCAAGAAGATTGAGACAGAAGGGGGGGGGGCAGTTAAGGGTAGCTCCAGACATGATTTCAAGACACCTGTTGACCCAGTGAGGGGCCATGGTGACGGGATCTGCGGCGTTGTAAGTGATAACTGATAAAGGACTGAGTTGAGACACCACGATTACCGCTCACTTGACATTACAAGAAACAGAATTATAGGAAGGAGTGGCAAAAGAAGTATCTGAAGAAAACATAATGAGTGAACACGTGTTTTCTCATGATTCTGTGAATGAGTAATCATCCTGTGAGATGGGAATACTATATGAAATCATAGCCGGCTCTTGATTTACAATCTGGAATTGATCATGTAGAATACGGTAGCAGCACATATTGCTGTGTGTGCCTAAGTTGGCGATGAAAAGGAGACCAACTGGCTGACGCAGCTGAGCTCAGGGAAGAGAGAGCTGCCAGACGAATAAAGAGTTCCACCAGCAGATTATCATCAGTAGTGATAGTAGGAAACAATAGATGGACTCATAAATTCAGTAATAAATCGGGATTGTGGCGCACCGTAGCTTGGAGAAGTAAACCAAAATACACAGGAGACAGGTGAGTAGACGTGGTGTATTAATTGACAGTAACCAGAGGAGGAGCATGATGAGTGACGACTCAGGTACACCGTCTCATGAACAAATAAGGGTAACAATCTCGGCAATAGAAGCTGCATTCAATGAAACAACAAGTGGAGAAATTGGTAGAAAGACTTAGAATATGAATAAATCAGTAGAAGCCATGAGGAGGATTCGAACCTATACTCTGGGTACTCTCAAGCAAACGCCTTAGACCATCACACCACGACATGGTCGAAAGCAAGGGCTCCTGGTGTGCCCTCAACCCGTGGTGGGCGGCTAGCTTCTGCTCTGCCAGAGGGCACTAGAAGTTTAGTTAGTTAAATTGTGACACTAGCTCTCCACATATGTCAGTTGCTTAATTTAGAACCTGTACTTGAGGTCGATCTCGAACCCATTGTTGATGTGACGACTTATATTGAATTTTGTAACTAGCTCATCAAGATTGTAACTTGCTTAGCTAAATGAATTGTGGGGTTCAGTCCCTGAGCCTATTATGTGCCTCTGTAACCCTTTCCACTACCGCCTACAAGATGGGTATGGGGTGCATAATAAATGAACTAAACTAACTAACAGAATGTTGGATTTCTAGATAGAGCTAGTGCATACTATGTCTAAAGCCACTAATACGCACAGCGTTTCGGGGGTTTCTTGGGTACCCAGCACTCTCTGTGTGGGGCGGTGGCGGTTCTTGCCCCCCCTTGAGGGACTCCTGGGACTCCCCAGTCATCTGCCCATCAACGTGTTTATTCGCTGCGAGACATGTTAGTTTCCCCCGACAGGCGACGTTCATTTAGCAGTACGGGTTTGCTCGTTACCCTTCAAGGGTCCGCCGGGGCACATACGTACGGCACCTCAGCCGTCGCGGCCTCTAAACCAACAGCAACACATTAGAAGGTGCACAAAGAAATCACATTAACGTGATGTATCAATGGGAAAATCAGTAGGAGCCGTGAGGAGCATTCGAATGTATGCTCAGGGTATTCCCCAGCTTTTTCTTAGGTGACCTCGCTCTTTATATAAAAACAACACGTAGCCAAATGACTCCAATCCACCAGCAAAATTTGACAACTGAACAATAAACACACTATCCGACAACCAACCATAGAAAACGTAAACATTGCTACAAAAACAAGCAACAGGAGCGATGAGCTGACGTTATGAACACTCCGCCCATCAATCACCGCCAAGTGTTGTTATCTTAAGAGCCTAATTCTAAGAAAAAAAACGGTTTCCGCCACTGTTGACGGCTAATCTTGCATTTTTTTTTTTGGGGGGGGGAGGGGGGGAGTAAAGAGGATGGAGAGGCATAGGTGAAGGAAAATTTAGAACTAGGAAATACAGTGAGAGTTATGAAAGCAGACTGGCTGTCCACCTTGCTGACTAGGCTTGCCTAACCGTCAACAGTGATGCGTTTCCCAACACTAGCACTTGAACAGGTGCCGGAATGAGGACCTTTATTCAGCCAATGCCAGCCGTACACGATATCGTTGCTTCTCCAGCCGGGATTCTGCATTAGAGGCTTTCAGGAATAATCCCACGGACGTAGCCTCGCTCCACTGGCCGGTTGACCAAGAACAGAACCATCTGTCCAGACCTGCCGTTCCTCTTGTACTGAGCAGGACTGCTGTCGCAACGACACAGTTTAACGGTAGGGTAAAACTAACCTGCCTCACGATGGTCTAAACCCAGCTCTTCTTCTTGAGAATAGGCGCAGTTTGCATGAAGGGGTAACCCTCCCGATGACTGCACCAGGACAGATGTAAGGAGACGCGTTGACGGTCAGGAGGAGAAGAAAGTCAAAAGCGGTAGATGTGATGGGCCGTAGAGAGAAGAGTGGCGACGAAAACAGAGGCGAACGTTAGAGGGAGACACCCCGCACCGGGGGGTGGGGGGGGGGTCGGGATCACGGTGGCAGCTGATCTATGCACGGCTTAGCAGCGTGCGCAAGACGGGAACTAATACTTCTCCGGAAACTTGTGTATCGGAAAGCGCAAGCAGTACGCTTCCCAAATCACCCGCAGGTCAGCGGGCAGCCGGCCACCAGGCGGCGCCCTCGGCTGAGACATCCTATCAGGCACCCTATACACAAACTCCTTCACCCGCGACACCCAGACAGTGGACGAGCACCACGGGATCGGAAGCACCCGGGCATCCCGATAAGGGCCCAACTCCGGACCCTCACAGGGCACGACCCCAGCAGACGGGACTAGGCAATCCCCAGACTGGAGCAAAGAAGGAGGGGATACAGCAGGGGACGCAGGCGCGGCACCGACCCCACCACCGGGCACAGGAGCCGAGGCCCTCTGACGCACATCTTTCCGCAACATCACGACGAGGTCCCGATCATCAGGGACAACCCCCCACTGCGGAGATCCAACAGCAGGAGACGCAGGAGGAGAGGCACAGGTAGCAACTTCGGAGCCCCTCACAGCACCATCATTCTCGGCGGGGGGCGCCAGATAACCATACTCCCCCACCTCCTCCCAAGGCACACCACGAAGGGGAGACACACTCCGAGCCCGCCGTGAACGCTTCGAGACAGGCCTCACCACACCACGCCCAGCAGGCCCCGCCGCAGGCACGGCCACCATCTTTACATCCACACAGGCCACACCCGCACCGTCCGAAGAGTCCACAGAGGCCACATCACCCACACTGTCCACATCATCCAGGGAAACAGCCTCAGAACACCGACGCGCACGCTTCTGCAAAGGGACGGAAAGAGCAGAACTACAGTCACCAACACACACAGACACGGCAGGCACCTCCCCCTGCCGAAGCACCCCCTCTAAAACAGCAGAACCCGCGTCCCCGGGAGCCGGTAACACATCCACAGGCGGGGGCGGGACATGGACCTCCACCGAGACATCCTGCACTACACGCAGCTCAGGCGACGGCTCGACACCCACACACACCGGCTCAACAACCCCAGGGGCCACAGCAGTCACCTGACGTGTCGCACAGGCCGTAGAACTCGCCTCAACAGGCGGAGCAGCAGACAGGCAATCAGGCGCCTCAGGCACAGCACCTACTCCGTCCTCAGAACCGTCCGAACGTAACAAGGGCGGGAAATCCTCTGCACGAAAAACATGCACCCGACCAGGTGCTCCCACGTCGCACGCCGCAGCCAGGTGACCCTCGTGACCACACCGATAACAGGTGCGCGGTTGACCCCGGTACAAGCAGCGGAGCGTGTAACCCAACACGGACATCGACGACGGTACACTACACTTCAGCGACATCGTCAGGGTGCGGGAGCCGTCAAGCATACCAACACAGTGCCCGGCAACGACCTTGTTCCAACGAACACTTAACACGGTCCCAAATCGCTCAAAACAGGAGGTTAAAAAGTCGTCCTGAAATTCGAAGGGGGCACCATGCACCGCCACAGACGTCAAGGTGACACTAAGATTCACCACCTTAACTGAGCCAGCTGAATCAGGGAGTGGGTAAACACGCCCCTCACAACGCTCGAGAAACACCTGAAAGGCAGCCTGGAGGCGGAACTTGACCACAGCACGGTTGCCCTGAAGCAGCTGGACGCCCACCAGGTCCGACAGCTGCACATGAAGCACGTCCACCAGGGCGACACCAACCAATGGATGATCCACCGGCACCGTAAACGCTAGACCAGCCGACAATGTCCTCTGCACTGGAGGGCGAGATGACCCCATGGCTAAGGCAAACGTCACCCTGTCAGTGGCAAACCACCACCAGCAGGGCAAACAAGCAATCACCCAACGTAAACACTAGCCAGTGCGGAGAGACCTCAGGAGCGTCCGACCTGGCCGGTGGTCACCACGCAACTCCAAAAACCCAGCTCACGTTCCCTAATAGTGGGTGACCAATCCAACGCTTGGTGAATTCTGCTTCACAACGATCTCCCACTTAAGCTACACCTCTGATGGCTCTACAAAAACAGACTAGAGTCAAGTTCAACAGGGTCTTCTTTTCCCGCTTTTTAATGCAGACCCAATTCCCCTGCCTGTGGGTTCACTAGCTAGTAGATAGGGACAGTGGGAATCTAATTAATCCATTCACAGTTCTAGGCCTCTGACCTATAACTTTGATGACTGTTCGCTCTCGGTTTACCGGGTGTGATTAGGCTTGCACAGGCTGAGCAGTGAGATTCACAATCAACTGTGGAATTTCCATGTTGTTTTTTGAGTAAGGACGTTATACGAACGTTTGAATAAGGACGTTTCCCACCTCTGACACACAGAAACACAACCTCCACCACTGACACACAGACAACACAACCTCCACCTCTGACACTCACACACACAACCTCCACCTCTGACACACAGAGACAACACAACCTCCACCTCTGACACACAGAGACAACACAACCTCCACCTCTGACACACAGAGACAACACAACCTCCACCTCTGACACACAGAGACAACACAACCTCCACCTCTGACACACAGAGACAACACAACCTCCACCTCTGACACACAGAGACAACACAACCTCCACCTCTGACACACAGAGACAACACAACCTTCACCTCTGACACACAGAGACAACACAACCTCCACCACTGACACACAGGGAACACAACCTCCACCGCTGACACACACAGAGACAACACAACCTTCACCTCTGACACACACACACACAACTCACAACCTGTAAACCAATAAACACAGTAAAACAAGTCACTTCACTCTGGTGTGTCAACAAAGCCTGTCACTGTCCACAGAGGGAGACACGTGGACGAGGGCGGCCTCTCCTCAACAACCACCCAAGGCGAGGCGGGCCATTGAGTCATTAACTGTCAACACCGCAAATGCTTCTACTGCGACCCTCTCCTCCGCCACCCACCACAGCCACGAGTCTAAAACTATTATGAATCTTCTCAACTCACCGACGCCGTCTCTCGCCAGTCCTGCGGACTCGATGTCCCTTGCAAATGAAACTGACCCAACATCGACCTCCACGGAAGAGATCACGTCGTCTCCCAGTACTTCTGAGATCACGTCGTCTCCCACTACATCTGAGATCACGTCGTCACCCAGTACTTCTGAGATCACCTCGTCTCCCACTACATCTGAGATCACGTCGTCTCCCACTACATCTGAGATCACGTCGTCACCCAGTACTTCTGAGATCACGTCGTCTCCCAGTACTTCTGAGATCACGTCGTCTCCCAGTACTTCTGAGATCACGTCGTCTCCCAGTACTTCTGAGATCACGTCGTCTCCCAGTACTTCTGAGATCACGTCGTCTCCCAGTACTTCTGAGATCACGTCGTCTCCCAGTACTTCTGAGATCACGTCGTCTCCCAGTACTTCTGAGATCACGTCGTCTCCCAGTACTTCTGAGATCACGTCGTCTCCCAGTACTTCTGAGATCACGTCGTCTCCCAGTACTTCTGAGATCACGTCGTCTCCCAGTACTTCTGAGATCACGTCGTCTCCCAGTACTTCTGAGAACACGTCGTCTCCCAGTACTTCTGAGATCACGTCGTCTCCCAGTACTTCTGAGATCACGTCGTCTCCCAGTACTTCTGAGATCACGTCGTCTCCCAGTACTTCTGAGATCACGTCGTCTCCCAGTACTTCTGAGATCACGTCGTCTCCCAGTACTTCTGAGATCACAACGTCTCCCAGTACTTCTGAGATCACGTCGTCTCCCAGTACTTCTGAGATCACGTCGTCTCCCAGTACTTCTGAGATCACGTCGTCTCCCAGTACTTCTGAGATCACGTCGTCTCCCAGTACTTCTGAGATCACGTCGTCTCCCAGTACTTCTGAGATCACGTCGTCTCCCAGTACTTCTGAGATCACGTCGTCTCCCAGTACTTCTGAGATCACGTCGTCTCCCAGTACTTCTGAGATCACGTCGTCTCCCAGTACTTCTGAGATCACGTCGTCTCCCAGTACTTCTGAGATCACGTCGTCTCCCAGTACTTCTGAGATCACGTCGTCTCCCAGTACTTCTGAGATCACGTCGTCTCCCAGTACTTCTGAGATCACGTCGTCTCCCAGTACTTCTGAGATCACGTCGTCTCCCAGTACTTCTGAGATCACGTCGTCTCCCAGTACTTCTGAGATCACGTCGTCTCCCAGTACTTCTGAGATCACGTCGTCTCCCAGTACTTCTGAGATCACGTCGTCTCCCAGTACTTCTGAGATCACGTCGTCTCCCAGT
Source organism: Procambarus clarkii (assembly GCF_040958095.1). Classification (NCBI taxonomy): domain Eukaryota; kingdom Metazoa; phylum Arthropoda; class Malacostraca; order Decapoda; family Cambaridae; genus Procambarus; species Procambarus clarkii. Next base: position 36,250,866 of record NC_091170.1, read on the forward strand.
ACTTCTGAGATCACGTCGTCTCCCAGTACTTCTGAGATCACGTCGTCTCCCAGTACTTCTGAGATCACGTCGCCTCCCAGTACTTCTGAGATCACGTCGTCTCCCAGTACTTCTGAGATCACGTCGTCTCCCAGTACTTCTGAGATCACGTCGTCTCCCAGTACTTCTGAGATCACGTCGTCTCCCAGTACTTCTGAGATCACGTCGTCTCCCAGTACACCTGAGATCACGTCGTCTCCCAGTACTTCAGAGATCACCTCATCTCCCAGTACTTCTGAGATCACGTCGTCTCCCAGTACTTCTGAGATCACGTCGTCACCCAGTACTTCAGAGATCACCTCATCTCCCAGTACTTCTGAGATCACGTCGTCACCCAGTACTTCAGAGATCACCTCATCTCCCAGTACTTCTGAGATCACGTTGTCTCCCAGTACTTCTGAGATCACGTCGTATACCACTACATCTGAGATCACGTCGTCTCCCAGTACTTCTGAAATCACCTCGTCTCCCAGTACTTCTGAAATCACCTCGTCTCCCAGTACTTCTGAGATCACCTCGTCTCCCAGTACTTCTGAGATCACCTCGTCTCCCAGTACTTCTGAGATCACCTCGTCTCCCAGTACTTCTGAGATCACGTCGTCTCCCAGTACTTCTGAGATCACGTCGTCTCCCAGTACTTCTGAGATCACGTCGTCACCCAGTACTTCTGAGATCACGTCGTCACCCGGTACTTCTGAGATCACGTCGCCTCCCAGTACTTCTGAGATCACGTCGCCTCCCAGTACTTCTGAGATCCCGTCGTCTCTTAGTACTTCTGAGATCACGTCATCTCCAAGTACTTCTGAGATCACGTCGTCTCCCAGTACTTCTGAGATCACGTCGTCTCCCAGTACTTCTGAGATCACCTCGTCTCCCAGTACTTCTGAGATCACGTCGTATACCACTACATCTGAGATCACGTCGTCTCCCAGTACTTCTGAAATCACCTCGTCTCCCAGTACTTCTGAAATCACCTCGTCTCCCAGTACTTCTGAGATCACCTCGTCTCCCAGTACTTCTGAGATCACCTCGTCTCCCAGTACTTCTGAGATCACCTCGTCTCCCAGTACTTCTGAGATCACGTCGTCTCCCAGTACTTCTGATATCACGTCGTCTCCCAGTACTTCTGAGATCACGTCGTCACCCAGTACTTCTGAGATCACGTCGTCACCCGGTACTTCTGAGATCACGTCGCCTCCCAGTACTTCTGAGATCACGTCGCCTCCCAGTACTTCTGAGATCCCGTCGTCTCTTAGTACTTCTGAGATCACGTCATCTCCAAGTACTTCTGAGATCACGTCGTCTCCCAGTACTTCTGAGATCACGTCGTCTCCCAGTACTTCTGAGACCACCTCGTCTCCCAGTACTTCTGAGATCACGTCGTATACCACTACATCTGAGATCACGTCGTCTCCCAGAACTTCTGAGATCACGTCGTCTCCCAGAACTTCTGAGATCACGTCATCACCCAGTACTTCTGAGATCACGTCGTATACGACTACATCTGAGATCACGTCGTCTCCCAGTACATCTGAGATCACGTCGTCTCCCAGTACTTCTGAGATCACGTCATCACCCAGTACTTCTGAGATCACCTCGTCACCCAGTACTTCTGAGATCACGTCGTATACCACTACTTCTGAGATCACGTCATCACCCAGTACTTCTGAGATCACGTCGTCACCCAGTACTTCTGAGATCACGTCGTCTCCCAGTACTTCTGAGATCACCTCGTCTCCCAGTACTTCTGAGATCACCTCGTCTCCCAGTACTTCTGAGATCACGTCGTCTCCCACTACATCTGAGATCACGTCGTCTCCCAGTACTTCTGAGATCACGTCGTCTCCCAGTACTTCTGAGATCACGTCGTCTCCCAGTACTTCTGAGATCACGTCGTCTCCCAGTACTTCTGAGATCACGTCGTCTCCCAGTACTTCTGAGATCACGTCGTCACCCAGTACTTCTGAGATTACGTCGTCACCCAGTACTTCTGAGATCACGCCATCTCCCAGTACTTCTGAGATCACGTCGTCTCCCAGTACTTCTGAGATCACGTCGTCACCCAGTACTTCTGAGATCACCTCGTCTCCCAGTACTTCTGAGATCACGTCATCTTACAGTACTTCTGAGATCACGTCGTCTCCCAATACTTCTGAGATCACGTCGTCTCCCAGTACTTCTGAGATCACGTCGTCTCCCAGTACTTCTCAGATCACATCGTCACCCAGTACTTCTGAGATCACGTCGTCTCCCACTACATCTGAGATCACGTCGTCTCCCAGTACTTCTGAGATCACGTCGTCTCCCAGTACTTCTGAGATCACGTCGTCTCCCAGTACTTCTGAGATCACGTCGTCTCCCAGTACTTCTGAGATCACGTCGTCTCCCAGTACTTCTGAGATCACGTCGTCTCCCAGTACTTCTGAGATCACGTCGTCTCCCAGTACTTCTGAGATCACCTCATCTCCCAGTACTTCTGAGATCACGTCGTCACCCAGTACTTCAGAGATCACCTCATCTCCCAGTACTTCTGAGATCACGTTGTCTCCCAGTACTTCTGAGATCACGTCGTATACCACTACATCTGAGATCACGTCGTCTCCCAGTACTTCTGAAATCACCTCGTCTCCCAGTACTTCTGAAATCACCTCGTCTCCCAGTACTTCTGAGATCACCTCGTCTCCCAGTACTTCTGAGATCACCTCGTCTCCCAGTACTTCTGAGATCACGTCATCTCCCAGTACTTCTGAGATCACCTCGTCTCCCAGTACTTCTGAGATCACGTCACCTCCAAGTACTTCTGAGATTACGTCGTCTACCAGTACTTCTGAGATCACGTCATCTCCCAGTACTTCTGAGATCACGTCGTCTCACAGTACTTCTGAGATCACGTCGTCTCCCAGTACTTCTGAGATCACGTCGTCTCCCAGTACTTCTGAGATCACGTCGTCTCCCAGTACTTCTGAGATCACATCGTCACCCAGTACTTCTGAGATCATGTCGTCTCCCAGTACTTCTGAGATCACCTCGTCTCCCAGTACTTCTGAGATCACCTCGTCTCCCAGTACTTCTGAGATCACCTCGTCTCTCAGTACTTCTGAGATCACCTCATCTCCCAGTACTTCTGAGATCACCTCGTCTCCCAGTACTTCTGAGATCACCTCGTCTCCCAGTACTTCTGAGATCACCTCGTCTCCCAGTACTTCTGAGATCACCTCGTCTCCCAGTACTTCTGAGATCACGTCGTCTCCCAGTACTTCTGAGATTACGTCGTCTTCCAGTACTTCTGAGATCACGTCATCTCCCAGTACTTCTGAGATCACCTCGTCTCTCAGTACTTCTGAGATCACGTCATCTCCAAGTACTTCTGAGATCATCTCGTCTCCCAGTACTTCTGAGATCACCTCGTCTCCCAGTACTTCTGAGATCACGTCGTCTCCCAGTACTTCTGAGATCACGTCGTCTCCCAGTACTTCTGAGATCACGTCGTCTTCCAGTACTTCTGAGATCACGTCGTCTCCCAGTACTTCTGAGATCACGTCGTCTTCCAGTACTGCTGAACCAACGTCGTCTACCTCTACTGTTGAACCAACGTCGTCTACCTCTACTGCTGAACCAACGTCGTCTACCTCTACTGTTGAACCAACGTCGTCTACCTCTACTGCTGAACCAATGTCGTCTACCTCTACTGTTGAACCAACGTCGTCTACCTCTACTGTTGAACCAACGTCGTCTACCTCTACTGTTGAACCAACGTCGTCTACCTCTACTGTTGAACCAACGTCGTCTCCCTCTACTGTTGAACCAACGTCGTCTACCTCTACTGTTGAACCAACGTCGTCTCCCTCTACTGTTGAACCAACGTCGTCTACCACTACTGCTGAACCAACATCGTCTACCTCTACTGTTGAACCAACGTCGTCTACCTCTACTGTTGAACCAACGTCGTCTACCTCTACTGTTGAACCAACGTCGTCTCCCTCTACTGTTGAACCAACATCGTCTACCTCTACTGTTGTACCAACATCGTCTACCACTACCGAGACCACGTCGACGACTTCAATAACCACCCTTAAGTCCACGTCGACATCGTCTCCTACAACCACTTCACTTCCTTCGGACTGTAATGAGGAATATCTTCAAGAACTGGCAAACAATCCTTCCCTGAACCCGGCTATATCCGGATGCGACGTCGTCAACTACGAGCGGTGCCAGCGTGACGCGGACGGCACGCCCCGCTGCCTCTGCATGCCCGGCTACGAAAAGTCCATCCAGGAAATTGTATCGACGTGTAAAGGTTCGTTCACGCTTTACTCTTTTTTTCCCCATCCTTGTAGTATTTTGACGTATATATGAAAGGTAACATGTTGTTACAATACTGTGATGTGTTACAATGACAGAGCTGAAGCAGCACGAGAGCAACATGACCGTCGAGCACAAGAAGTGGGACGAGGCCTACTGCAACAGCTCCACGGTCGAGTACAATAATCTCCTCACTTCTGTGCAATATTTGGTGAGTTTGTGTTTATTTGTTTAGACAGGTGTGTACAAGAACAGACGACCGCTGACTCCTGTTAGCAGGCTGAGGTACAGGTGTTTAGGTTCTGTTGGCGATTATTTGTATTTGAAGTACATGGGTGAGGCATTTACAGAATTGTAGTTCGAATAGAGGACGTGAGCGATGCACTTGCTCCGGAAGTGTTCGGACGTCATCAGTTGTGAGTCGTGTGCAAACCGCTTTTCCTTCATAAACAGGGGTTTGGTGGCTGGATTAACGGCTTGGAGCTTAGAGCCCGTCCATTGTATGCTAGGACGGACTGCAATCCAGCCCGTCCTAGAATTAAAATCGACGGGCTGGAATCCTGCCCGTCCTCGCATACAAAGATCACGTATGTAGGCGGGAAAATAAGTAATATGTGAGTGAACTGACCCCCAGCACCTTGTGTGTAAACAGTACGTGGCGGCGGCCACAGAAGGCGGCATGCTGGACGAGTACCAGAACTTCACAGAGATGGTGGTGTACCCTGAGGGTGACCCCGAGGCCTGCGACGCCCAGCTCCTGGCCCCCCGGCCCCCGCTTGCTGCCAGGAAGAGACGCCAGGCTGAGTCAGTGGGTGCGGCGCCCACTGCTCCTGCCAACTCCCAGCACTACTCTACCAGACTCAGGAGGAACACACCTAAAAGGTTATCATTATTATTAGTGAACATTAATGATGAAATTTAATGACATTTAATTTAATGAAGCATTAATGCATATTAATGAAAGCAGATTTAATATCAAATAGGTTTTCTGTCACAAAATAAAATGTAACTAATGGTAATTTGCTAATCATTACCTAGATACATATAACTTCAATGCACAACAAATATTTGTGGCTAACAAATATGTTGTCTCTTTGTTTTATAATATTATATTATTATAATTATATATTATATATATTATTATAATTAAATATTATATACTGTACATTATTATAATTAAATATTATATATATTATTTTATATTATTATATTATTTTAAGGGGGCGTATTAAGTTTTTTGGGGGCATCATTGTGGTTTTTTTAAAAGTTATTCAATTTCAATCAAACTTTATTGACTAGTTGTATATGGAAAGGGCTCCAACTGGTCCAAATTTCAGCATCGCAGCCTAAATAGAAAGAGAAAAAAAAATAAAAAAATATTCATAATGTTCAAAAATTAACATCAACCACAAGTGTCAACATGAAATCATTTCTATAACACTCTGCTATCACAAAAGTATTTAATAAAGGATTAAACTTCTTAGTTTCATCCAACTGTACAATTTTTTTTTTTTTAAGGATGGGGTCTCGTTTTTTTTTTTATCCAGGGATTTGCATGGACCTTCTACACCTTACTGGACACATAACTATCTGTAAGGGTGTAATTTTGTAAGACAATCGGTTGACGTCAACCTCAGCCACAGGTGACAGAATCTTTTGTCTTCATTTTGTTCAAGTAAGAATTTGCAACTACAAGCTGGATCTACTCTTTCATTTATTATTCAATTTACATGAAACGTGGACCTTGTATGTAGATTTTCTGGATCTATAAACTCAAGTAATTATATTTTTCATAAGGCATAATTTCATATCGATTTTATAAATATTGATATACATAATTATGTTGCATAATTTTTGTGAGAATTGTACATATTTTTATTAATAAAACTAAACATATATTGGATAAAAAAACTTGATGAGATCCTTTATTATATGCTATTGTGATAGCTGAGTGTCAGAAATGATTTCAGTTGACACTTGTGTTTGATGTTAATTTTTCAACGTTTTGAACATTCTTTGAAAAAAAAGTTATTTTTGTTCTCACAAAAAAAGGTTTGTTGTTTTGTTTTGTGGCCTCACGTGACTTGGTGTTGCTCACGTGGCCCCACCAAGTAAGATGATTCGATGAAATTTCTATGCCCAAGTTGACCACCAAGTGCTGTTAGGATGTTGGATAAATAGTCTTACGACTACCAACATTTTTGTACAGTCAGTGTGGTCTAGTGGTTAAGAGACCAGGTACGCCAAGGTGCATAGTGCTCCTGGCTATTTGAGTTCGAATCCTTCTGGGGTATGGAGTTTTCATGTGTGTATATATATATATATGCTATATATGTAATATATATATAATATGTGTGTGTGTGTGTGTGTGTGTGTGTGTGTGTGTGTGTGTGTGTGTGTGTGTGTGTGTGTGTGTGTGTGTGTGTGTGTGTGTGTGTGTGACAGCATCAAACCACGAAGGAAGGATTATGACAGGAATTTCCTTTTAAGTACTGTACTTTTGTATATAATAATACATTTTCAGAAGGCTAGATTTACAGTTTAGTGGGATGGTTATATAGGCAGGAAAGAGGTGAGGTGAAGAGGAAAGAGGAATCTTAGGTACGATTTTTTGTTTAAAAAAAATCCAAAAAATATACAAATTGCTCAAAACCGAGAAAAGGGGATTGCCAATCGCCATATACCGAATGTGTATTGAATGAATGTGTATAAAATAATTAAAACAGATTTTTTATGCACAATTGTATGAGTTCAACAATGGTGTTAGGAGGTAAGGTTAAATTATAGTTAGGAAGTTCCTCTCACAAGAACGTCAAGAAGTCTTCAACCGGAACTCTAGTGAACAGAACATTGAAACTTTCAAGTTTAAAATCATAATTTAATTTCAACTCAGACAGCTTGTTTACCAAGTCCACATTGTTATGTGTGAGTTGGAAATCGAACCTACTACAGGGGACAAGCAATTTGAAAAGTTTGTATGCCACAGATCCATCAAAACTAATAATAGGTCTTGCAAGTACGTTTTTATAGCCTTGCACACCGGACTTAATGTACGATGTATCCCATTTGGATACATTATGATTTTACCATGTTTATTTTATTTCCCTTTGACGTTCCGTGTTTTTTCTTGACAAATACGTTTCTAGTACTCATCGAATATGAACGTGTAAGGATATTTTCCACACAGATGGCAAGCTGCTGAAGCTGTTCAGGCCACGGCGGTGACAACTGACAGGTTAGTGGTGACTGGCAAGGTCGTCTTCAGGAAGACAGACAACTATAACGCCACTTCCAACGAGCAGTTGCAGGAGGCCATTATTGCCGTCATTAACGACAACAACACAGACACTGACCTTGAAGTTGATCCTGGGACCGTGAAAGTGGACAGTACGTCAACATTGTTTTCCCTAATGTATGATATATGAATACATTTTAATACATTAACATGTTTAACAGATTAGTTTATTTTTAGTTCTAATAGTAGCGAGTTGTTTCACACAAAAACACATACAATTTTGTAGATAACTTTATGCCGTATATACCTGAACGTTAAACTTATGTGAAGACATTATTTTTTCCTTGTCTTATAATGTACTGCATTTTAACCTACGACATTGTGTGGTATAACAGGTGTGGAGCCGAAGTTCTGTGACGTGGACGTGTTTTGCCCAAACCCGAACGCCTTCTGTGTCAACACCAGCGACCCGGAGTTGAACGTGATTCAAGGTCGATGTCAGTGCTTCTCATCCTATCAAGACTTCTCTCCAAACAATGAAACCAACCCGGGTGAAATATGTATTAGTACGTGCCGCCGAGGATATTGTTGATGTCTGGTGTCAGTGCTGGAGGTTGTGTTGTTCACCGTTTTCTGTTTACTGTGCATTCTTGTTGTTTCTTCATGCAAAGTAGGGAGAGTGAGTAGTGAACATCCCATTGCAGAGAACTGATATGTACTGGATACCTGTCCTTCAAATGTTTGGTTATAAAACCAGGTATTGCAGGCATACCTGTTTTAATTGCACCATAGTATAGCGAAGCTTCTCTGCTAGTTTGTCAGATATTTTAAAAGTTCTATGCTAATTAATATCAGTGGTATTAACATATAATAAATGAAGGGTTGTCAATTGTAAGTAACGTCAGACTTGCGGGGAAGATTTAAACATGTGAGTGGGATGTCCCGTCCTGTAGGTCTAAATTAGTAGGTTAGTAAACCAGCAAGTCAATTACTTTTCTCAGTTTGGGGTCATCACTGATGCTGTGACATTCCGTGCCTGGATGTAAGGCAGTTGATAAAACGTCACAATACAACTTGGTTGACTGGAAGATTCACACCTCTCTGCCGCAGTGAACAGTGCAGTACGAATAGTGTCATAATTGTTTAGCAGAATATTGATAGATGGGAGACAAAGTATAGAAAGACTGTGAATATGTCTTACGTGACGTGACTTGTTACATTAAGCCATTCCATTAAGGAAACTGAAACGACTCTTAGCATTTGGCTTAAAACCACGTGAAACTTCTTGATAGCAGCTCCACTTGCCTTGAAAAACGATATGTTGTATAAAGGTCTTGTATTTGAATTTTAACTAATCCTGAGTATTATACTTTCTAAAAAGGAACTACAGACACACGACCCAATTCTCCACCAACATTCGCACTAGATATACTCGTTAGTTTGTTAATTTTCCCGGCTGAAAATACTGAAGTAGATGGAGTAACACACTGTATTCCACCTATTTAATGAAATGGTTCCATCGATCGTATCAGTGTTGATGTAGGAATTATCAAATATAAATTGAGAAAATGATTTCGGTATCGCTGTAGGTTCCGGGTGTTCAAGGGCTGATGCGTCGAACACCTTAATGATTTCCTATGATGCACAAAAGCCTAGAGCTGAGGTGATATTCATAAGGAATAACAGCTTCTAGCTCTCTAAGAAATATTTTCCGAATTAAAATGATAAACAATTGGGCTAACAGGCCTCCTGTCTCGGACAAAACTAATTAAATACTTCTGATGCAACTCTTTCCCCACCCTCAGAGGTCTGCGACTCTGGCTTCTGCTCCAAAGGTGGAGAGTGTAAAATGGACTACGATTTCTACACTCGCTCCTGCAGGTAAGTAAGTCTCTTGCCGTCATAGTGATGTGTCTTCTGGCAGGACTCATGACTAAGAAAAAGTGATGTTATCACAGGAGTTGAATTTTATTATTAAAATTTTAAATATAGTTATCTTCGTATAGTCCTTACTTTTCACCAGTTTGCCAGTCCAGTTTCTCTTTATGAGTCCAGTCATATTTCTTAATATATCATACTTTTTCCTCACGTAACATCACATACTTGTCTAGTTGTCTTTATATGGTACTAGTCTTAGAAGTGGGTCTTTGTAAAGCATTACCGCCTTTGTATCTCAGTGACATTACAGTCTGTTTACTAACCCCTCATCTTCCCAGAATTTACCTCTTCGAGAAAGCAGGAATTTCATGTTTAGATCTGTTGTGAAATTACACTTTCGTTTTTGGTATTTTTTTAATGTAATAAAATAAAACATTAAAAAACAGAGTTCTTGAGCTCTGTACTTTATATTTTAAATATAAAACACAGAGCTCTATACGGTCTGAGGAAAGCATCGAAATTCCAGAAAACCTTGCACTATAAAAATGTGATCACATTTGTTCTTGACGCAAACACCAATAAAGCGAACCAAACGAGTCGGGCATCAGTCAACCTTGCTCTTCTTGTGATCAATAAATCACTCTTTTTTTAGAATAATCATCTCTTGTACTGGGAAAAATAATAATGCAAAATTTCTGACATTTTTAAGACAGAAAAAATCCTCCCGAACAACAATTTAATGACCAAAAAAGTAGGATGTAGTAGGAAAGTAGAAAATACGAATGAATTGCAACCCAATAGTCTACTGGTGGGACTCTTGATGGCTTCTTGTCTTCGGGAATGGCAACAATTCCTCTCTCATACCTGCCTGTTAGGTTAACTTTGGCACCTCTGAAGCAGAAACTAATTTAGTTGATTAACGACACCTTACAAGTGGTGCCTACTGGCTGCCACCCTCGACCTTGTGTAGTTACCAATCTATTTTGTCGGGACTGTTTGATGGGGAGAATTACTTAGGACTTGAACTTCACTAAATTGGAGAAAGTTCAGAGGTTTGCCACCAGACTAGTGCCCGAACTGAGGGACATGAGCTATGAGATGAGACTAAGGGAACTAAATCTCACGTCGCTGGAACACAGATGAGTCAGGGGGAGACATGATCACCACACACAAGATTCTCAAAGGAATTGATAGGGTAGACAGACAGTTTATTCAACACAAGGGGACACGAACTAGGGGACACAGGTGGAAACTGAGTACCCAAATGAGCTATACACTATAAATTTTGTTTTAGTATCAGAATACTTAATAAGTTGAATGAATTGGGAAGTGATGTGGTGGAGGCAGATTCCATACACAGTTTCAAGTGTAGATATGATAGAGCCCAGTAGGCCCAGGAACCTGTACACCAGTTGATTGACAATTGAGAGGCGGGACCAAAAAGTCGAAGTTCAACCCCCGCAAGCACAACTAGGTGAGCACACACACACACACACACACACACACACACACACACACACACACACACACACACACACACACACACACACACACACACACACACACACACACACACACACTCGAACTGTAGGGAAGCAATCATTTCATTTCGCCCTGCCTCCGTATTCCCTCAAATTCTTGACAGGGATGAATTTATCTGTCTTAAATATTTACTGTTAACAACCGCCTTCTGTTAATAATGACTATATGAAGAATTCGTTGAAGACTGTCACAGGAGTAAGAGGTTAAAAAAACTAGGGTATACTGTATAATTTGACGAGACTGACTTGACAAGCACTTCGTGACATTAATATACTTCGTGGACTATTATCATTAAGATCCACGGGATGTATTTTATTTAGGATTCATTTTCAATCGTAAAGGCTATTATGTGAATACTCATTCTTTTAATCTCAGATGTCATTCGAGAAAGGTCGTGTGTGTTAAGAGCGACCTGTTCATCCAAGCGTCCCACAGCGGGGGTGTTCACACATGTATGATTACCCATCTTAGAATAGACATGTCTAAATATAAATTTAATACTTGCGTAAGTCCAGAATAAAAAAAACGATCATGAATCTTATTGGAAGGTTTTCCAGATAATTTTGATCGTCCAACAGGTGCCTGACTCTTTAGAGTTATCTCATTATCATACTTATCTCAGTAGACCTCTGGAATGAAGTACTCAAGACCTATGTTCTCTCTCTCATTACTTCCCCAACCACGTGGACTGGACGGTAGAGCGACCGTCTCGCTTCATGCAGGTCGGCATTCAATCCCCGAATATCTAAGTGGTTCGGCACCATTCCCTCCTTCCGTCCCACCCTAAATCATTATATTCACCCCCTTCCAAATGCTATATAGTCTAATGTCTTGGCGCTTATTTCTGATAGTTCCCTTCCCTTCTCCCATTACCTCACCGGAGCCCTGGTCTCAAGGACCCCGAGCCTGTGTTATCTCTCTCTCATTATCTCACTTTTTTGTTTATCTAAGATTAGGGTTCATAAGGGCTATCAAATGACATATTTAGTGAAACTACAAGTAAAAGCTGTTATCGTACTTCAGCTCATCTGTAGCCTGCTCCTAGAAACTCATTCATTTTTGAGAATATACATACAAACTATCACACAAGGAACACTCATAAATGAACTAGCTCCCTATCATATAAGGAACCTGGTGAAACTTCTCTTACTGGACCCCTGGCCTCAAGTACCTGTGGCTGTGTTCTCTCTCTCTCTCTCTCTCTCTCTCTCTCTCTCTCTCTCTCTCTCTCTCTCTCTCTCTCTCTCTCTCTCTCTCTCTCTCTCTCTCTCTCTCTCTCTCTCATGGCCTCACTTCTCTCACTAAACCCCTGACCTTAAGTACTCTACGGCTGTGTTCTCTCTCAAAACATTGCTATGGCAGGCCAACACTCTCACCCCAACACTTGAAAACCTAAGAACTATAATCTGCTAACAGATTATGACACTGACATTTGCGTCCGAGTTGTAACGTCCGCCACAAACGATCTTGAACAACATAATCATAGTCTCTCAGTTGTCGAATAAAGTGGTCTAACAGTTCAGTAACTTGCAGTCGTCGCCATGCAGTCATTCATGATGGTTTTAAGAGTCTGAGGAAGGTCTCAGGGGCGCTTAAGGGTAACATCCAGTCATCACCGCTGGCTTCAGTGACGTCGACGGCACCATTTTGGAATATGATCCGTCGACCTCAATATGTTCGAATATAACAATGACTTCGGGACTATATTCGACCATGTTGCTGTCGACGTCACTGAGAGCGGTGGTGGTGACAGAATTCAAGTGTCCCAAAGGCCTGCCTTTGAATGTCAAAAGCATTGTTAATGACTAACATAGATACTGACAGTTCAAATGATTGCGAGTTATCAATCTGCTAGGCCACATAACATAATAACCTTAAAGATGAATATAAGGAAAGTAATGGCAATAATAGCCTTAAGAGTAAGCCATTCAACTACACTAACCATGTACCGAACTGCCGTCTGTAACAATAATAGTGAGGAAATCTACCAGGGCTGTGAGGTGGTGCGAACCTACGGCATTGTCAGCCGCAATGTCTTGGTCTGATAAGTCTTGACCCACTAACCATGTACCGTACTGTCGTCTGTAACAATAATAGTCTTGACTCACTAACCATGTACCGTACTGTCGTCTGTAACAATAATAGTCTTGACTCACTAACCATGTACCGTATTGTCGTCTGTAACAATAATAGTCTTGACTCACTAACCATGTACCGTACTGTCGTCTGTAACAATAATAAGTCTTGACCCACTAACCATGTACCGTACTGTCGTCTGTAACAATAATAAGTCTTGACTCACTAACCATGTACCGTATTGTCGTCTGTAACAATAATAAGTCTTGACTCACTAACCATGTACCGTATTGTCGTCTGTAACAATAATAAGTCTTGACTCACTAACCATGTACCGTACTGTCGTCTGTAACAATAATAAGTCTTGTCTCACTAACCATGTACCGTACTGTCGTCTGTAACAATAATAAGTCTTGACTCACTAACCATGTACCGTACTGTCGTCTGTAACAATAATAGTCTTGAACCACTAACCATGTACCGTACTGTCTACTTCTACAGCTGCCTCGACTGGTACTACAGTGGGGAGAAGTGCTCCACTGACCTGAGAAGTAAGTACCGTCCTCAGGTTCTCGTGTCTCACATCCCCTCCAACCTATCCTGGTGAGACTGTCCTTGCCCTGTCAAGTCTTTAAGATGGCTACCATGCGCTAGCACTGTTTAAGCATCTTATTGCGTTGTCAACATCATATTGCGTTATTAACTTTATACATCTGATGACCGTTGGCACACACACACACACTGCCAGCCCCTTCGGCTGAATGGATAGAGCTTGGGGTAGTAGCCCTAATGGCCTGGGTTCGATTCCCGGAAACAAATTGGCAGAGTTTCAGTCACCCTGATGTTCCTGTTCATCTAGCAATAAATAGGTACCTGGGAGTTAGACAGCTGCTATGGATTGCTTCCTGGGGATATGTGTGTGTGTGTGTGTGTGTGTGTGTGTGTGTGTGTGTGTGTGTGTGTGTGTGTGTGTGTGTGTGTGTGTGTGTGTGTGTGTGTGTGTGTATTCACCTAGTTGTGTTTGCGGGGGTTGAGCTTTGCTCTTTCGGCCCGCCTCTCAACTGTCTATCAACTGTTTACTATTTTTTTTTTCACCACACACCACATACACACCCCAGGAAACAGCCCGTGACAGCTGACTAACTCCCAGGTACCTATTTACTGCTAGGTAACAGGGGGCATTCAGGGTGAAAGAAACTTTGCCCATTTGTTTCTGCCTGGTGCGGGAATCGAACCCGCGCCACAGAATTACGAGTGGATATCCACCTGGCTACGGTGGTGGTGGCTTGGCTATCCACCAGGCTACGAGGCCTGGTGGATAGTGTTGTTGTTAAGGCCCCCTACGAGACCTGTGTGTGTGTACTCACCTAATTGGGTGAGTACACACACACAGGTCTCGTAGGGGGTATGTATGTGTGTGTGTGTGTGTGTGTGTGTGTGTGTGTGTGTGTGTGTGTGTGAGAAATATATGTAATGTATATGAAAGACGGTTAGAGCTATATAGGCGGAGTCTCTGCTAACAGCGGGATCCTGGGGGCCCAAGTAGTAAATACAAGCACACGTGCACAAGGCACACATCCACACGTGCACAAGGCACACAAGCACACGTGCACAAGGCACACATACACAATAGCCAGCCCAGCCTCCAGTTTAGATAGTGCTTACAGTAACCATGTGGTCCATCCTACATATACTGAGGTAGTGATCAATTAGATAGTAGAATTTGGTATTTACTGACTTTGGAAAATCCGGAAAATCCGGATTTGTGTTCCTAATAAAACCTAACCTAACCATCCTAGGCCTTATATACGCTGAGACCTAATATAGTACATATATCTCCTATACTAGGTCTAGGAATATTTAAGTTTGCCTTTTTAGGTATAAAGTGAATAGTACCAAATTCTACTATCCAATTGTCCATTACATATGTATATGTAATGGACATATATATATACATATGCATAGTCCACATAGTTACAAAAATGAATATCTAAACAGAAGGATGGGTTGCTATAGCACACGTGAATAGACCTAACCACACATATACGCTACACACGTCAGTCACGCAGAAAACACACAAATACACAATAAAATCATACCTACCCACACACACAAACGCAAACGCACCATGCATAATCCTTCACACAACAGCTCACATGAACACAACCACTCACCCAAAACTACGAATCCTTGAATTAAAAATTAAAATGTCGAAAATAAGAACATGGGAATTCTGGAATATTTAGAATAACATATATTTCACTCGACTGGACATCATATTTTATTATTAAAATATTTAATTATATTTTAAACGATTCTTTTAATTCTCATCTTTTTTTCCAGTCATAATCGGGTCAGTGGTGAGCGTGGTGGTGGTGGCCGGGGCGCTGCTGGCTACTCTCTTCTACACCAGGTAACTATACAACGATCACACCAAGCACAAAATCACCATAAACGCTTCCGCTCCGTCAGGATTCGAACCTGGACGGATAGGGGTCACCGAACCGGCAACCCAATACCACTCTACCATCCCTTGCCAACAAGTGGTGCATGGTCCTGGGGCTCACATGGTTCCACACGACCTCCACCACCAACCTATCACCCAGCAACACTCGTGGTGCATCTTGGGTGAAAGTGTTAACACACTCACCTGGCGTTTCGCGAGCGCTTTGGCCTGGGTTCGTATCCTGGCCGGGGAAGATTTACTGAGCACCAATCCTTATCTGTAGCCTCTGTTCACCCAGCAGTGAATGGGTACCTAATTGTTAAAACTATTTGGCGGGTCGTATTCCGGGGAAAATTAACATTAAGGACTTGCCCGAAACGCTATGCGTGCTAGTGGCTGTACAAGAATGTAAAAACTCAGGTACATATAAATACAATACATACATATATATATATACATATATATATATATGTCGTACCTAGTAGCCAGAACGCACTTCTCAGACTACTATGCAAGGCCCGATTTGCCTAATAAGCCAAGTTTTCCTGAATTCATATATTTTCTCAAATTTTTTTCTTATGAAATGATAAAGCTACCCATTTCATTATGTATGAGGTCAATTTTTTTTATTGGAGTTAAAATTAACGTAGATATATGACCGAACCTAACCAACCCTTCCTAACCTAACCTAACCTATCTTTATAGGTTAGGTTAGGTTAGGTAGCCGAAAAAGTTAGGTTAGGTTAGGTTAGGTAGGTTAGGTAGTCAAAAAATAATTCATTCATGAAAACTTGGCTTATTAGACAAATCAGGCCTTGCATAGTAGGCTGAGAAGTGCGTTCTGGCTACTAGGTACGACATATATATATATATATATATATATATATATATATATATATATATATATATATATATATATGTCGTACCTAGTAGCCAGAACGCACTTTTCAGCCTACTATGCAAGGCCCAATTTGCCTAATAAGCCAAGTTTTCATGAATTAATTGTTTTTCGACTACCTAACCTACCTAACCTAACCTAACCTAACTTTTTCGGCTACCTAACCTAACCTAACCTATAAAGATAGGTTAGGTTAGGTTAGGTAGGGTTGGTTAGGTTCGGTCATATATCTACGTTAATTTTAACTCCAATAAAAAAAAATTGACCTCATACATAATGAAATGGGCAGCTTTATTATTTCATAAGAAAAAAATTAAAGAAAATATAATAATTCAGGAAAACTTGGCTTATTAGGCAAATCGGGCCTTGCATAGTAGGCCGAGAAGTGCGTTCTGGCTACTAGGTACGACATATATATATATATATATATATATATATATATATATATATATATATATATATATATATATATATATATATATGTCGTACCTAGTAGCCAGAACGCACTTATCAGCCTAATATGCAAGGCCCGATTTGCCTAATAAGCCAAGTTTTCATGAATTAATGTTTTTTCGACAACCTAACCTACCTAACCTAACCTAACCTAACTTTTTCGGCTACCTAACCGAACCTAACCTATGGAGATAGCTTAGGTTAGGTTAGGTAGGGTTGGTTAGGTTTGGTCATATATCTATGTTAATTTTAACTCCAATAAAAAAAAATTGACCTCATATATAATGAAATGGGTAGTTTTATCATTTCATAAGAAAAAAATTTGAGAAAATATATTAATTCATGAAAACTTGACTAATTAGGCAAATCGGGCCTTGCATAGTAGGCTGAGAAGTGCGTTCTGGCTACTAGGTACGACATATATATATATACCATAATATATTTATTTACCAATGTGTTTTACTCATCTTATACAGCCAAATGTTCTACTCACACCCGAGTGTTCCACTGACACACTCAAGTGTTCCACTGACACACCCGAGTGTTCCACTGACACTCAAGTGTTCCACTGACACACCCGAGTGTTCCACTGACACACTCAAGTGTTCTACTGACACACCCGAGTGTTCCACTGACACACCCGAGTGTTCCACTGACACACCCAAGTGTTCCACTGACACACCCAAGTGTTCCACTGACACACCCGAGTGTTCCACTGACACACCCGAGTGTTCCACTGACACACCCGAGTGTTCCACTGACACACCCAAGTGTTCCACTGTCACACCCAAGTGTTCCACTGTAAACTCTGTACTGTTGCCCTTTCCACAGATGGTCCAGAAGAAGACGCCGCGAGGATGCCCAGAGTTCCACCGACCCTCTTTCTTCCAGGGTGAGTGACCGGTGTTCCCCTTGTGACCGGTGTTCCCCTTGTGACCGGTGTTCCCCTTGTGACCGGTGTTCCCCTTGTGACCGGTGTTACCCTTGTGACCGGTGTTCCCCTTGTGACCGGTGTTCCCCTTGTGACCGGTGTTACCCTTGTGACCGGTGTTATCCTTGTGACCGGTGTTACCCTTGTGACCGGTGTTCCCCTTGTGACCAGTGTTCCCCTTGTGACCGGTGTTACCCTTGTGACCGGTGTTATCCTTGTGACCGGTGTTCCCCTTGTGACCGGTGTTCCCCTTGTGACCGGTGTTCCCCTTGTGACCGGTGTTCCCCTTGTGACCGGTGTTCCCCGATCACAAGAAAGTATTATCTGTTAGAACATATACCAGTTTAACAAATAAGAATTAGGAAGCGTAAATTACAGTGGTGTCTGGACCTTACACACACACACACACACACACACACACACACACACACACACACACACACACACACACACACACACACACACACACACACACACACACACAGACCTGGGAGTGGATGTGACACCTAATCTAACTCCTGAGGCACATATAAATAGGATAACGACAGCAGCGTACTCTACACTGGCGAAAATTAGAACTTCATTCAGAAACCTAAATGAGGAAGCTTTTAGGGCGCTTTACACTGCCTACGTGAGACCCGTCTTAGAGTATGCCGCGCCATCATGGAGCCCCCACCTGAAGAAACACATAAAGAAACTGGAGAAGGTTCAGAGGTTTGCGACGAGGCTTGTCCCAGAGCTACGAGGGATGGGATATGAAGAGCGGCTGAAGGAACTGAACCTTACGACACTAGAGAAAAGAAGGGAGAGAGGAGATATGATAGGGACATATAAAATACTCAGGGGAATTGACAAAGTGGAAATAGATCAAATGTTCACACGTAATAATAACAGAACGAGGGGACATGGGTGGAAACTGGAAACTCAGATGAGTCACAGAGATGTTAGGAAGTTTTCTTTTAGCGTGAGAGTAGTAGAAAAATGGAATGCACTTGGGGAACAGGTTGTGGAAGCAAATACTATTCATACTTTTAAAACTAGGTATGATAGGGAAATGGGACAGGAGTCATTGCTGTAAACAACCGATTGCTAGAAAGGCGGGATCCAAGAGTCAATGCTCGATCCTGCAAGCACATATAGGTGAGTACATATAGGTGAGTGCACACACACACACACACACACACACACACACACACACACACACACACACACACACACACACACACACACACACACACACACACACTGTATCTGGGTCCGTATCTTCTTAAAAAAATGATCGATTCGATAAGGAACAGGTGATAGTGATTCATATAATCAGCCGCAATACTTCCTCTCTTCTTTACTCCATGTTAATCGCTATCTGCCAAGTGCGTTGATAATGTAGGAGTGCCGTGTCAGGCGACGTGGTGTGTGCGTGTTGGCAGGTTTGGTGGTGTGTGTGCGTGTTGGCAGGTTTGGTGGCGTGTGTGCGTGTTGGCAGGTTTGGTGGTGTGTGTGCGTGTTGGCAGGTTTGGTGGCGTGTGTGCGTGTTGGCAGGTTTGGTGGCGTGTGTGCGTGTTGGCAGGTTTGGTGGCGTGTGTGCGTGTTGGCAGGTTTGGTGGCGTGTGTGTGTGTTGGCAGGTTTGGTGGCGTGTGTGCGTGTTGGCAGGTTTGGTGGTATGAGCGCAGGGAAACATGTCTGTAGCAGTCAGTTGACTGGGTGGAGTTAGCGAAGACTGTAAAAATCCAAAAGGCCTTGAGAACCCAGATAATGTATGACATCACAGTTAACGTTATCAGGGTGTGCACGTGTGTGAAGTTCAGCTGATAATATTGATTTAAAAATATGATTTTCATTTGATTATAATTTTATCATTTGTCACACAAGTGATATCCTCACTTGACCTCGTACATAATGAAATGGGTAGCTTTATCATTTCATAAGAAAAAAATAGAGAAAATATATTAATTCAGGAAAACTTGGCTTATTATATCCTTATGAGGATATCACACAAGTGATATCCTCACTTGTGTGACAAGTGATAGATGGCGGGGGGGGGGGGGTGAAGTTGCTGGAAGTGCATATGATTGTTATTATGGTGGTGGTGGTGGTGGTGGTGGTGATGGTGGTGGTGGTGATGGTGGTGGTGGTGATGGTGGTGGTGGTGGTGATGGTGGTGATGGTGGTGGTGGTGGTGATGGTGATGGTGGTGGTGGTGATGGTGGTGGTGGTGGTGATGGTGGTGGTGGTGGTGGTGGTGGTGATGGTGGTGGTGGTGGTGGTGATGGTGGTGGTGATGGTGGTGGTGGTGGTGGTGATGGTGGTGGTGGTGGTGATGGTGGTGATGGTGGTGGTGGTGGTGGTGGTGGTGGTGGTGGTGGTGGTGGTGGTGGTGGTGATGGTGGTGATGGTGGTGGTGGTGGTGGTGGTGGTGGTGGTGATGGTGGTGGTGGTGGTGGTGGTGGTGGTGGTGGTGATGGTGGTGGTGGTGGTGGTGGTGGTGGTGGTGGTGGTGGTGGTGGTGGTGATGGTGGTGGTGGTGGTGGTGGTGGTGGTGGTGGTGGTGGTGGTGATGGTGGTGGTGGTGGTGGTGGTGGTGGTGGTGGTGGTGGTGATGGTGGTGGTGGTGGTGGTGGTGGTGGTGATGGTGGTGGTGGTGGTGGTGGTGGTGGTGGTGGTGGTTGTGGTTGTGGTTGTGGTGGTGGTGGTGGTGGTGGTGGTGGTGGTGGTGATGGTGGTGGTGGTGGTGGTGGCGATGGTGATGGTGGTGGTGATGGTGGTGGTGGTTGTGGTGGTGGTGGTGGTGGTGGTGGTGATGGTGGTGGTGGTGTTGATGGTGGTGTTGATGGTGGTGGTGGTGGTGGTGGTGGTGGTAGTGGTGGTTGTGGTGGTGGTGGTGGTGGTGGTGATGGTGGTGGTGGTGGTGGTGGTGGTGGTAGTGATGGTGGTGGTGGTGGCGGTTGTGGTGGTGGTGGTGGTTGTGGTGGTGGTTGTGGTGGTGGTGGTGGTGGTGGTGATGGTGGTGGTGGTGGTGATGGTGGTGGTGATGGTGATGGTGGTGGTGATGGTGGTGGTGGTGGTGGTGGTGGTGGTGGTGGTGGTGGTGGTGGTGGTGGTGATGGTGGTGGTGGTGGTGATGGTTGTGGTGGTGGTGATGGTGGTGATGGTTGTGGTGGTGGTGATGGTGGTGGTGGTGGTGGTGATGGTGGTGGTGGTGGTGGTGGTGGTGGTGATGGTGGTGGTGGTGGTGGTGGTGATGGTGATGGTGGTGGTGGTGGTGGTGATGGTGGTGGTGGTAGTGGGGAATGGGGATAGGGATGGTGATGGTTGTGGTAGTAGTGGGGATGGGGATGGGGGGTGATGATAGTTGTAGTGGTGATGTGGTAGTAACGATGGTGATTGTGGTAGTAGGGATGATGGTGGTAGTGGTAAACGGTGAAAAAGATTGTGGTGGTGATAGCTGTGGTGATGATAGTGGTAGTCGAGATGGTGGTAGTGGAAGTAGCGGTGGTATGATCTCTTGGTTTAGATCTATTGGTTTAATTCTCTTTGTTTAGGTCTGTTTTAAGTCAACGATCCAACATTATTTTCCTGTTCAGATACGTTTGACAATTCTCGTATCTTCGTCTCTGTGAAAGTTTTTCAGACTTTTAAACTAGAATAGTTACTCTGAAGCAACTGAGGCCCCAGCCTACGGGAAGTTGGTGTAGGCCTACACAAGGATCTCGCATAATAGGCCTGATAGTATTCTATACAAAATTATCTAATTACGAGACGCGAAAAAGCTATCTCTAATCTCACCTCCCCGTTTAGTCAAATTGAATTTAGGGCAGTTTTAAGTCTTAAATAATCAGTGTCTCCGTAGTAATCATGTAAATTGTAATGTTAGACACATCTGTGATTGATGCTTCCTGTATCTCGCACCAGCAGGAGGGTCAGCACAACGAGGGCTACTCCACCCTCCCTAGGAATGCTGAGGTGACGCAGGAAAGCGGCGACGACGGAGGCGAGAGAACGACGAGTGACGTCCCCGTCGTCATCCCCCGCATCGTCCTGGGCCGCCCACCAGTACGGGAATTGCTACGCGACCCAGACATTTGGTTAACTGAAGCCGGAAGGAACCCGGGTCACCAAGACTGGTATATAAGCCAGAATATTCCTCGGCCTTATCTCAGCTTGTAGCGAGAGCACCGTGCGGGGAGCGGGACCTTCACTCATGGTGGTGAGTTGCCCTTTAAGGTACCGCTCAGGAAGTCTTCCATATTTGGCTAAATTAGGTAAACTTTCTGCAGGACTCGTCCTCAGATGCGCACATATTGTAAACTCTTAGGTAACCTGAATATATCATCTCTCTCCTCTCCCGATAGTAACATAAATTTGAACTTATTTACATCTATTACTCTTAATATATTATTATTAATATATCTTACTACTTTTTCTAACACAATAATTATTTCATATTTGAACATTTGATGATTTATTTCGATAAAATTTATTTACAGATAAAATCCACTGAGGCCGTTACGTGTTGTTGAGATTGCCAGTGACTCGTCTTGAGGTTGTCTTCACTGCAGAGCATCATCGTGCTCCCCACACAACTCATCCTCTCCCCACACAACTCATCCTCTCCCCACACAACTCATCCTCTCCCCACACAACTCATCCTCTCCCCACACAACTCATCCTCTCCCCACACAACTCATCCTCTCCCCACACAACTCATCCTCTCCCCACACAACTCACTCATGGTTTTGGCCAGGTGGAGAGCGAGAGATCCCTCTAGTCTGACAGCCATGCATGGTGCAACCTGTCGTCCTAATAGAACGTCGTATTTTGACGTATACTCTACCTAAGGTCAAAAATCGTCGTACTAGAAAATGGTAGCGGCTCGTAAAATTGCCACACTGCCCCGTTTTCTGTTCTGGGTTCTCTGGTAGGTACTTTAGTATGATAGTTTCTTGACGTTGGAGAAACCTTAGGAGGACGGGCTGCATGATGAACCATGTGTGACCAAAGACCTCGCTGCCTAGCGAAGTGCTAGCGAATCACCCGTGGAAATATTTATTCTTAAACGAGTTGAGAAACATTTCCACAATACAATTATTAAACATTTTGCTCGTTGTGTCAAATTTAAGATACTTCGGTCCTTAGTGTACCTCCAGTAGTCCCATCGTTCCTAAGTCCAGACATTGTAAGTGTCATGATCATTCCTTTTGTCCGATACATAACCCAAACAAGTGTAAATAATATGTTGTTAGATACAGAGGGCGATCTTTATTCTTAAAAATGTTTGTTCACCCTGTGTATGTTGGGGTCACCCTGTGTATGTTGGGGTCACCCTGTGTATGCATATGTTGGGTCACTGTTTATGCATATGTTGGGTCACCCTGTGTATGCATATGTTGGGTCACCCTGTGTATGCATATGTTGGGTCACTGTTTATGCATATGTTGGGTCACCCTGTGTATGCATATGTTGGGTCACCCTGTTTATGCATATGTTGGGTCACCCTGTGTATGCATATGTTGGGGTCACCCTGTGTATGCATATGTTGGGTCACCCTGTGTATGCATATGTTGGGTCACCCTGTGTATGCATATGTTGGGGTCACCCTGTGTATGCATATGTTGGGTCACCCTGTGTATGCATATGTTGGGTCACCCTGTGTATGCATATGTTGGGTCACCCTGTGTATGCATATGTTGGGGTCACCCTGTGTATGCATATGTTGGGGTCACCCTGTGTATGCATATGTTGGGTCACCCTGTGTATGCATATGTTGGGTCACCCTGTGTATGCATATGTTGGGGTCACCCTGTGTATGCATATGTTGGGTCACCCTGTGTATGCATATGTTGGGTCACCCTGTGTATGCACATGTTGGGTCACCCTGTGTATGAATATGTTGGGTCACCCTGTGTATGCATATGTTGGGTCACCCTGTGTATGCATATGTTGGGTCACCCTGTGTATGCATATGTTGGGGTCACCCTGTGTATGCATATGTTGGGTCACCCTGTGTATGCATATGTTGGGTCACCCTGTGTATGCATATGTTGGGGTCACCCTGTATATGCATATGTTGGGTCACCCTGTGTATGCATATGTTGGGTCACCCTGTGTATGCATATGTTGGGTCACCCTGTGTATGCATATTTTGGGGTCACCCTGTGTATGCATATGTTGGGTCACCCTGTGTATGCATATGTTGGGGTCACCCTGTGTATGCATATGTTGGGTCACCCTGTGTATGCATATGTTGGGTCACCCTGTGTATGCATATGTTGGGTCACCCTGTGTATGCATATGTTGGGTCACCCTGTGTATGCATATGTTGGGTCACCCTGTGTATGCATATGTTGGGTCACCCTGTGTATGCAAATGGTGTCAAAAGCTTAAGGTACTATAAATGAACATCTACCTGGGCAATTTTGAACCTATGAAATAAAATTCTCATAATATTGGTGCACCAATTTAAAGATTTGTCTGAAGCGTTCTTCGTTTAATAGGTTCCGGTGTTGTACATATTGTACATAATCATTATTTGTCCATTGTATACACTTTTGAAGAACTTTTGTAACGTGAAACACTGAGCGAGAGTGTAAACGCCATACGTGGAGTACAGCAGCCTCTTGTTGTACAATTGTCTGCCGGTAGCTGCACGACTTTCGAGATTAATATGATTTTCGAAAGTTAGATAAAATTTTATTATTAAAAGATAAAAGATAGATTATTACTTAAACTGCTTTTTAAAGGCTTGAAACCTTGTTCAGATTTTGAAGGTACGCTTTACGAATTTTGATCAGTTCCCTATGTTGCAAAAACTCAATGTCTCTTTCTCTCACATCCTAAGTGTTGTACCTCTCACTATAGCTGCAAAGTGAATGAATAAGAGGAGTAGGGAGGATAGGGAGTAGGGAGGGACAGAAAGGGAGATATTCCACTAACACGTTACAGTTCACAGGTCCACAATAGCCATGAAAACTCATATTCTTTGGCTGTAAGGAAGCTTCCACATGGGTAGCAAATATATATTTTATGAAGGATGTCTCTTTCCCTCAAATCCCCTCCCCCCTTCCACCCTCCACGTCTCTCTCTCTCTCTCTCTCTCTCTCTCTCTCTCTCTCTCTCTCTCTCTCTCTCTCTCTCTCTCTCTCTCTCTCTCTCTCTCTCCCTCTCTCTCTCTCTCTCTCTTCATAAATGGCACTCATCATAACTAAGGAATTAGCGAGTTCATCTTGCCATGGAGATGAACTCTCTGCTCTGTACTTTCTATTCAACATGATTACTCTCCAGCCTAATACCTGTACAACGTACACAATATTACCGGCGGCATTTGTAAACTTGGGGAAACTGTTATTCGTTAGAAAGACGAGTAAGAGAAGGCAATTTATATGAATGGGTCAGATGTATATCATACTGTCTTGGTTGGCATTGTATAATGTGTGTATAATGAACACAATAATATTTTATAACAAATATGATACTTTATTTTCTTTTAAATGTTATTTTGTTCCGTGTATAAATAAACCAACAAAAGCATTAATATAATGACATGCTATTTTATGTTCAAACCAAGAAAATGTGAACCTCAATAAAAACCTAACGTGTATGAATACACACTGGCTTCCTGTCCCCCAACATAATGAATTATTATTATTTAGGATAAAAACCCCACACCTGTTTATTTGTGAAATTTATGTTAAGAATTTACACCAAGTCTTTTGCACTTTCCTGACTGCTTTATCAAGGTCTGAGTGTGTGGTCAGGACGAGGCTCACATCTCAACGTCTAATGACGTTGATTAGACATTGAGATGTAAGTCTGGTCCTAATCACACACTCAGACCTTGATAAAGCACTCAGGAAAGTGCAAAAATCTTGGTGTAAATTCCTCACATAAATTTCACAAATACTGTACTCAAGTGTTGGTTTTCATCCTGTTATTATGCCTGTGAGAAGACATTACTATTACTAATTATTATTATTATTATTATTATTATTATTATTATTATTATTATTATTATTATGTAAATATGTATGTGAATGTATATATGTGTACTTTTTTTAATTACACGAAAACACTAAAATTTTGTTTACATTTCCTTGTGGTTACTTTAATACGTTTAATTGAATCATGTTTTTTTGTGGATATTCCCGTAAATGAATATGTATATTTATATAGTCAATATTATTTATTTCATATATATTATATATACATATATATTATATATATATATATATATATATATATATATATATATATATATATATATATATATATATATATATATATATGTATTTATATATATAAATACCTTCTGAAGATGTATTTAATATACGAAAGTACTTAAGGAAATTTCCTGTTTCATTTTTCCTCCGTGGTCTGACATTGTCACATTCTTAATCACGTGTTTATTTTCGTGATATACACACATATATATATATATATATATATATATATATATATATATATATATATATATATATATATATATATATATATATATATATATATATATATATATATATATATATTATATATATCATTTTAGAACCGTATGACACGAGTAGGATTCGAAAGTGCATTACCAGGGCTCACCCTCTCGCATTCAGTCATTATTGTAATGATTTTTATTAGATGTTACGAACATAGTTTCTGATTCTAGACTTAACAACTGTAATGATTTTTAAATCACTTATAAATATGGCTTCTAAATGTAAGTTTTGAGTATACAGTATTCAATTACAGGTCTTACATGTTGTGTTATTATTATGACTCTCATGTAAATCATTTACAGTAAATTAGTGTTAACTAACCCAACTATAAATGCACAGTTAAGAAAAGTCTTTGAATTTGAATTTGTAGAATGAAATTACCAAAAACGTAAGGAAATTTAGTCGTAGGTGAATTAAATTGTGTGATAAAGGCGCTAGGGTGAAAGACACTGAAATAATTCAAAGGGCGCTGCTCTCCTCCACACAACCCATAAACCCACTTAAGAGCTATATACACCCACACAGCCTATACACCATCCACAGGGGCTCCAGACATCAAATGCACAACATCCACGAGGCCCTAAGACATCAAGGTCACTCAAACTGCAAATTTTCAAAATTAATCAACTTACTTGGCATGCGAGACACAACGGTATACTATGCATGGGGACCTACCTGTCAATGGTATATCTAGCCGACTCAGTACATTATCTGAGTCTCCACACAACACCCGAGATGGCTGGAGGCGTTGGCATACTGACGACCTACAATCATGTGAAATAAACCGCGAAATTCTAGAACGGATAAAACAATGGCTAAAACAAAGTTAAGGGCTGTCCTAAATGGAAATGACTATCTGGACATTTTTTGTGCGTGGAGTATACTACAAGGATCAATTTTGGGAGCAACTATTTTTTTAATATACCTCAAATACATAGATAATATAAATTTTGCAGATGACACAAAGATGTATGGTAAAGAGGGAAAGTTAAAATTATACTGAGGCCTTGAAAAGCAATCTACAAATGGTCCAAAGACTGGCAACTGCTTTGCAATATTAAAAGCTGCATGAAGTTACATATAGGTTATAGCAATACGCATCATGACAATACAAAATTTTCCATTGAAGCATGGAGACTTCACCATGAAGAGAACATACAATAACTGCTTTTGAAAAAGTTCAACGCAGAGACAAAAATCATCCCAGAACCAAGTTACCTCACATATCAGGAACGGTTGAGGGCCACAGAACTAACAACATTGCAAACCAGACATTACAAGGCGGATCTCATCCACTTTTAAATACTGAAGAAATTGGAATATGTAAATTCAGATCACTTGTTTAAAAGGTCCAGTATAACTAAGAAACGTCAACATATTCAAGCTCAACAAGCCACAATGTAAGACAAAAACTGGTGGAGATGCTGTGTCACCCATGAGGAAATAACCCCTTAAAATCGCTTATCTCGGGTAAGCACGGAAGACCGAGCTGATAAACAAGACCTCCGGATTAGCGAATGTTACAAACCGTCTCGATTCGCCAGCAAACTCCCATTTAAGTGGAAAAGTAGTGAGTTATATAATGTTAGGTATCGAGTTTATACTTTGGGAAATAGCCATAAGTAATTTATATAGTGGGGAGAGAGGGGAAGGAAAGTGTTAGGGAGGGGGAGAAAAGTGTTAGGGAGAGGGAGGAAAGTGTTAATAATGTATGCAAACTTTGAAGGGTGTGTTCTGTGAATACAAAAAATTTGTTTATCTAAAGCCTCTGAAAAAATATGATTCTATCTAAATCCTCCACAAAATAAAAATGATCTTGGTTCAGCAGTCTCAAACTAGATAAGCTAAAATTTCATTGTAATATTAGCTATTCCATAGATAATATATATTAATATTTATACTATGTAGTTCCATTTGTCTTCTTGTTAATACTAGTCTATCTACATACATACTCACAAAATAATAGGACTTGCCCGAAACGCTGCGCGTACTACTGGCTTTACAAGATTGTAAATACTATGCTATGTATTCTCACAAACCCAATGTACCTTCTTGTATATAAATAAATAAATAAATGAATAAATAATTGAATATTTCCGTCTAAGAGCCTACAGCACCGACTAAAGTCTGTAGGCCGTGAACAATAACCACTTGTTATTCAAAAATTATAGTACCAATAACAACTATGGATGGTAGTACAAGATATAGACTGTTCCACTAACAAGTCCATATTTTGGTACTACAAATTTTGTAGAGCCATAACCAAAATTTTCCTAGGCCTAATATTCACATATGTGCTTTGTGAATAATGTAGGATTATGGACTTGCCCGAAACGCTACGCGTACTTGTGATTGTACAAAAATGTGACAACTCTTGTATAAATAAATATATAAATAAAAATAAAAGTATGGGTCTTTATCCTTTCCTCTTCTATGTCATGCTGGTTTCGAATTTCAAAGGCAGAGGGTGGAAGACAATTCAGTAACATCTGTCTTTTTGCTGATGCTTTTACTTTGTAATCTGATTAAACATATTTAGTATACTACAATTTATCGTGTACATTGTCAGGGTGAGGGGGGGGGGGGGGGGAGGCAGAGGAGCTCACCCTTGCCCCGACGCCAACTGGGCACACGTGCATCTGGGCATCCGTCTCTGAGCGCCCATGTTGTACACTACTACTACTATTAGATACACTACCCTCTTTTGATGTTTGCTTTCTTGACAAATATATTCAACTTTGTCACAACTGTAGAACCTAAAAGTATTTCCCCCTTCTAACACTGAAATAATATTGGGGGATAACTTAGTGTAGTGGGATACTTGTTACCTGATGGTGATGTTACCCCTCTCACTGTCAGCTCCAGGTGTAGGCGTTGCAACCCGTTCTCGCAAATTTAATAAGTCAATATTGACTTATTAAATATGTGCATAGGTGACATACTTAACATAATAGATACCCTTAAAAAGATTCATAGAAAACACCGACCTTACCTAACCTACTTAGTATGTTAAGATAAGCATCTTATTGCTTCGTAATTACAATTATTACCTAACCTATAATAGGTATAGGTTAAGTAATAATTGTAATTACGAAGCAATAAGATGCTTATCTTAAGATACTAACAAGGTTAGGTAAGGTCGGTGTTTTCTATGAATCTTTTTAAGGGTATCTATTATGTTTAGTATATCACCTATGCACGTAGTTAATAAGTCAATATTGACTTTACGAATTTGCGAGAACGGGTTGCGGCAACACTCCCGGCTGGGCAGTACCCGCCGACACACCTTGACGTAACTTGTTCCCTTGGAGTTTAAACAGTGTTCTTCCCTTCTGATTCTGCGCTGTACTCATCTTACTACCTGGAAGTGGTCATCAGCATGTTAGCTGTGGCTGCACATTTTATCTAGAGGTTGAGAACAACAGATATAGGAGTCCTGGGGTACGACGATAGTCTTACAAAAGTGAAACAAAAATAAAAATTACAGGAGACCTGTTCACAACTATGCAATATACTTGCACGAGCCAGAGAATAATAAGGAAATGGGGACTCCATACGTCATTTTAAAAGTACATATAATTAACCAAAAACGGATGGAGATCATTACCCAAGTCAGTAAATAATTATATGTAGGTCCAGGAGATGGAGATCAATTCCCACATATACAGGCGGAGAAGAAACCAAGAGAAAGGGAGGGCACCATGACTCTCTTAGTCTTTCGACACTCATACATATGTTCACCACCTCAATGATCCTTGAATCAATTGTTAAGACTCGGGGAGGACGATCTGACAATGAATTAAATCAGGCAATGAAACCAAGGGGATGGTATACCGCTGATGGACACGCCATAATATTTAGTGCGCAAGACAGTATTAATAAAATCATGCTTATTCGCACCTTTTTATTAATCAGATTAAGATATATTATTCTAAAAGCCCTAAGAAGGCAACAAATGCAGTATGTGAATGGTACGTGAACAAGGGACAGGTACACACTTCACTGCAGACGTTAAGTAAAGGCCACAGAATGGAGGCTCAACGACCTTCCCGCCTGCATGAAGCTGCCCCCCTGCCCTCGCACGCTGTCACTCCCCTTAAGCATATTTTAAGGCTACAGATACCTCTATACAAATGAATCCCAAAACCTACGTCCCTCTCATTTCCTATGCCATGATGCGGGTAATGCACCACACAGTCGCACAGGCTAAAGTTTGCACTTATCATGGCACCATCAAAAGATTATACTGCCTAGCGTGGCCATACTGGTCATACCTGGAGCAGTCAACAGTGTCTAATCCTACTCATGAACTTGTTGACTCAGGTCTGTTGCACGAACATGAACACATTTCAGAACATATGAACATATGATTCTCCAGGACAGGTGTTACAACTTTGCTGCTAGAGATAGGCTCGTGCTGTCTTCACAGGGTTTAATATTCACCTAGGCCTATTACACTTCAATCCTATCTAAGGGTTTTAGACTGCAACCTCTGTGTTACTATTTACAGCACCAGTTACTCATGAGGAAGAGACACAAACAAAAGTAAAATTATAATAATATAATGTTCAGAACTCAAAAATTATTGTATATATAATATATTATTTCCACTGGGATTATGATCAACACTTTGAATATAATATATTTATGGAGATGGCTTATAAGAATAAGTATCTTATCTACTCAGAACAAAATCCAACATGTAAGTACTAAAACAGAACACATTATGGACTTAACTCTCAGACCACAACCAAGTGTCACCACCCTCCTGCAGCTCCTAAAGCCACACGCCTTCATGCAGCTCCTGAAGCCACACGCCTTCATGCAGCTCCTGAAGCCACACGCCTTCACGCAGCTCCTGAAGCCACACGCCTTCACGCAGCTCCTGAAGCCACACGCCTTCATGCAGCTCCTGAAGCCACACGCCTTCACGCAGCTCCTGAAGCCACACGCCTTCACGCAGCTCCTGAAGCCACACGCCTTCATGCAGCTCCTGAAGCCACACGCCTTCACGCAGCTCCTGAAGCCACACGCCTTCACGCAGCTCCTGAAGCCACACGCCTTCACGCAGCTCCTGAAGCCACACGCCTTCACGCAGCTCCTGAAGCCACACGCCTTCACGCAGCTCCTGAAGCCACACGCCTTCACGCAGCTCCTGAAGCCACACGCCTTCATGCACCCCTTCACAGACGCCTCACTCACTCAGAGTTATCTTCTCTTGAGGTTATCTTGAGATGATTTCGGGGCTTTAGTGTCCACGCGGCCCGGTCCTCGACCAGGCCTCCACCCCCAGGAAGCAACCCGTGACAGCTGACTAACACCCAGGTACCTATTTACTGCTAGGTAATAGGGGCATAGGGTGAAAGAAACTCTGCCCATTGTTTCTCTCCGGCGCCCGGGATCAAACCGGGACCACAGGATCACAGTCCAGCGTGCTGTCCGCTCGGCCGACCGGCTCCCGACCGGTTACCATGCAGACACGTCTGACACAAATTTAACACACTACATAAGGGAAAACATAATTATACATATATGAGAATCAGGTACTTTCTGATTCGTAACAACAGGAACACCCCGTTCCTGTCCAGGAGAATCAATCACCCGTTATAACTCTCATCAAAACGATAGTGGTACAAGCAGGCACCGCTGAAAATGATAAGTTTCACATCATTTAATTGTTGACATATTTCTTAAATTTCGGCAGTAAACTAGAGAATAGTAAAGTGTGGCGTTGAGTTCCTCAACCTTTCAACTTATTTTTTGTCGATGTCAGTTTTATCAGTTTGTTAATGATATTATCAGATAATCTGATTGGCAGACGAAATTGTATAATCTTATTTTAAGGGTAATAAAATCACCTGGCGGCATGAATATTAACGTATGTTATGCACTTAGCGAGATAACAACATAAATTAATTTTAATACATGTCATCCTAACCTGCTGTTAATCTTGAGAGCCATAATAAAAAAATAGATAAACAAAAGTATTCTTACAAAGCCACTAACATACAAAGTAAGCAATTATCATAAGAAGCACCAAGCCGGGAAAGCTATGCAACACCATCAAATGTGATGGATATTTAAAAGGTGCTAAATATCACTAAGGATGTCAGTACGAAAACAAAAACACATAAGGCGAACGATATCAAAGGTATCTATCGAGAGAAAAGTGACCGCGAGGGACAGTCAGGAAGCAAGACACACACGTCCTGAAAGTCCGGATATTCAACAAGGATATGCAATTCAGTTTGAACAATAAGGGGCAGGGTGGCGCTCCATTAAGTGCCCGCTAATTAAACGTGTATGACCAAGACGTGACCTAACCAGAGCCATTTCCCACCGCCGGTTACTGTGGTATGAGGAAGGCCATGGGGACACACTATCGTTAAGAGCACGCAGTTTGTTACCAGTAATAGAAGACCAACGACCCTGCCAACGGGCAAGGATTGGGGAATGAATAACTGGGTAGAAGTCAGAATACGGAACATCTTTACAGTAGATGGAACAAGTGCGGATAGCCTCCTTAGCGGCAGCGTCCGCACGCTCATTTTAGGACTCAACAACATGACCTGGAACCCAGCAAAGCTCCACTGACTTAAATCTACTGGAGATAAGAAACAGCCAATGTTAAATTTTGACTACCACAGGATGGACTAGATTAAAGGACTCCAGAGTCATGAGGGCACGGCGAGAGACAACTACAACCACAAAGAAAGATTGACAGCGAGAAAGCAGTTGACGAAGAGCATACAAAATAGCACAGAATTCTGCCGAGAAGATGTTAATCTCTGGAGGCAGGAGACACGTATAGGTGTAGTCAGGAAAAACAACCGAGTAGCCTACACCGTCTGCAGACTTCCCCCCATCTGTGAAGAGAGGAATGGAGTGGGAGTGTGAAGAAAAGTGAACCAGGAAAGGCGTTTCAGAACTGTAGGAGGGGTAGTTTTAGCTTTAGTCACGTAGCTTTAGTCACGTGGGTGAAGGTTTTACAAAACTTAGGAAGGGTTACCCTCCATGGGGGCAAGGATGGAACAACACGAGGAGAAATATTAATAACACGAGCCGAAAGAGTACCTTGCAAGCGAGACAACCATTCAGAAAGAGGCAAGTGGTGAAAGGGAACAGGGACCAAAGGAGGGATAAAGGTCAAAGTACCGCATACGCGAGAGTGAGGATGTTGTAGGGAACGCGGAGGGTAGCGAAGACAGTAGCGATCGTGTAGAGACAGGATGCCAGTTTCAACATACAGACTTAGGGTAGAAGTTGAACGAAAGGCACCAGAGCTGAGGCGAACCCCAATATGGTACAGAACATCAAGACGGTGAAGAGTAGAAGGAGAAGCAGACGAGTAAGCCGGACAACCA
This sequence comes from Procambarus clarkii, assembly GCF_040958095.1. Taxonomy (NCBI): domain Eukaryota; kingdom Metazoa; phylum Arthropoda; class Malacostraca; order Decapoda; family Cambaridae; genus Procambarus; species Procambarus clarkii. The sequence goes on from NC_091170.1 coordinate 36,284,511, forward strand.
TAATCGATTTTAGACAGTACGAGAGAGGAATGTAAAGAGAGGAGCGTGCGCCTATCAGCTCCCAAAGAAGTATGGGACAAGACTTTTAGTACGTTAAGGGCCTTAGAGCATTCAACTCGGAGGTAAGAGATATGGGGCGACCAAGACAAACGAGTGTCAAAGATTAACCCCAAAAGCTTAACAGATTCTTTGTACAAAAAGAGGATTACCATAAAGCAACAGAGGGGGACGAACAACGACCTGCTTCCGAGTAAAATTCATAGCACAAGTTTTAGTTGTAGAGAACCTGAAGCCATGATTGGCCATAGTTATGAAGCTTATCGTTAATAGCCTTATGGTGGACTCGACCAAATGGTATGATATAACTGAGGGCTTTGTAACTCTTTCATTCACTCAAATATTTGATAAAATATTCTCATATTATACATAAAGTTTGCTAGGAGTCAATTCACACCCCACGTAGGACCAACCGTTTTTTGAGATGAGGCTACTGGAACTTGCAGCTAGCTCTTGACCTGCACTCTGAACCCCTTCATATTGACTAGGGCAGCAGAACAGTGCTGTGAACCTAAGTTTTGCTAAAGAAACTGGCTGTCAGTATATTGGGTTCTCTCAGACCCTGGGTTTTAAACAAGAAACAATTGTCTTAGAATTTACGTTCAGACACTTTATATAAAGTAAATACAAAAGTATTCCTTATAATCATACAATACAGCTAACAGACGGTGTATACGGTAAATACGTAGGTCAATACAAGAGGCAACAAATAAAATACACTATACATTTCTTTGAACAGTCGGTGCAAATATTTTTTGTCACGTTTTAAATGGTTTCATAATTGTTGGGAACAGGCCTGTTAGGTTACTCGAGATCTTCAATTGGGCCACGGCTGATCTTCCCAGCTATGCAACTCACAGCAGTCGCCTAACTCCCAGGTTCCTAATTACAGCTAGGTAAACAGAGCCACAAGGTGAAAAAAAGCATGCCCAAATATCTCGTCCTGCTCAGGAATCGTACCCTGGACTATTCGGTTGTGAGCAAAGTGCTCCAAGTACCCCAAAAACTAAGGATTAACTGTCTCCTCTTGCATCTACCTTGGTATCTAAGTCCCTTTTGTCTTAATAAACTCTGTTGTGAATAACATTAAGTTATTCATAACAGCGTTTTCAATTATCTTGAGTACTCGAAGAATAGCTAACATGTGTGCCCGCCCAACCATTTGGACTGGACGGTAGGACGACGGTCTCGCTTCTCACAGGTCGGCGTTCAATCACCGACCGTCTAAGTGGTTTGGCACCATTTCTTTTTCCTGTCCCATTCCAAATATTTATTATGATCCCTTTCAAGTGTCATATAGTCGTAATGGCTTAGCGCTTTCTAATAATTATCTTATTTTAACTATCCCCATATTGCCTGTTGTAGACTAGGCGTTTACCCAAAGTTGCCTGAAAGTTTCTCACTTACCTCTTGACCTCTGTAACGTTAACTACAGCACTCAAGTTACATTGCTTTCCCTGTAATTTTATCACAAATTTGCATTGCCAACGAGCATGAGTTTCAGTGTCGGAGCCCCTCGTGTGACTGTGCATGCAACCCGTCCTCAGGCCAAGTCCATTCCATCCAGCGGTCGACCCCAAAGACGCATTCATCAATTTTAACATGTTAATTCAAATTAAGAATTTTCTTAAATATAAATTAATATTGTTATGTATTAGCATACTGTGCATATTTAAGCACTGGTTAGGTTAGGTTAGGTTAGGTATTTAGGTTTTGTTGAGGATTATTTGTATTTGTAGCCGTGGGTGAAGCATTTACAGCGTTGTGGTTCGAACAAAATTTGTCTGTGAAGCACTTGTTCCGGAAGTGTTCGAACGAAATCAATTGTGAGTCTTGTGTAAATCGTTTTTTAATCATAAACAGGGGGTTTGGCGGGTGCATGGAATCACTTTTGGGTCTTTGTTTGGAGAACGGGCTAAGTTCATTAATGCTGTAACTAAACTAAACAAAAATTTGGATTCATTTCATGAGCACATTGTGTTCCTCTGAAACCATTTCCACTACCACTCACACGATGAGTATGAGATGCATAATAAACGAACTAAAGTTATTTACAGCTCACGACTCATTGGCTGGTTCTCTTAATTTACAAGTTTGCAAGCATTATTCACCTGTATGCAAAAATGAATCACCTGCATGCAGTCTTATCACAAAGATGAATTTGTTCAAAGATAAGGATGCATTGGCGATAATGAGTTGGTCTATGATAGTGAGCTTCAGTATTAAGTGTGTTACTGGTGATGCAACACTGGATGATCCTGGCGTCTGCGCACCGGGACCCGCCTCACAACACTGAAGCTTCACTCATAGGCATAACTATAGTTCATTAGATTATTCAGATTTACTCAGAATTTGAAAGTGACTCTCCTTGTCTGAAAACAATTTTACCGTGTAATTAAACCCTTGCAGTCAAGGTTTAGAAGAAGTAAATATAAACCAATATGAGAGGTGAGCAAGCAGAGGAAGACGAAGGCGGAGGTGGAGTGAGGCCCCGCTGGTTCAGCAGGAGCTGCTGGAGGAGCCTCGCTCACCAGCCGGCGAGGTCTGGTGGGAGGCTCTCTGCGGCCTCACTCACCACCTGCATCCTCATCCTCGCCTGTTGCACCTGTGTTACTTGCCGCTCTGTCGTCATACACTCCACCTCGTCCGCCGCCCACAACAACCCGAGTGACAATGTCTTTGACCTTCCAGTTCGTGGCTTCAAACTCCCTACTAACTTTAACAAGTCAAAAATGGAAAACGCAGTTGGTATTGCTGCTACTAATACTTCAGTTGAGACGTCTGGTTCCATTGGTGACCAAGTTGGTATTGCTGCTACTAATACTTCAGTTGAGACGTCTGGTTCCATTGGTGACCAAGTTGGTATTGCTGCTACTAATACTTCAGTTGAGACGTCTGGTTCCATTGGTGACCAAGTTGGTATTGGCACTACTAATACTTCAGTTGAGACGTCTGGTTCCATTGGTGACCAAGTTGGTATTGGCGCTACTAATACTTCAGTTGAGACGTCTGGTTCCATTGGTGACCAACGTTTCTTCTATGATCTAGGTAGGTACAAGGTAGACAATGTATTTTTAACATTGTAGCAAAAGACAAAGTTGTTTATTCCTCACATCAAATTACCATTGTCACGAGTGTCCTGGCCAAGGTATGGGGGAACCAACCCGTCCTCGACTCAAGTCCATTCCATCCAGCGGTCGACCCTACAGACGCATTCGTAAAGTTTTACATGGTTTTCAGGCAAAACGGGAATTTCAGGTGATGAGTCACAATAACGTGGCTGAAGTATGTTGACCAGACCACATACTAGAAAGTGAAGGGACGACGACGTTTCGGTCCGTCCTGGACCATTCTCAGGTCCAGTCGACTTGAGAATGGTCTAGGACGGATTGAAACGTCGTCGTCCCTTCACTTTCTAATGTGTGGTCTGGTCAACAAAACGGGAATTTTCTAAAAAATAAATTAATATTATAATATATTAGCATATTGTGCATATATGTATATGTATATATATATATATATATATATATATATATATATATATATATATATATATATATATATATATATATATATATATATATATATATATATATATATATATATATATATATGTGTGTATATCACGAAAATAAACACGTGATTAAGAATGTGACAATGTCAGACCACGGAGGAAAAATGAAACAGGAAATTTCCTTAAGTACTTTCGTATATTAAATACATCTTCAGAAGGTCACCTTCTGAAGATGTATTTAATATACGAAAGTACTTAAGGAAATTTCCTTAAGTCTTCAAATTTTATCTCTGCAAGTATAAGAAATTTTCCATCTTCAGAAGGTGACCTTCTGAAGATGTATTTAATATACGAAAGTACTTAAGGAAATTTCCTGTTTCATTTTTCCTCCGTGGTCTGACATTGTCATATATATATATATATATATATATATATATATATGACCGAAAAAGTAAGATTAATAATTCTAACACGAATTTTCTCAATCTTTCGTACATTACGCTTCACTGTTGGAGGTAAATCAAAAATTAATTCTCCAAAATTCATTTTTATTTCTAGTCTGACGCGACACGGGCGCGTTTCGTAAAACTTATTACATTTTCAAAGACTTTAGTTCACAAATACACAACTGAATAGAACTTACGTATCTCAGATTTTATATCTACATTTGAGTGAGGTGGGAGGGGTGATGTGGCATTAACACAAGACAGAACAAGAGGGGATATTAATAGGGTATTAAAAGTATCAACACAAGACAGAACACAAACAATGGGTATTGAATAGAAGTGTTTGTAGAAAGCCTATTGGTCCATATTTCTTGATGCTTCTATATTGGAGCGGAGTCTTGAGGTGGGTAGAATATAGTTGTGCAATAATTGGCTGTTGATTGCTGGTGTTGACTTCTTGATGTGTAGTGCCTCGCAAACGTCAAGCCGCCTGCTATCGCTGTATCTATCGATGATTTCTGTGTTGTTTACTAGGATTTCTCTGGCGATGGTTTGGTTGTGGGAAGAGATTATATGTTCCTTAATGGAGCCCTGTTGCTTATGCATCGTTAAACGCCTAGAAAGAGATGTTGTTGTCTTGCCTATATACTGGGTTTTTTGGAGCTTACAGTCCCCAAGTGGGCATTTGAAGGCATAGACGACGTTAGTCTCTTTTAAAGCGTTCTGTTTTGTGTCTGGAGAGTTTCTCATGAGTAGGCTGGCCGTTTTTCTGGTTTTATAGTAAATCGTCAGTTGTATCCTCTGATTTTTGTCTGTAGGGATAACGTTTCTATTAACAATATCTTTCAGGACCCTTTCCTCCGTTTTATGAGCTGTGGAAAAGAAGTTCCTGTAAAATAGTCTAATAGGGGGTATAGGTGTTGTGCTAGTTGTCTCTTCAGAGGTTGCATGGCTTTTCACTTTCCTTCTTATGATGTCTTCGACGAAACCATTGGAGAAGCCGTTATTGACTAGGACCTGCCTTACCCTACAGAGTTCTTCGTCGACTTGCTTCCATTCTGAGCTGTGGCTGAGAGCACGGTCGACATATGCATTAACAACACTCCTCTTGTACCTGTCAGGGCAGTCGCTGCTGGCATTTAGGCACATTCCTATGTTTGTTTCCTTAGTGTAGACTGCAGTGTGGAAACCTCCGCCCTTTTCCATGACTGTTACATCTAGAAAGGGCAGTAGACCCCATCTAAGCAAGTAGATGGGGTCGCCATGGGTTCTCCCCTAGGTGTCCTGTTTGCAAACTTCTATATGGGTACCATCGAGCAAAAAGTCTTAGTCGACATGAACTTGAAACCGGCCATATACTGCAGGTATGTTGACATTTTTACACAGGTACCTGATGTCAGACATCTGCAGGAGCTGAAGGAGGCATTTGAGCAGAGTTCCGTGCTGCGTTTCACTTACGAGATGGAAAAGGATGGGAAGCTGCCCTTTCTAGATGTAACAGTCATGGAAAAGGGCGGAGGTTTCCACACTGCAGTCTACACTAAGGAAACAAACATAGGAATGTGCCTAAATGCCAGCAGCGACTGCCCTGACAGGTACAAGAGGAGTGTTGTTAACGCATATGTCGACCGTGCTCTCAGCCACAGCTCAGAATGGAAGCAAGTCGACGAAGAACTCTGTAGGGTAAGGCAGGTCCTAGTCAATAACGGCTTCTCCAATGGTTTCGTCGAAGACATCATAAGAAGGAAAGTGAAAAGCCATGCAACCTCTGAAGAGACAACTAACACAACACCTATACCCCCTATTAGACTATTTTACAGGAACTTCTTTTCCACAGCTCATAAAACGGAGGAAAGGGTCCTGAAAGATATTGTTAATAGAAACGTTATCCCTACAGACAAAAATCAGAGGATACAACTGACGATTTACTATAAAACCAGAAAAACGGCCAGCCTACTCATGAGAAACTCTCCAGACACAAAACAGAACGCTTTAAAAGAGACTAACGTCGTCTATGCCTTCAAATGCCCACTTGGGGACTGTAAGCTCCAAAAAACCCAGTATATAGGCAAGACAACAACATCTCTTTCTAGGCGTTTAACGATGCATAAGCAACAGGGCTCCATTAAGGAACATATAATCTCTTCCCACAACCAAACCATCGCCAGAGAAATCCTAGTAAACAACACAGAAATCATCGATAGATACAGCGATAGCAGGCGGCTTGACGTTTGCGAGGCACTACACATCAAGAAGTCAACACCAGCAATCAACAGCCAATTATTGCACAACTATATTCTACCCACCTCAAGACTCCGCTCCAATATAGAAGCATCAAGAAATATGGGCCAATAGGCTTTCTACAAACACTTCTATTCAATACCCATTGTTTGTGTTCTGTCTTGTGTTGATACTTTTAATACCCTATTAATATCCCCTCTTGTTCTGTCTTGTGTTAATGCCACATCACCCCTCCCACCTCACTCAAATGTAGATATAAAATCTGAGATACGTAAGTTCTATTCAGTTGTGTATTTGTGAACTAAAGTCTTTGAAAATGTAATAAGTTTTACGAAACGCGCCCGTGTCGCGTCAGACTAGAAATAAAAATGAATTTTGGAGAATTAATTTTTGATTTACCTCCAACAGTGAAGCGTAATGTACGAAAGATTGAGAAAATTCGTGTTAGAATTATTAATCTTACTTTTTCGGTCATATTTAATAATATATGTCTACAGGAAAGACTGCTACCAAAATATACTAATATATATATATATATATATATATATATATATATATATATATATATATATATATATATATATATATATATATATATATATATATATATATATATATATAGGTTAGGTTAAGTTAGGCGTTTAGGTTCCGTTGGCGATTACTTGTATTTGTAGTACGTGGGTGAAGCATTTACAGCGTTGTAGTTCGCACAAAAGTCGTCAGCGAAACACTTGTTCCGGAAATGTCCTGACGTCATCAGTTGTGAGTCGTGTGTAAATCGTTCTTCATTCATAAATAGAGAGGGAGGGGGGTGCATGGAATGGACTTTGGGCCTTTGTTTAGAGAACAGGCTGGTCAGTCACCAGGCAACCCGTTCTCGCACTTTCTTATAGTCAATATTGACTTATTAATTACGTGCATATGTGACATACTAATTTAGTGTGAATATTTTAGTTTACCTTGAAAAGCTTCATAGAAAACACCGACCTTGCCTAACCTTTTTAGTATATTAAGATACGCATCTTATTGCTTCGTAATTACAATTATTACTTAACCTATACCTATAATAGGTTATTGCTTCGTAATTACAATTATTACTTAACCTATACCTATAATAGGTTAAGTAATAATTGTAATTACGAAGCAATAAGATGCTTATCTTAACATACTAAGAAGGTTAGGTGAGGTCGGTGTTTTCTATGAAGCTTTTCAAGGTAAACTAAAATATTCACAATAAATTAGTATGTCCCATATGCACTTATTTAATAAGTCAATATTGACTTATTGAAAGTGCGAGAACGGGTTGCACGAGGCGATCGTCAGCAACCCAGAGTGAAGAACACGCGCGTCCGCACTCAGCGGCCACCACCCAGCCATTCTCTTGTTTGCTATTCGCTGACAACATATACTACTGAAACACAAAATCGTCAGAGGGGATACGACTGTAGCGTAAAATTTATGAAAAAGTTTAATTAGCTGGGATATAAATTGGGGTTTAAATTTACAATTGAAGATACAACACGAAATAATGGGTTTAAATTTGACAAGTTTGGAGTTAGTAAATATATTAGTAAACACTAGGCGGAATAAAGTAGCAGAATAGCAGCAAACTGACCGGAAAGTTCCAAGCACAGACTGGATAGGTACGCGAATGAGAGTTGTTGAATATATGATTCAACATATAGGCGGTCATGCGGTTAGCCTTTATGTATACCCAGGTGTTCATGGGGTGAGAGGTTAGCCTCTATGTGCCTCAAGTTCAAGTAAGTTTATAGAGAAAAGTATATCTCAAAAGGATAGAGTAGCTGAGGCTATTTCTACCCTCGTCTATTTGCCTCACCGTAGACTCGTCCACTGTACCTCACCGTGGACTCGTCCACTGTACCTCACCGTGGACTCGTCCACTGTACCTCACCGTAGACTCGTCCACTGTACCTCACCGTGGACTCGTCCACTGTACCTCACCGTGGACTCGTCCACTGTACCTCACCGTAGACTCATCTATTGTAAGTAGATTAAATGATTCCATAGCGAGGAATTTTTGGTTTTGGCCGATTCCTCTCTACGAAGTCCTCCGTTTTCGGACTGTAGCTCCTGTCCCCGCCTTAGTCCTCCCTTGTATTTTTGTAAGTATCCATCGTATTTTCATTAAATTTTAAGGAGCCGTGAAATACAGATAAGGAATAAAACTGACTTATTGGGCTGTAGCTCCTGACCTCCCAACTTAGTTCTCTCTTGTATGTTCGTTAATATTCATCGTATTTTCATGAAATTTAAAACATAATTATTTTAGACGTAGTAAGAGGAAAATATATAGTGGTTAACCTCTACCTCCTGTCCCCCAAGATAACTCGTCACTGTAATTTCTTAAGTATCAATTGTAATTCAAAAAAGTTAAAACATATGGTCTGTATTTTTAACACATCTATTTTTATACCTGCAAGCAATGTGCAAGCAATATTTGATAGGTCTTTGGACCTATCCTGTTTCTGATACAAGTAAATAATCTCCCAGAGGAAATAGACATTTATTATCAATGTTTGCTGATGATACAAGAATTATAGCAAGAGAAGTTATATTACAGATGAAGATAGAAAGAGGCTACAAGATGACCTGGACAAACTGAAGGAATGATCCAAATGGTTACTAGAGTGCAACTCATGTAAATGTAAAGTAATGGAGCAGGATGCCAGACACAGGTTACTAAATGAGAGACCTCCGTGAAATGGAGGACTTCGTTTCGGGCAAAGGTCGAAACTTCGGTTTCGACTAAGGTCGACTTCGACCACAGAGAACACAACCTCCACCTCTGACACACTGGGAACACAACCTCCACCGCTGACACACACAGAGACAACACAACCTCCACCTCTGACACACTGGGAACACAACCTCCACCGCTGACACACACAGAGACAACACAACCTCCACCTCTGACACACAGAGACAACACAACCTCCACCACTGACACACAGGGAACACAACCTCCACCGCTGACACACACAGAGACAACACAACTTCCACCTCTGACACACAGAGACAACACAACCTCCACCTCTGACACACAGAGACAACACAACCTCCACCACTGACACACAGGGAACACAACCTCCACCGCTGACACACACAGAGACAACACAACCTCCACCTCTGACACACAGAGACAACACAACCTCCACCTCTGACACACAGGGAACACAACCTCCACCGCTGACACACACAGAGACAACACAACCTCCACCTCTGACACACAGAGACAACACAACCTCCACCTCTGACACACAGGGAACACAACCTCCACCGCTGACACACACAGAGACAACACAACCTCCACCTCTGACACACAGAGACAACACAACCTCCACCTCTGACACACTGGGAACACAACCTCCACCGCTGACACACACAGAGACAACACAACCTCCACCTCTGACACACAGGGAACACAACCTCCACCGCTGACACACACAGAGACAACACAACCTCCACCGCTGACACACACAGAGACAACACAACCTCCACCTCTGACACACACACACACAACCCACAACCTGTAAACCAATAAACACAGTAAAACAAGTCACTTCACTCTGGTGTGTCAACAAAGCCTGTCACTGTCCACAGAGGGAGACACGTGGACGAGGGCGGCCTCTCCTCAACAACCACCCAAGGCGAGGCGGGCCATTGAGTCATTAACTGTCAACACCGCAAATGCTTCTACTGCGACCCTCTCCTCCGCCACACACCACAGCCACGAGTCTAAAACTATTATGAATCTTCTCAACTCACCGACGCCGTCTCTCGCCAGTCCTGCGGACTCGACGTCCCTTGAAGGTGAATCAACACCGACCACCTCCGTCACTACTGTAACTGAGCCAACAGCGACCACCTCCGTCACTACTGTAACTGAGCCAACAGCGACCTCCTCCCTCACTACTGTAACTGAGCCAACAGCGACCTCCTCCCTCACTACAGTAACTGAACCAACAGCGACCTCCTCCATCACTACTGTAACTGAACCAACAGGGACCTCCTTCACTACTGTAACTGAACCAACAGGGACCTCCTCCCTCACTACTGTAACTGAGCTAACAGCGACCTCCCCCTTCACTACTGTTACTGAGCCAACAGCGACCTCCTCCCTCACTGCTGTAACTGAACAAACAGTGACCTCCTCCCTCACTACTGTAACTGAACTAACAGGGACCTCCTCCCTCACTACTGTTACTGAGTCAACAGCGACCTCCTCCCTCACTACTGTAACTGAGCCAACAGGGACCTCCTCCCTCACTACAGTAACTGAGCCAACAGTGACCTCCTCCCTCACTACTGTAACTGAACCAACAGCGACCTCCTCCTTCACTACTGTAACTGAACCAACAGGGACCACCTTCACTACAGTAACTGTACCAACAGGGACCTCCTCTCTCACTACTGTAACTGAACCAACAGGGACCTCCTCCTTCACTACTGTAACTGAGCCAACAGCGACCTCCTCCCTCAGTACTGTAACTGAGCTAACAGCGACCTCCTCCGTCACTAATGTAACTGAGCCAACAGCGACCTCCTCCCTCACTACTGTAACTGAACCAACAGTGACCTCCCTCACTACTGTTACTGAGCCAACAGCGACCTCCTCCCTCACTACTGTAACTGAACCAACAGTGACCTCCTCCCTCACTACTGTTACTGAGCCAACAGCGACCTCCTCCCTCAATACTGTAACTGAACCAACAGTGACCTCCTCCCTCACTACTGTAACTGAACTAACAGGGACCTCCTCCCTCACTACTGTAACTGAGCCAACAGCGACCTCCTCCCTCACTACTGTAACTGAACCAACAGCGACCTCCTCCCTCACTACTGTAACTGAGCCAACAGCGACCTCCTCCCTCACTACTGTAACTGAACTAACAGGGACCTCCTCCCTCACTACTGTAACTGAGCCAACAGCGACCTCCTCCCTCACTACTGTAACTGAACCAACAGCGACCTCCTCCCTCACTACTGTTACTGAGCCAACAGCGACCTCCTCCCTCACTACTGTAACTGAGCCAACAGTGACCTCCTCCCTCACTACTGTAACTGAACCAACAGCGACCTCCTCCCTCACTACTGTAACTGAGCCAACAGCGACCTCCTCCCTCACTACTGTAACTGAACCAACAGTGACCTCCTCCTTCACTACTGTAACTGAGCCAACAGCGATCTCCTCCCACACTACTGTAACTGAGCCAACAGCGACCTCCTCCCTCACTACTGTAACTGAACCAACAGGGACCTCCTCCTTCACTACAGTAACAGAACCAACAGAGACCTCCCTCACTACTGTAACTGAGCCAACAGCGACCTCCTCCCTCACTACCGTAACTGAGCCAACAGCGACCTCCTCCCTCACTACTGTAACTAAGCCAACAGCGACCTCCTCCCTCACTACTGTAACTGAGCCAACAGCGACCTTCTCCCTCATTACTGTAACTGAGCCAACAGCGACCTCCTCCCTCACTACTGTAACTGAGCCAACAGCGACCTTCTCCCTCACTACTGTAACTGAGCCAACAGCGACCTCCTCTCACACTACTGTAACTGAGCCAACAGCGACCTCCTCCCTCACTACTGTAACTGAGCCAACAGCGACCTCATCCCTCACTACTGAAACTGAACCAACAGTGACCTCATCCCTCACTACTGTAACAGAACAAACAGGGACCTCCTTCACTACAGAAACAGAACCAACAGTGACCTCCCAAACTACTGTAACTGAGCCAACAACGACCTCCTCCGTCACTACTGTAACTGAGCCAACAGCGACCTCCTCCCTCACTACTGTAACTGAGCCAACAGCGACCTCATCCCGCACTACTGTAACTGAACCAACAGTGACCTCCTCCTTCACTACTGTAACTGAGCCAACAGTGACCTCCTCCTTCACTACTGTAACTGAACCAACAACGACCTCCTTCACTACAGTAACAGAACCAACAGTGACCTCCTCCCAAACTACTGTAACAGAGCCAACAGCGACCTCCTCCTTCACTACAGTAACTGAGCCAACAGCGACCTCCTCCTTCACTACAGTAACTGAACCAACAGAGACCTCCTCCCTCACTACAGTAACTGAACCAACAGGGACCTCCTCCATCACTACTGTAACTGAACCAACAGGGACCTCCTCCTTCACTACTGTAACTGAGCCAAAAGCGACCTCCTCCCAAACTACTGTAACTGAGCCAACAGCGACTTCCTCCTTCACTACTGTATCTGAGCCAACAGGGACCTCCTCCGTCACTACAGTAACTGAGCCAACAGCGACCTCTTCCCTCACTACAGTAATTGAGCCAACAGCTACCTCCTCCGTCATTACTGTAACAGAAGCCAACAGCGACCTCTTCCCTCACTACTGTAACTGAGCCAACAGCTACCTCCTCCCTCACTACTGTAACTGAGCAAACAGCGACCACCTCCGTCACTACAGCAACTGAACCAACAGGGACCTCCTCCCTCACTACTGTAACTGAGCCAACAGCGACCTCCTCCCTCACTACAGTAACTGAACCAACAGCGACCTCCTCCCTTACTACTGTAACTGAACCAACAGCGACCTCCTCCTTCACTACTGTAACTGAGCAAACAGCGACCTCCTCCTTCACTACAATAACTGAGCCAACAGCGACCTCCTCCTTCACTACTGTAACTGAGCCAACAGCGACCTCCTCCCTCACTACAGTAACTGACCCAACAGCGACCTCCTCCTTCATTACAGTAACTGAGCCAACAGCGACCTCCTCCCTCACTACAGTAACTGAACCAACAGCTACCTCCTCCTTCACTACAGTAACTGAACCAACAGCGACCTCCTCCCTCACTACTGTAACTGAGCCAACAGCGACCTCCTCCCTCACTACAGTAACTGAACCAACAGTGACCTCCTCCCAGACTACTGTAACTGAGAAAACTGCGACCTCCTTCTTCACTACAGTAACAGAACCAACAGCGACCTCCTCCCTCATTACAGTAACTGAGCCAACAGCGACCTCCTCCTTCACTACAGTAACAGAACCAACAGTGACCTCCTCCCAAACTACTGTAACTGAGAAAACTGCGACCTCCTCCTTCACTACAGTAACAGAACCAACAGTGACCTCCTCCCAAACTACTGTAACTGAGCCAACAGCGACCTCCTCCCTCACTACAGTAACTGACCCAACAGCGACCTCCTCCTTCACTACAGTAACTGAGCCAACAGCGACCTCCTCCTTCACTACTGTAACTGAGCTAACAGCGACCTCCTCCCTCACTATTGTAACTGAACCAACAGGGACCTCCTCCCTCACTACTGTAACTGAGCCAACAGGGACCTCCTCCCTCACTACAGTAACTGAGCCAACAGTGACCTCCTCCCTCACTACTGTAACTGAACCAACAGCGACCTCCTCCTTCACTACTGTAACTGAACCAACAGGGACCACCTTCACTACAGTAACTGTACTAACAGGGACCTCCTCTCTCACTACTGTAACTGAACCAACAGGGACCTCCTCCTTCACTACTGTAACTGAGCCAACAGCGACCTCCTCCCTCAGTACTGTAACTGAGCTAACAGCGACCTCCTCTGTCACTAATGTAACTGAGCCAACAGCGACCTCCTCCCTCACTACTGTAACTGAACCAACAGTGACCTCCTCCCTCACTACTGTTACTGAGCCAACAGCGACCTCCTCCCTCACTACTGTAACTGAACCAACAGTGACCTCCTCCCTCACTACTGTTACTGAGCCAACAGCGACCTCCTCCCTCAATACTGTAACTGAACCAACAGTGACCTCCTCCCTCACTACTGTAACTGAACTAACAGGGACCTCCTCCCTCACTACTGTAACTGAGCCAACAGCGACCTCCTCCCTCACTACTGTAACTGAACCAACAGCGACCTCCTCCCTCACTACTGTAACTGAGCCAACAGCGACCTCCTCCCTCACTACTGTAACTGAACTAACAGGGACCTCCTCCCTCACTACTGTAACTGAGCCAACAGCGACCTCCTCCCTCACTACTGTAACTGAACCAACAGCGACCTCCTCCCTCACTACTGTTACTGAGCCAACAGCGACCTCCTCCCTCACTACTGTAACTGAACTAACAGGGACCTCCTCCCTCACTACTGTAACTGAGCCAACAGCGACCTCCTCGCTCACTACTGTAACTGAACCAACAGCGACCTCCTCCCTCACTACTGTTACTGAGCCAACAGCGACCTCCTCCCTCACTACTGTAACTGAGCCAACAGCGACCTCCTCCCTCACTACCGTAACTGAGCCAACAGCGACCTCCTTCGTCACTACAGTAACTGAACCAACAGGGACCTCCTCCCTCACTACTGTAAGTGAACCAACAGGGACCTCCTCCTTCACTACAGAAACTGAACCAACAGCGACCTCCTTCCTCACTACTGTAACTGAGCCAACAGCGACCTCCTCCCTCACTACTGTAACTGAACCAACAGCGACCTCCTTCCTCACTACTGTAACTGAACCAACAGGGACCTCCTCCTTCTCTACAGTAACTGAACCAACAGCGACCTCCTCCCTCACAACTGTAACTGAACCAACAGCGACCTCCTCACTCACTTCTGTAACTGAACCAACAGGGACCTCCTCCGTCACTATTGTAACTGAACCAACAGCGACCTCCTCCCTCACTACTGTAACTGAGCCAACATGGACCTCCTCCCTCACTACAGTAACTGTACCAACAGGGACCTCCTCCCTCACTACTGTAACTGAACCAACAGGGAATTCCTCCTTCACTACTGTAACTGAGCCAACAGCGACCTCTTCCCTCACTACTGTAACTGAGCTAACAGCAACCTCCTCCGTCACTACAGTAACTGAGCCAACAGCGACCTCTTCCCTCACTACTGTAACTGATCCAACAGCGACCTCCTCCGTCACTACAGTAACTGAACCAACAGGGACCTCCTCCCTCACCACTGTAACTGAACCAACAGCGACCTCCTCCCTCACTACTGTAACTGAGCCAACAACGACCTCCTCCTTCACTACTGCATCTGAGCCGACAGGGACCTCCTCCCTCACTACTGTAACTGAGCCAACAGCTACCTCCTCCCTCACTACTGTAAGTGAGCCAACAGCGACCTCCTCCTTCGCTACTGTAACTGAGCCAATAGCGACCTCCTCCCTCACTACTGTAACTGAGCCAACAGCGACCTCCTCGCTCACTACTGTAACTGAGCCAACAGCGACCTCCTCCCTCACTACTGTAACTGAACCAACAGCGACCTCCTCCTTCACTACTGTAACTGAGCCAACAGCGACTTCCTCCTTCACTACTGTAACTGAGCCAACAGCGACCTCCTCCCTCACTACAGTAACTGAGCCAATAGCGACCTCCTCCCTCACTACAGTAACTGAGCCAACAGCGACCTCCTCCTTCACTACTGTAACTGAGCCAACAGCGACCTCCTCCCTCATTACTGTAACTGAGCCAACAGCGACCTCCTCCCTCACTACAGTAACTAAGCCAATAGCGACCTCCTCCCTCACTACAGTAACTGAGCCAACAGCGACCTCCTCCCTCATTACTGTAACTGAGCCAACAGCGACATCCTCCCTCACTACTGTAACTGAGCCAACAGCGACCTCTTCCCTCACTACTGTAACTGAGCCAACAGCGACCTCCTCCCTCACTACTGTAACTGAGCAAACAGCGACCTCCTCCCTCACTACAGTAACTGTACCAATAGGGACCTCCTCCCTCACTACTGTAACTGAGCCAACAGCAACCTCCTCCTTCACTACAGTAACTGAGCCAACAGCGACCTCCTCCCTCACTACAGTAACTGAACCAACAGCGACCTCCTCCTTCACTACTGTAACTGAGCCAACAGCGATCTCCTCCTTCACTACTATAACTGAGCCAACAGCGACCTCCTCCCTCACTACAGTAACTGAGCCAACAGCGACCTCCTCCTTCACTACTGTAACTGAGCCAACAGCGACCTCCTCCCTTACTACAGTAACTGAGCCAACAGCGACCTCCTCCTTCACTACAGTAACTCAGCCAACAGCGACCTCCTCCCTCACTACAGTAACTGAACTAACAGCGACCTCCTCCTTCACTACAGTAACTGAGCCAACAGCGACCTCCTCCTTCACTACAGTAACAGAACCAACAGGGACCTCCCAAACTACTGTAACTGAACCAACAGCGACCTCCTCCCTCACTACAGTAACTGAGCCAACAGCGACCTCCTCCTTCACTACTGTAACTGAGCCAACGGCGACCTCCTCCCTCACTACTGTAACTGAGCCAACAGCGACTTCCTCCCTCACTACAGTAACTGAACCAATAGCGACCTCCTCCTTCACTACTGTAACTGAGCCAACGGCGACCTCCTCCCTCACTACTGTAACTCAGCCACCAGCGACCTCCTCCTTCACTACAGTAACTGAACCAATAGCGACCTCCTCCTTCACTACAGTAACTGAGCCAACAGCGACCTCCTCTCTCACTACTGTAACTGAGCCAACAACGACCTCCTCCGTCACTACTGTAACTGAACCAACAGGGACCTCCTCCTTCACTACTGTAACTGAGCCAACAGCTACCTCCTCCCTCACTACTGTAACTAAACCAACAGGGACCCCCTTCACTACTGTAACTGAACAAACAGGGACCTCCTCCTTCACTACAGTAACTGAGTCAACAGCGACCTCCTCCTTCACTACAGTAACTGAACCAACAGGGACCTCCTCCCTCACTACTGAAACTGAGCCAACAGCGACCTCCTCTCTCACTACAGTAACTGAGCCAACAGCGACCTCCTCCCTCATTACTGTAACTGAGCCAACAGCGACATCCTCTCTCACTACTGTAACTGAGCCAACAGCGACCTCTTCCCTCACTACCGTAACTGAGCCAACAGCGACCTCCTCCCTCACTACTGTAACTGAGCCAACAGCAACCTCCTCCTTCACTACAGTAACTGAGCCAACAGCGACCGCCTCCCTCACTACAGTAACTGAACCAACAGCGACCTCCTCCTTCACTACTGTAACTGAGCCAACAGCGACCTCCTCCTTCACTACTGTAACTGAGCCAACAGCGACCTCCTCCCTCACTACAGTAACTGAGCCAACAGCGACCTCCTCCTTCACTACAGTAACTCAGCCAACAGCGACCTCCTCCCTCACTACAGTAACTGAACCAACAGCGACCTCCTCCTTTACTACAGTAACTGAGCCGACAGCGACCTCCTCCTTCACTACAGTAACAGAACCAACAGGGACCTCCTCCCAAACAACTGTAACTGAGCCAACAGCGACCACCTCCCTCACTACAGTAACTGAGCCAACAGCGACCTCCTCCTTCACTACTGTAACTGAGCCAACGGCGACCTCCTCCCTCACTACTGTAACTGACCCAACAGCAACCTCCTCCTTCACTACAGTAACTGAGCCAACAGCGACCTCCTCCCTCACTACAGTAACTGAACCAACAGCGACCTCCTCCTTCACTACTGTAACTGAGCCAACAGCGACCTCCTCCTTCACTACTGTAACTGAGCCAACAGCGACCTCCTCCCTCACTACAGTAACTGAGCCAATAGCGACCTCCTCCCTCTTTACAGTAACTGAGCCAACAGCGACCTCATCCCTCATTACTGTAACTGAGCCAACAGCGACATCCTCCCTCACTACTGTAACTGAGCCAACAGCGACCTCTTCCCTCACTACTGTAACTGAGCCAACAGCGACCTCCTTCCTCACTACTGTAACTGAGCCAACAGCGACCTCCTCCCTCACTACTGTAACTGAGCCAACATGGACCTCCTCCCTCACTACAGTTACTGTACCAACAGGGACCTCCTCCCTCACTACTGTAACTGAGCCAACAGCAACCTCCTCCTTCACTACAGTAACTGAGCCAACAGCGACCTCCTCCCTCATTACAGTAACTGAACCAACAGCGACCTCCTCCTTCACTACTGTAACTGAGCCAACAGCGACCTCCTCCTTCACTACTGTAACTGAGCCAACAGCGACCTCCTCCCTCACTACAGTAACTGAGCCAACAGCGACCTCCTCCTTCACTACTGTAACTGAGCCAACAGCGACCTCCTCCCTCACTACAGTAACTGAGCCAACAGCGACCTCCTCCTTCACTACAGTAACTCAGCCAACAGCGACCTCCTCCCTCACTACAGTACCTGAACCAACAGCGACCTCCTCCTTCACTACAGTAACTGAGCCAACAGCGACCTCCTCCTTCACTACTGTAACTGAGCCAACAGCGACCTCCTCCTTCACTACTGTAACTGAGCCAACAGCGACCTCCTCCCTCACTACAGTAACTGAGCCAACAGCGACCTCCTCCTTCACTACTGTAACTGAGCCAACAGCGACCTCCTCCCTCACTACAGTAACTGAGCCAACAGCGACCTCCTCCTTCACTACAGTAACTCAGCCAACAGCGACCTCCTCCCTCACTACTGTAACTGAACCAACAGGGACCTCCTCCTTCAGTACTGTAACTGAGCCAACAGCGACCTCCTCCCTCACTACTCTAAGTAAACCAACAGGGACCCCCTTCACTACTGTAACTGAACAAACAGCGACCTCCTCCCTCACTACTGTAACTGAACCAACAGGGACCTCCTCCCTCACTACAGTACCTGAACCAACAGCGACCTCCTCCTTCACTACAGTAACTGAGCCAACAGCGACCTCCTCCTTCACTACTGTAACTGAGCCAACAGGGACCTCCTCTCTCACTACTGTAACTGAGCCAACAGCGACCTCCTCCTTCACTTCAGTAACTGAACCAACAGCGACATCCTCCCTCACTACTGTAACTGAACCAACAGCGACCTCCTCCCTCACTACTGTAACTGAACCAACAGCGACCTCCTCCCTCACTACTGTAACTGAGCCAACAGCGACCTCCTCCCTCACTACAGTAAGTGAGCCAACAGCGACCTCCTCCTTCACTACTGTAACTGAGCCAACAGCGACCTCCTCCCTCACTACTGTAACTGAGCCAACAGTGACCTCCTCCCTCACTACTGTAACTGAGCTAACAGCGACCTCCTCCGTCACTACAGTAACTGAGCCAACAGTGACCTCCTCCCTCACTACTGTAACTGAGCTAACAGCGACCTCCTCCGTCACTACAGTAACTGAACCAACAGCGACCTCCTCCCTCACTACTGTAACTGAGCCAACAGCGACCTCCTCCCTCACTACTGTAACTGAGCCAACAGCGACCTCCTCCTTCACTACTGTAACTGAACCAACAGGGACCTCCTCCCTCACTACTGTAACTCAGCCAACAGTGACCTCCGTCACTACAGTAACTGAACCAACAGCGACCTCCTCCCTGACTACAGTAACTGAACCAACAGGGTCCTCCTCCCTCACTTCTGTAACTGAACCAACAGGGACCTCCTCCTTCACTACAGAAACTGAACCAACAGCGACCACCTTCCTCACTACTGTAACTGAGCCAACAGCGACCTCCTCCCTCACTACTGTAACTGAACCAACAGCGACCTCCTCCCTCACTACTGTAACTGAACCAACAGGGACCTCCTCCGTCACTATTGTAACTGAACCAACAGCGACCTCCTCCTTCTCTACAGTAACTGAACCAACAGCGACCTCCTCCCTCACTACTGTAACTGAACCAACAGCGACCTCCTCCCTCACTTCTGTAACTGAACCAACAGGGACCTCCTCCGTCACTATTGTAACTGAACCAACAGCGACCTCCTCCCTCACTACTGTAACTGAGCCAACATGGACCTCCTCCCTCACTACAGTAACTGTACCAACAGGGACCTCCTCCCTCACTACTGTAACTGAACCAACAGGGACCTCCTCCTTCACTACTGTAACTGAGCCAACAGCGACCTCTTCCCTCACTACTGTAACTGAGCTAACAGCAACCTCCTCCGTCACTACAGTAACTGAGTCAACAGCGACCTCCTCCTTCACTACAGTAACTGAACCAACAGGGACCTCCTCCCTCACTACTGAAACTGAGCCAACAGCGACCTCCTCTCTCACTACAGTAACTGAGCCAACAGCGACCTCCTCCCTCATTACTGTAACTGAGCCAACAGCGACATCCTCTCTCACTACTGTAACTGAGCCAACAGCGACCTCTTCCCTCACTACCGTAACTGAGCCAACAGCGACCTTCTCCCTCACTACTGTAACTGAGCCAACAGCAACCTCCTCCTTCACTACAGTAACTGAGCCAACAGCGACCGCCTCCCTCACTACAGTAACTGAACCAACAGCGACCTCCTCCTTCACTACTGTAACTGAGCCAACAGCGACCTCCTCCTTCACTACTGTAACTGAGCCAACAGCGACCTCCTCCCTCACTACAGTAACTGAGCCAACAGCGACCTCCTCCTTCACAACAGTAACTCAGCCAACAGCGACCTCCTCCCTCACTACAGTAACTGAACCAACAGCGACCTCCTCCTTTACTACAGTAACTGAGCCGACAGCGACCTCCTCCTTCACTACAGTAACAGAACCAACAGGGACCTCCTCCCAAACAACTGTAACTGAGCCAACAGCGACCACCTCCCTCACTACAGTAACTGAGCCAACAGCGACCTCCTCCTTCACTACTGTAACTGAGCCAACGGCGACCTCCTCCCTCACTACTGTAACTGACCCAACAGCAACCTCCTCCTTCACTACAGTAACTGAGCCAACAGCGACCTCCTCCCTCACTACAGTAACTGAACCAACAGCGACCTCCTCCTTCACTACTGTAACTGAGCCAACAGCGACCTCCTCCTTCACTACTGTAACTGAGCCAACAGCGACCTCCTCCCTCACTACAGTAACTGAGCCAATAGCGACCTCCTCCCTCTTTACAGTAACTGAGCCAACAGCGACCTCATCCCTCATTACTGTAACTGAGCCAACAGCGACATCCTCCCTCACTACTGTAACTGAGCCAACAGCGACCTCTTCCCTCACTACTGTAACTGAGCCAACAGCGACCTCCTTCCTCACTACTGTAACTGAGCCAACAGCGACCTCCTCCCTCACTACTGTAACTGAGCCAACATGGACCTCCTCCCTCACTACAGTTACTGTACCAACAGGGACTTCCTCCCTCACTACTGTAACTGAGCCAACAGCAACCTCCTCCTTCACTACAGTAACTGAGCCAACAGCGACCTCCTCCCTCACTACAGTAACTGAACCAACAGCGACCTCCTCCTTCACTACTGTAACTGAGCCAACAGCGACCTCCTCCTTCACTACTGTAACTGAGCCAACAGCGACCTCCTCCCTCACTACAGTAACTGAGCCAACAGCGACCTCCTCCTTCACTACTGTAACTGAGCCAACAGCGACCTCCTCCCTCACTACAGTAACTGAGCCAACAGCGACCTCCTCCTTCACTACAGTAACTCAGCCAACAGCGACCTCCTCCCTCACTACAGTACCTGAACCAACAGCGACCTCCTCCTTCACTACAGTAACTGAGCCAACAGCGACCTCCTCCTTCACTACTGTAACTGAGCCAACAGCGACCTCCTCCTTCACTACTGTAACTGAGCCAACAGCGACCTCCTCCCTCACTACAGTAACTGAGCCAACAGCGACCTCCTCCTTCACTACTGTAACTGAGCCAACAGCGACCTCCTCCCTCACTACAGTAACTGAGCCAACAGCGACCTCCTCCTTCACTACAGTAACTCAGCCAACAGCGACCTCCTCCCTCACTACTGTAACTGAACCAACAGGGACCTCCTCCTTCAGTACTGTAACTGAGCCAACAGCGACCTCCTCCCTCACTACTCTAAGTAAACCAACAGGGACCCCCTTCACTACTGTAACTGAACAAACAGCGACCTCCTCCCTCACTACTGTAACTGAACCAACAGGGACCTCCTCCCTCACTACAGTACCTGAACCAACAGCGACCTCCTCCTTCACTACAGTAACTGAGCCAACAGCGACCTCCTCCTTCACTACTGTAACTGAGCCAACAGGGACCTCCTCTCTCACTACTGTAACTGAGCCAACAGCGACCTCCTCCTTCACTTCAGTAACTGAACCAACAGCGACATCCTCCCTCACTACTGTAACTGAACCAACAGCGACCTCCTCCCTCACTACTGTAACTGAACCAACAGAGACCTCCTCCCTCACTACAGTAAGTGAGCCAACAGCGACCTCCTCCTTCACTACTGTAACTGAGCCAACAGCGACCTCCTCCCTCACTACTGTAACTGAGCCAACAGTGATCTCCTCCCTCACTACTGTAACTGAGCTAACAGCGACCTCCTCCGTCACTACAGTAACTGAGCCAACAGTGACCTCCTCCCTCACTACTGTAACTGAGCTAACAGCGACCTCCTCCGTCACTACAGTAACTGAACCAACAGCGACCTCCTCCCTCACTACTGTAACTGAGCCAACAGCGACCTCCTCCCTCACTACTGTAACTGAGCCAACAGCGACCTCCTCCTTCACTACTGTAACTGAACCAACAGGGACCTCCTCCCTCACTACTGTAACTCAGCCAACAGTGACCTCCGTCACTACAGTAACTGAACCAACAGCGACCTCCTCCCTGACTACAGTAACTGAACCAACAGGGTCCTCCTCCCTCACTTCTGTAACTGAACCAACAGGGACCTCCTCCTTCACTACAGAAACTGAACCAACAGCGACCTCCTTCCTCACTACTGTAACTGAGCCAACAGCGACCTCCTCCCTCACTACTGTAACTGAACCAACAGCGACCTCCTCCCTCACTACTGTAACTGAACCAACAGGGACCTCCTCCGTCACTATTGTAACTGAACCAACAGCGACCTCCTCCTTCTCTACAGTAACTGAACCAACAGCGACCTCCTCCCTCACTTCTGTAACTGAACCAACAGGGACCTCCTCCGTCACTATTGTAACTGAACCAACAGCGACCTCCTCCCTCACTACTGTAACTGAGCCAACATGGACCTCCTCCCTCACTACAGTAACTGTACCAACAGGGACCTCCTCCCTCACTACTGTAACTGAACCAACAGGGACCTCCTCCTTCACTACTGTAACTGAGCCAACAGCGACCTCTTCCCTCACTACTGTAACTGAGCTAACAGCAACCTCCTCCGTCACTACAGTAACTGAGCCAACAGCGACCTCTTCCCTCACTACTGTAACTGAGCCAACAGCGACCTCCTCCGTCACTACAGTAACTGAACCAACAGGGACCTCCTCCCTCACTACTGTAACTGAACCAACAGCGACCTCCTCCCTCACTACTGTAACTGAGCCAACAACGACCTCCTCCTTCACTACTGCATCTGAGCCGACAGGGACCTCCTCCCTCACTACTGTAACTGAGCCAACAGCTACCTCCTCCCTCACTACTGTAAGTGAGCCAACAGCGACCTCCTCCTTCGCTACTGTAACTGAGCCAACAGCGACCTCCTCCCTCACTACTGTAACTGAGCCAACAGCGACCTCCTCGCTCACTACTGTAACTGATCTAACAGCGACCTCCTCCCTCACTACTGTAACTGAACCAACAGCGACCTCCTCCTTCACTACTGTAACTGAGCCAACAGCGACCTCCTCCTTCACTACTGTAACTGAGCCAACAGCGACCTCCTCCCTCACTACAGTAACTGAGCCAATAGCGACCTCCTCCCTCACTACAGTAACTGAGCCAACAGCGACCTCCTCCTTCACTACTGTAACTGAGCCAACAGCGACCTCCTCCCTCATTACTGTAACTGAGCCAACAGCGACCTCCTTCCTCACTTCTGTAACTGAGCCAACAGCGACTTCCTCCCTCACTACTGTAACTGAGCCAACATGGACCTCCTCCCTCACTACAGTAACTGTACCAACAGGGACCTTCTCCCTCACTACTGTAACTGAGCCAACAGCAACCTCCTCCTTCACTACAATAACTGAGCCAACAGCGACCTCCTCCCTCACTACAGTAACTGAGCCAGCATGGACCTCCTCCCTAACTACAGTAACTGTACCAACAGGGACCTCCACCCTCACTACTGTAACTGAGCCAACAGCAACCTCCTCCTTCACTACAGTAACTGAGCCAACAGCGACCTCCTCCCTCACTACAGTAACTGAACCAACAGCGACCTCCTCCTTCACTACTGTAACTGAGCCAACAGCGACCTCCTCCTTCACTACTGTAACTGAGCCAACAGCGACCTCCTCCCTCACTACAGTAACTGAGCCAATAGCGACCTCCTCCCTCACTACACTAACTGAGCCAACAGCGACCACCTCCCTCATTACTGTAACTGAGCCAACAGCGACATCCTCCCTCACTACTGTAACTGAGCCAACAGCGACCTCTTCCCTCACTACTGTAACTGAGCCAACAGCGACCTCCTCCCTCACTACTGTAACTGAGCAAACAGCGACCTCCTCCCTCACTACAGTAACTGTACCAATAGGGACCTCCTCCCTCACTACTGTAACTGAGCCAACAGCAACCTCCTCCTTCACTACAGTAACTGAGCCAACAGCGACCTCCTCCCTCACTACAGTAACTGAACCAACAGCGACCTCCTCCTTCACTACTGTAACTGAGCCAACAGCGACCTCCTCCTTCACTACTGTAACTGAGCCAACAGCGACCTCCTCCCTCACTACAGTAACTGAGCCAACAGCGACCTCCTCCTTCACTACTGTAACTGAGCCAACAGCGACCTCCTCCCTCACTACAGTAACTGAGCCAACAGCGACCTCCTCCTTCACTACTGTAACTGAGCCAACGGCGACCTCCTCCCTCACTACTGTAACTGAGCCAACAGCGACCTCCTCCTTCACTACAGTAACTGAGCCAACAGCGACCTCCTCCTTCACTACAGTAACTCAGCCAACAGCGACCTCCTCCCTCACTACAGTAACTGAACCAACAGCGACCTCCTCCTTCACTACAGTAACTGAGCCGACAGCGACCTCCTCCTTCACTACAGTAACAGAACCAACAGGGACCTCCTCCCAAACAACTGTAACTGAGCCAACAGCGACCTCCTCCCTCACTACAGTAACTGAGCCAACAGCGACCTCCTCCTTCACTACTGTAACTGAGCCAACGGCGACCTCCTCCCTCACTACTGTAACTGAGCTAACAGCAACCTCCTCCTTCACTACAGTAACTGAGCCAACAGAGACCTCTTCCCAAACTACTGTAACTGAGCCAACAGCGACCTCCTCCCTCACTACAGTAACTGAGCCAACAGCAACCTCCTCCCTCACTACAGTAACTGGGCCAACATCGACCTCCTCCCTCACTACTGTAACTGAGCCAACAGGGACCTCCTCCCTCACTACTGTAACTGAACCAAAATCGAACTCCTCCCTCACTACTGTAACTGAGCCAACATGGACCTCCTCCCTCACTACAGTAACTGTACCAACAGGGACCTCCTCCCTCACTACTGTAACTGAACCAACAGGGACCTCCTCCTTCACTACTGTAACTGAGCCAACAGCGACCTCTTCCCTCACTACTGTAACTGGGCTAACAGCAACCTCCTCCGTCACTACAGTAACTGAGCCAACAGCGACCTCTTCCCTCACTACTGTAACTGAGCCAACAGCGACCTCCTCCGTCACTACAGTAACTGAACCAACAGGGACCTCCTCCCTCACTACTGTAACTGAACCAACAGCGACCTCCTCCCTCACTACTGTAACTGAGCCAACAACGACCTCCTCCTTCACTACTGCATCTGAGCCGACAGGGACCTCCTCCCTCACTACTGTAACTGAGCCAACAGCTACCTCCTCCCTCACTACTGTAAGTGAGCCAACAGCGACCTCCTCCTTCGCTACTGTAACTGAGCCAACAGCGACCTCCTCCCTCACTACTGTAACTGAGCCAACAGCGACCTCCTCGCTCACTACTGTAACTGAGCCAACAGCGACCTCCTCCCTCACTACTGTAACTGAACCAACAGCGACCTCCTCCTTCACTACTGTAACTGAGCCAACAGCGACCTCCTCCTTCACTACTGTAACTGAGCCAACAGCGACCTCCCTCACTACAGTAACTGAGCCAATTGCGACCTCCTCCCTCACTACAGTAACTGAGCCAACAGCGACCTCCTCCTTCACTACTGTAACTGAGCCAACAGCGACCTCCTCCCTCATTACTGTAACTGAGCCAACAGCGACCTCCTCCCTCACTTCTGTAACTGAGCCAACAGCGACTTCCTCCCTCACTACTGTAACTGAGCCAACATGGACCTCCTCCCTCACAACAGTAACTGTACCAACAGGGACCTCCTCCCTCACTTCTGTAACTGAACCAACAGGGACCTCCTCCTTCACTACAGAAACTGAACCAACAGCGACCTCCTTCCTCACTACTGTAACTGAGCCAACAGCGACCTCCTCCCTCACTACTGTAACTGAACCAACAGCGACCTCCTCCCTCACTACTGTAACTGAACCAACAGGGACCTCCTCCGTCACTATTGTAACTGAACCAACAGCGACCTCCTCCTTCTCTACAGTAACTGAACCAACAGCGACCTCCTCCCTCACTACTGTAACTGAACCAACAGCGACCTCCTCCCTCACTTCTGTAACTGAACCAACAGGGACCTCCTCCGTCACTATTGTAACTGAACCAACAGCGACCTCCTCCCTCACTACTGTAACTGAGCCAACATGGACCTCCTCCCTCACTACAGTAACTGTACCAACAGGGACCTCCTCCCTCACTACTGTAACTGAACCAACAGGGACCTCCTCCTTCACTACTGTAACTGAGCCAACAGCGACCTCTTCCCTCACTACTGTAACTGAGCTAACAGCAACCTCCTCCGTCACTACAGTAACTGAGCCAACAGCGACCTCTTCCCTCACTACTGTAACTGAGCCAACAGCGACCTCCTCCGTCACTACAGTAACTGAACCAACAGGGACCTCCTCCCTCACTACTGTAATTGAACCAACAGCGACCTCCTCCCTCACTACTGTAACTGAGCCAACAACGACCTCCTCCTTCACTACTGCATCTGAGCCGACAGGGACCTCCTCCCTCACTACTGTAACTGAGCCAACAGCTACCTCCTCCCTCACTACTGTAAGTGAGCCAACAGCGACCTCCTCCTTCGCTACTGTAACTGAGCCAACAGCGACCTCCTCCCTCACTACTGTAACTGAGCCAACAGCGACCTCCTCGCTCACTACTGTAACTGATCTAACAGCAACCTCCTCCCTCACTACTGTAACTGAACCAACAGCGACCTCCTCCTTCACTACTGTAACTGAGCCAACAGCGACCTCCTCCTTCACTACTGTAACTGAGCCAACAGCGACCTCCTCCCTCATTACTGTAACTGAGCCAACAGCGACCTCCTTCCTCACTTCTGTAACTGAGCCAACAGCGACTTCCTCCCTCACTACTGTAACTGAGCCAACATGGACCTCCTCCCTCACTACACTAACTGTACCAACAGGGACCTTCTCCCTCACTACTGTAACTGAGCCAACAGCAACCTCCTCCTTCACTACAGTAACTGAGCCAACAGCGACCTCCTCCCTCACTACAGTAACTGAGCCAACATGGACCTCCTCCCTAACTACAGTAACTGTACCAACAGGGACCTCCACCCTCACTACTGTAACTGAGCCAACAGCAACCTCCTCCTTCACTACAGTAACTGAGCCAACAGCGACCTCCTCCCTCACTACAGTAACTGAACCAACAGCGACCTCCTCCTTCACTACTGTAACTGAGCCAACAGCGACCTCCTCCTTCACTACTGTAACTGAGCCAACAGCGACCTCCTCCCTCACTACAGTAACTGAGCCAATAGCGACCTCCTCCCTCACTACAGTAACTGAGCCAACAGCGACCACCTCCCTCATTACTGTAACTGAGCCAACAGCGACATCCTCCCTCACTACTGTAACTGAGCCAACAGCGACCTCTTCCCTCACTACTGTAACTGAGCCAACAGCGACCTCCTCCCTCACTACTGTAACTGAGCAAACAGCGACCTCCTCCCTCACTACAGTAACTGTACCAATAGGGACCTCCTCCCTCACTACTGTAACTGAGCCAACAGCAACCTCCTCCTTCACTACAGTAACTGAGCCAACAGCGACCTCCTCCCTCACTACAGTAACTGAACCAACAGCGACCTCCTCCTTCACTACTGTAACTGAGCCAACAGCGACCTCCTCCTTCACTACTGTAACTGAGCCAACAGCGACCTCCTCCCTCACTACAGTAACTGAGCCAACAGCGACCTCCTCCTTCACTACTGTAACTGAGCCAACAGCGACCTCCTCCCTCACTACTGTAACTGAGCCAACGGCGACCTCCTCCCTCACTACTGTAACTGAGCCAACAGCGACCTCCTCCTTCACTACAGTAACTGAGCCAACAGCGACCTCCTCCTTCACTACAGTAACTCAGCCAACAGCGACCTCCTCCCTCACTACAGTAACTGAACCAACAGCGACCTCCTCCTTCACTACAGTAACTGAGCCGACAGCGACCTCCTCCTTCACTACAGTAACAGAACCAACAGGGACCTCCTCCCAAACAACTGTAACTGAGCCAACAGCGACCTCCTCCCTCACTACAGTAACTGAGCCAACAGCGACCTCCTTCTTCACTACTGTAACTGAGCCAACGGCGACCTCCTCCCTCACTACTGTAACTGAGCTAACAGCAACCTCCTCCTTCACTACAGTAACTGAGCCAACAGAGACCTCTTCCCAAACTACTGTAACTGAGCCAACAGCGACCTCCTCCCTCACTACAGTAACTGAGCCAACAGCAACCTCCTCCCTCACTACAGTAACTGGGCCAACATCGACCTCCTCCCTCACTACTGTAACTGAGCCAACAGGGACCTCCTCCCTCACTACTGTAACTGAACCAAAATCGACCTCCTCCCTCACTACTGTAACTGAGCCAACATGGACCTCCTC
Source organism: Procambarus clarkii (assembly GCF_040958095.1). Classification (NCBI taxonomy): domain Eukaryota; kingdom Metazoa; phylum Arthropoda; class Malacostraca; order Decapoda; family Cambaridae; genus Procambarus; species Procambarus clarkii. Next base: position 36,313,769 of record NC_091170.1, read on the forward strand.
CCTCACTACAGTAACTGTACCAACAGGGACCTCCTCCCTCACTACTGTAACTGAACCAACAGGGACCTCCTCCTTCACTACTGTAACTGAGCCAACAGCGACCTCTTCCCTCACTACTGTAACTGGGCTAACAGCAACCTCCTCCGTCACTACAGTAACTGAGCCAACAGCGACCTCTTCCCTCACTACTGTAACTGAGCCAACAGCGACCTCCTCCGTCACTACAGTAACTGAACCAACAGGGACCTCCTCCCTCACTACTGTAACTGAACCAACAGCGACCTCCTCCCTCACTACTGTAACTGAGCCAACAACGACCTCCTCCTTCACTACTGCATCTGAGCCGACAGGGACCTCCTCCCTCACTACTGTAACTGAGCCAACAGCTACCTCCTCCCTCACTACTGTAAGTGAGCCAACAGCGACCTCCTCCTTCGCTACTGTAACTGAGCCAACAGCGACCTCCTCCCTCACTACTGTAACTGAGCCAACAGCGACCTCCTCGCTCACTACTGTAACTGAGCCAACAGCGACCTCCTCCCTCACTACTGTAACTGAACCAACAGCGACCTCCTCCTTCACTACTGTAACTGAGCCAACAGCGACCTCCTCCTTCACTACTGTAACTGAGCCAACAGCGACCTCCTCCCTCACTACAGTAACTGAGCCAATTGCGACCTCCTCCCTCACTACAGTAACTGAGCCAACAGCGACCTCCTCCTTCACTGCTGTAACTGAGCCAACAGCGACCTCCTCCCTCATTACTGTAACTGAGCCAACAGCGACCTCCTCCCACACTACAGTAACTGAGCCAATAGCGACCTCCTCCCTCACTACAGTAACTGAGCCAACAGCGACCTCCTCCCTCATTACTGTAACTGAGCCAACAGCGACCTCCTCCTTCACTGCTGTAACTGAGCCAACAGCGACCTCCTCCCTCATTACTGTAACTGAGCCAACAGCGACCTCCTCCCACACTACAGTAACTGAGCCAATAGCGACCTCCTCCCTCACTACAGTAACTGAGCCAACATGGACCTCCTCCCTAACTACAGTAACTGTACCAACAGGGACCTCCACCCTCACTACTGTAACTGAGCCAACAGCAACCTCCTCCTTCACTACAGTAACTGAGCCAACAGTGACCTCCTCCCTCACTACAGTAACTGAACCAACAGCGACCTCCTCCTTCACTACTGTAACTGAGCCAACAGCGACCTCCTCCTTCACTACTGTAACTGAGCCAACAGCGACCTCCTCCCACACTACAGTAACTGAGCCAATAGCGACCTCCTCCCTCACTACAGTAACTGAGCCAACAGCGACCTCCTCCCTCATTACTGTAACTGAGCCAACAGCGACATCCTCCCTCACTACTGTAACTGAGCCAACAGCGACCTCTTCCCTCACTACTGTAACTGAGCCAACAGCGACCTCCTCCCTCACTACTGTAACTGAGCAAACAGCGACCTCCTCCCTCACTACAGTAACTGTACCAATAGGGACCTCCTCCCTCACTACTGTAACTGAGCCAACAGCAACCTCCTCCTTCACTACAGTAACTGAGCCAACAGTGACCTCCTCCTTCACTACTGTAACTGAGCCAACAGCGACCTCCTCCCTCACTACAGTAACTGAGCCAACAGCGACCTCCTCCTTCACTACTGTAACTGAGCCAACAGCGACCTCCTCCCTCACTACAGTAACTGAGCCAACAGCGACCTCCTCCTTCACTACAGTAACTCAGCCAACAGCGACCTCCTCCCTCACTACAGTAACTGAACCAACAGCGACCTCCTCCTTCACTACAGTAACTGAGCCAACAGCGACCTCCTCCTTCACTACAGTAACAGAACCAACAGGGACCTCCCAAACTCCTGTAACTGAGCCAACAGCGACCTCCTCCCTCACTACAGTAACTGAGCCAACAGCGACCTCCTCCCTCACTACTGTAACTGAGCGAACAGCGACCTCCGCCGTCACTACAGTAACTGAACCAACTGCGACCTCCTCCTTCACTACAGTAACTGAGCCAACAGCGACCTCCTCCCTCACTACTGTAACTGAGCCAACAACGATCTCCTCCGTCACTACTGTAACTGAACCAACAGGGACCTCCTCCTTCACTACTGTAACTGAGCCAACAGCGACCTCCTCCCTCACTACTGTAACTAAACCAACAGGGACCCCCTTCACTACTGTAACTGAACAAACAGGGACCTCCTCCTTCACTACAGTAACTGAGTCAACAGCGACCTCCTCCTTCACTACAGTAACTGAACCAACAGGGACCTCCTCCCTCACTACTGTAACTGAACCAACAGCGACCTCCTCCCTCACTACTGTAACTGAACCAACAGCGACCTCCTCCCTCACTACTGTAACTGAGCCAACAGCGACCTCCTCTCTCACTACAGTAACTGAGCCAACAGCGACCTCCTCCCTCGTTACTGTAACTGAGCCAACAGCGACATCCTCTCTCACTACTGTAACTGAGCCAACAGCGACCTCTTCCCTCACTACTGTAACTGAGCCAACAGCGACCTCCTCCCTCACTACTGTAACTGAGCCAACAGCAACCTCCTCCTTCACTACAGTAACTGAGCCAACAGCGACCTCCTCCCTCACTACAGTAACTGAACCAACAGCGACCTCCTCCTTCACTACTGTAACTGAGCCAACAGCGACCTCCTCCTTCACTACTGTAACTGAGCCAACAGCGACCTCCTCCCTCACTACAGTAACTGAGCCAACAGCGACCTCCTCCTTCACTACAGTAACTCAGCCAACAGCGACCTCCTCCCTCACTACAGTAACTGAACCAACAGCGATCTCCTCCTTCACTACAGTAACTGAGCCGACAGCGACCTCCTCCTTCACTACAGTAACAGAACCAACAGGGACCTCCTCCCAAACAACTGTAACTGAGCCAACAGCGACCTCCTCCCTCACTACAGTAACTGAGCCAACAGCGACCTCCTCCTTCACTACTGTAACTGAGCCAACGGCGACCTCCTCCCTCACAACTGTAACTGAGCCAACAGCAACCTCCTCCTTCACTACAGTAACTGAGCCAACAGCGACCTCCTCCCTCACTACAGTAACTGAACCAACAGCGACCTCCTCCTTCACTACTGTAACTGAGCCAACAGCGACCTCCTCCTTCACTACTGTAACTGAGCCAACAGCGACCTCCTCCCTCACTACAGTAACTGAGCCAATAGCGACCTCCTCCTTCTTTACAGTAACTGAGCCAACAGCGACCTCCTCCCTCATTACTGTAACTGAGCCAACAGCGACATCCTCCCTCACTACTGTAACTGAGCCAACAGCGACCTCTTCCCTCACTACTGTAACTGAGCCAACAGCGACCTCCTTCCTCACTACTGTAACTGAGCCAACAGCGACCTCCTCCCTCACAACTGTAACTGAGCCAACATGGACCTCCTCCCTCACTACAGTAACTGTACCAACAGGAACCTCCTCCCTCACTACTGTAACTGAGCCAACAGCAACCTCATCCTTCACTACAGTAACTGAGCCAACAGCGACCTCCTCCGTCACTACAGTAACTGAACCAACAGCGACCTCCTCCCTCACTACTGTAACTGAGCCAACAGCGACCTCCTCCCTCACTACAGTAACTGAGCCAATAGCGACCTCCTCCCTCACTACAGTAACTGAGCCAACAGCGACCTCCTCCCTCATTACTGTAACTGAGCCAACAGCGACATCCTCCTTCACTACTGTAACTGAGCCAACAGCGACCTCTTCCCTCACTACTGTAACTGAGCCAACAGCGACCTCCTCCCTCACTACTGTAACTGAGCAAACAGCGACCTCCTCCCTCACTACAGTAACTGTACCAATAGGGACCTCCTCCCTCACTACTGTAACTGAGCCAACAGCAACCTCCTCCTTCACTACAGTAACTGAGCCAACAGTGACCTCCTCCTTCACTACTGTAACTGAGCCAACAGCGACCTCCTCCCTCACTACAGTAACTGAGCCAACAGCGACCTCCTCCTTCACTACTGTAACTGAGCCAACAGCGACCTCCTCCCTCACTACAGTAACTGAGCCAACAGCGACCTCCTCCTTCACTACAGTAACCCAGTCAACACCGACCTCCTCCCTCACTATAGTAACTGAACCAACAGCGACCTCCTCCTTCACTACAGTAACTGAGCCAACAGCGGCCTCCTCCTTCACTACAGTAACAGAACCAACAGGGACCTCCCAAACTACTGTAACTGAGCCAACAGCGACCTCCTCCCTCACTACAGTAACTGAGCCAACAGCGACCTCCTCCTTCACTACTGTAACTGAGCCAACGGCGACCTCCTCCCTCACTACTGTAACTGAGCCAACAGCGACCTCCTCCCTCACTAGAGTAACTGAGCCAACAGCGACCTCCTCCTTCACTACTGTAACTGAGCCAACGGCGACCTCCTCCCTCACTACTGTAACTGAGCCAACAGCGACCTCCTCCTTCACTACTGTAACTGAGCCAACGGCGACCACCTCCCTCACTACTGTAACTGAGCCAACAGCAACCTCCTCCCTCACTACAGTAACTGTACCAACAGGGACCTCCTCCCTCACTACTGTAACTGAGCGAACAGCGACCTCCGCCGTCACTACAGTAACTGAACCAACAGCGACCTCCTCCTTCACTACAGTAACTGAGCCAACAGCGACCTCCTCCCTCACTACTGTAACTGAGCCAACAACGAACTCCTCCGTCACTACTGTAACTGAAACAACAGGGACCTCCTCCTTCACTACTGTAACTGAGCCAACAGCGACCTCCTCCCTTACTACTCTAACTAAACCAACAGGGACCCCCTTCACTACTGTAACTGAACAAACAGGGACCTCCTCCTTCACTACAGTAACTGAGTCAACAGCGACCTCCTCCTTCACTACAGTAACTGAACCAACAGGGACCTCCTCCCTCACTACTGTAACTGAACCAACAGCGACCTCCTCCCTCACTACTGTAACTGAACCAACAGCGACCTCCTCCCTCACTACTGTAACTGAGCCAACAGCGACCTCCTCTCTCACTACAGTAACTGAGCCAACAGCGACCTCCTCCCTCATTACTGTAACTGAGCCAACAGCGACATCCTCTCTCACTACTGTAACTGAGCCAACAGCGACCTCTTCCCTCACTACTGTAACTGAGCCAACAGCGACCTCCTCCCTCACTACTGTAACTGAGCCAACAGCAACCTCCTCCTTCACTACAGTAACTGAGCCAACAGCGACCTCCTCCCTCACTACAGTAACTGAACCAACAGCGACCTCCTCCTTCACTACTGTAACTGAGCCAACAGCGACCTCCTCCTTCACTACTGTAACTGAGCCAACAGCGACCTCCTCCCTCACTACAGTAACTGAGCCAACAGCGACCTCCTCCTTCACTACAGTAACTCAGCCAACAGCGACCTCCTCCCTCACTACAGTAACTGAACCAACAGCGATCTCCTCTTTCACTACAGTAACTGAGCCGACAGCGACCTCCTCCTTCACTACAGTAACAGAACCAACAGGGACCTCCTCCCAAACAACTGTAACTGAGCCAACAGCGACCTCCTCCCTCACTACAGTAACTGAGCCAACAGCGACCTCCTCCTTCACTATTGTAACTGAGCCAACGGCGACCTCCTCCCTCACTACTGTAACTGAGCCAACAGCAACCTCCTCCTTCACTACAGTAACTGAGCCAACAGCGACCTCCTCCCTCACTACAGTAACTGAACCAACAGCGACCTCCTCCTTCACTACTATAACTGAGCCAACAGCGACCTCCTCCTTCACTACTGTAACTGAGCCAACAGCGACCTCCTCCCTCATTACAGTAACTGAGCCAATAGCGACCTCCTCCTTCTTTACAGTAACTGAGCCAACAGCGACCTCCTTCCTCACTACTGTAACTGAGCCAACAGCGACCTCCTCCCTCACTACTGTAACTGAGCCAACAGCAACCTCCTCCTTCACTACAGTAACTGAGCCAACAGCGACCTCCTCCCTCACTACAGTAACTGAACCAACAGCGACCTCCTCCTTCACTACTGTAGCTGAGCCAACAGCGACCTCCTCCTTCACTACTGTAACTGAGCCAACAGCGACCTCCTCCCTCACTACAGTAACTGAGCCAACAGCGACCTCCTCCTTCACTACTGTAACTGAGCCAACAGCGACCTCCTCCCTCACTACAGTAACTGAGCCAACAGCGACCTCCTCCTTCACTACAGTAACTCAGCCAACAGCGACCTCCTCCCTCACTACAGTACCTGAACCAACAGCGACCTCCTCCTTCACTACAGTAACTGAGCCAACAGCGACCTCCTCCTTCACTACTGTAACTGAGCCAACAGCGACCTCCTCCTTCACTACTGTAACTGAGCCAACAGCGACCTCCTCCCTCACTACAGTAACTGAGCCAACAGCGACCTCCTCCTTCACTACTGTAACTGAGCCAACAGCGACCTCCTCCCTCACTACAGTAACTGAGCCAACAGCGACCTCCTCCTTCACTACAGTAACTCAGCCAACAGCAACCTCCTCCCTCACTACTGTAACTGAACCAACAGGGACCTCCTCCTTCAGTACTGTAACTGAGCCAACAGCGACCTCCTCCCTCACTACTGTAACTAAACCAACAGGGACCCCCTTCACTACTGTAACTGAACAAACAGGGACCTCCTCCTTCACTACAGTAACTGAGTCAACAGCGACCTCCTCCCTCACTACTGTAACTGAACCAACAGCGACCTCCTCCCTCACTACTGTAACTAAACCAACAGGGACCTCCTCCTTCACTACAGTAACTGAACCAACAGCGACATCCTCCCTCACTACTGTAACTGAACCAACAGCGACCTCCTCCCTCACTACTGTAACTGAACCAACAGCGACCTCCTCCCTCACTACTGTAACTGAGCCAACAGCGACCTCCTCCCTCACTACAGTAAGTGAGCCAACAGCGACCTCCTCCTTCACTACTGTAACTGAGCCAACAGCGACCTCCTCCCTCACTACTGTAACTGACCCAACAGTGACCTCCTCCCTCACTACTGTAACTGAGCTAACAGCGACCTCCTCCGTCACTACAGTAACTGAGCCAACAGTGACCTCCTCCCTCACTACTGTAACTGAGCTAACAGCGACCTCCTCCGTCACTACAGTAACTGAACCAACAGCGACCTCCTCCCTCACTACTGTAACTGAGCCAACAGCGACCTCCTCCCTCACTACTGTAACTGAGCCAACAGCGACCTCCTCCTTCACTACTGTAACTGAACCAACAGGGACCTCCTCCCTCACTACTGTAACTCAGCCAACAGTGACCTCCTCCGTCACTACAGTAACTGAACCAACAGCGACCTCCTCCCTCACTACAGTAACTGAACCAACAGGGACCTCCTCCCTCACTACTGTAACTGAACCAACAGGGACCTCCTCCTTCACTACAGAAACTGAACCAACAGCGACCTCCTTCCTCACTACTGTAACTGAGCCAACAGCGACCTCCTCCCTCACTACTGTAACTGAACCAACAGCGACCTCCTCCCTCACTACTGTAACTGAACCAACAGGGACCTCCTCCGTCACTATTGTAACTGAACCAACAGCGACCTCCTCCTTCTCTACAGTAACTGAACCAACAGCGACCTCCTCCCTCACTACTGTAACTGAACCAACAGCGACCTCCTCCCTCACTTCTGTAACTGAACCAACAGGGACCTCCTCCGTCACTATTGTAACTGAACCAACAACAACCTCCTCCCTCACTACTGTAACTGAGCCAACAGCGACCTCCTCCTTCACTACTGTAACTGAACAAACAGGGACCTCCTCCTTCACTACAGTAACTGAGTCAACAGCGACCTCCTCCTTCACTACAGTAACTGAACCAACAGGGACCTCCTCCCTCACTACTGTAACTGAACCAACAGCGACCTCCTCCCTCACTACTGTAACTGAACCAACAGCGACCTCCTCCCTCACTACTGTAACTGAGCCAACAGCGACCTCCTCTCTCACTACAGTAACTGAGCCAACAGCGACCTCCTCCCTCATTACTGTAACTGTGCCAACAGCGACATCCCCTCTCACTACTGTAACTGAGCCAACAGCGACCTCTTCCCTCACTACTGTAACTGACCCAACAGCGACCTCCTCCCTCACTACTGTAACTGAGCCAACAGCAACCTCCTCCTTCACTACAGTAACTGAGCCAACAGCGACCTCCTCCCTCACTACAGTAACTGAACCAACAGCGACCTCCTCCTTCATTACTGTAACTGAGCCAACAGCGACCTCCTCCCTCACTACAGTAACTGAGCCAACAGCGACCTCCTCCTTCACTACAGTAACTCAGCCAACAGCGACCTCCTCCCTCACTACAGTAACTGAACCAACAGCGATCTCCTCCTTCACTACAGTAACTGAGCCGACAGCGACCTCCTCCTTCACTACAGTAACAGAACCAACAGGGACCCCCTCCCAAACAACTGTAACTGAGCCAACAGCGACCTCCTCCCTCACTACAGTAACTGAGCCATCAGCGACCTCCTCCTTCACTACTGTAACTGAGCCAACGGCGACCTCCTCCCTCACTACTGTAACTGAACCAACATCGACCTCCTCCTTCACTACTGTAACTGAGCCAACAGCGACCTCCTCCTTCACTACTGTAACTGAGCCAACAGCGACCTCCTCCCTCACTACAGTAACTGAGCCAATAGCGACCTCCTCCTTCTTTACAGTAACTGAGCCAACAGCGACCTCCTCCCTCATTACTGTAACTGAGCCAACAGCGACATCCTCCCTCACTACTGTAACTGAGCCAACAGCGACCTCTTCCCTCACTACTGTAACTGAGCCAACAGCGACCTCCTTCCTCACTACTGTAACTGAGCCAACAGCGACCTTCTCCCTCACTACTGTAACTGAGCCAACAGGAACCTCCTCCCTCACTACTGTAACTGAGCCAACAGCAACCTCCTCCTTCACTACAGTAACTGAGCCAACAGCGACCTCCTCCCTCACTACAGTAACTGAACCAACAGCGACCTCCTCCTTCACTACTGTAACTGAGCCAACAGCGACCTCCTCCTTCACTACTGTAACTGAGCCAACAGCGACCTCCTCCCTCACTACAGTAACTGAGCCAACAGCGACCTCCTCCTTCACTACTGTAACTGAGCCAACAGCGACCTCCTCCCTCACTACAGTAACTGAGCCAACAGCGACCTCCTCCTTCACTACAGTAACTCAGCCAACAGCGACCTCCTCCCTCACTACAGTACCTGAACCAACAGCGACCTCCTCCTTCACTACAGTAACTGAGCCAACAGCGACCTCCTCCTTCACTACTGTAACTGAGCCAACAGCGACCTCCTTCACTACTGTAACTGAGCCAACAGCGACCTCCTCCCTCACTACAGTAACTGACCCAACAGCGACCTCCTCCTTCACTACTGTAACTGAGCCAACAGCGACCTCCTCCCTCACTACAGTAACTGAGCCAACAGCGACCTCCTCCTTCACTACAGTAACTCAGCCAACAGCGACCTCCTCCCTCACTACTGTAACTGAACCAACAGGGCCCTCCTCCTTCAGCACTGTAACTGAGCCAACAGCGACCTCCTCCCTCACTACTGTAACTAAACCAACAGGGACCCCCTTCACTACTGTAACTGAACAAACAGGGACCTCCCCCTTCACTACAGTAACTGAGCCAACAGCGACCTCCTCCCTCACTACTGGAACTGAGCCAACAGGGACCTCCTCTCTCACTACTGTAACTGAGCCAACAGCGACCTCCTCCTTCACTACAGTAACTGAACCAACCGCGACATCCTCCCTCACTACTGTAACTGAACCAACAGCGACCTCCTCCCTCACTACTGTAACTGAACCAACAGCGACCTCCTCCCTCACTACTGTAACTGAGCCAACAGCGACCTCCTCCCTCACTACAGTAAGTGAGCCAACAGCGACCTCCTCCTTCACTACTGTAACTGAGCCAACAGCGACCTCCTCCCTCACTACTGTAACTGAGCCAACAGTGACCTCCTCCCTCACTACTGTAACTGAGCTAACAGCGACCTCCTCCGTCACTACAGTAACTGAGCCAACAGTGACCTCCTCCCTCACTACTGTAACTGAGCTAACAGCGACCTCCTCCGTCACTACAGTAACTGAACCAACAGCGACCTCCTCCCTCACTACTGTAACTGAGCCAACAGCGACCTCCTCCCTCACTACTGTAACTGAGCCAACAGCGACCTCCTCCTTCACTACTGTAACTGAACCAACAGGGACCTCCTCCCTCACTACTGTAACTCAGCCAACAGTGACCTCCTCCGTCACTACAGTAACTGAACCAACAGCGACCTCCTCCCTCACTACAGTAAATGAACCAACAGGGACCTCCTCCCTCACTACTGTAACTGAACCAACAGGGACCTCCTCCTTCACTACAGAAACTGAACCAACAGCGACCTCCTTCCTCACTACTGTAACTGAGCCAACAGCGACCTCCTCCCTCACTACTGTAACTGAACCAACAGCGACCTCCTCCCTCACTACTGTAACTGAACCAACAGGGACCTCCTCCGTCACTATTGTAACTGAACCAACAGCGACCTCCTCCTTCTCTACAGTAACTGAACCAACAGCGACCTCCTCCCTCACTACTGTAACTGAACCAACAGCGACCTCCTCCCTCACTTCTGTAACTGAACCAACAGGGACCTCCTCCGTCACTATTGTAACTGAACCAACAGCAACCTCCTCCCTCACTACTGTAACTGAGCCAACAGCGACCTCCTCCCTCACTCCTGTAACTGAACCAACAGGGACCTCCTCCTTCACTACTGTAACTGAGCCAACAGCGACCTCTTCCCTCACTACTGTAACTGAGCTAACAGCAACCTCCTCCGTCACTACAGTAACTGAGCCAACAGCGACCTCTTCCCTCACTACTGTAACTGAGCCAACAGCGACCTCCTCCGTCACTACAGTAACTGAACCAACAGGGACCTCCTCCCTCACTACTGTAACTGAACCAACAGCGACCTCCTCCCTCACTACTGTAACTGAGCCAACAACGACCTCCTCCTTCACTACTGCATCTGAGCCAACAGCGACCTCCTCCCTCACTACTGTAACTGAGCCAACAGCGACCTCCTCACTCACTACTGTAACTGAGCCAACAGCGACCTCCTCCCTCATTACTGTAACTGAACCAACAGCGACCTCCTCCTTCACTACTGTAACTGAGCCAACAGCGACCTCCTCCTTCACTACTGCAACTGAGCCAACAGCGACCTCCTCCCTCACTACAGTAACTGAGCCAATAGCGACCTCCTCCCTCATTACTGTAACTGAGCCAACAGCGACCTCCTCCTTCACTTCTGTAACTGAGCCAACAGCGACTTCCTCCCTCACTACTGTAACTGAGCCAACATGGACCTCCTCCCTCACTACAGTAACTGTACCAACAGGGACCTTCTCCCTCACTACTGTAACTGAGCCAACAGCAACCTCCTCCTTCACTACAGTAACTGAGCCAACAGCGACCTCCTCCCTCACTACAGTAACTGAGCCAACATGGACCTCCTCCCTAACTACAGTAACTGTACCAACAGGGACCTCCACCCTCACTACTGTAACTGAGCCAACAGCAACCTCCTCCTTCACTACAGTAACTGAGCCAACAGCGACCTCCTCCCTCACTACAGTAACTGAACCAACAGCGACCTCCTCCTTCACTACTGTAACTGAGCCAACAGCGACCTCCTCCTTCACTACTGTAACTGAGCCAACAGCGACCTCCTCCCTCACTACAGTAACTGAGCCAATAGCGACCTCCTCCCTCACTACAGTAACTGAGCCAACAGCGACCTCCTCCCTCATTACTGTAACTGAGCCAACAGCGACCTCCTCCCTCACTACTGTAACTGAGCAAACAGCGACCTCCTCCCTCACTACAGTAACTGTACCAATAGGGACCTCCTCCCTCACTACTGTAACTGAGCCAACAGCAACCTCCTCCTTCACTACAGTAACTGAGCCAACAGCGACCTCCTCCCTCACTACAGTAACTGAACCAACAGCGACCTCCTCCTTCACTACTGTAACTGAGCCAACAGCGACCTCCTCCTTCACTACTGTAACTGAGCCAACAGCGACCTCCTCCCTCACTACAGTAACTGAGCCAACAGCGACCTCCTCCTTCACTACTGTAACTGAGCCAACAGCGACCTCCTCCCTCACTACAGTAACTGAGCCAACAGCGACCTCCTCCTTCACTACATGTAACTGAGCCAACGGCGACCTCCTCCCTCACTACTGTAACTGAGCCAACATCGACCTCCTCCTTCACTACAGTAACTGAGCCAACAGCGACCTCCTCCTTCACTACAGTAACAGAACCAACAGGGACCTCCCAAACTACTGTAACTGAGCCAACAGCGACCTCCTCCTTCACTACAGTAACTGAGCCAACAGCGACCTCCTCCTTCACTACTGTAACTGAGCCAACGGCGACCTCCTCCCTCACTTCTGTAACTGAGCCAACAGCGACCTCCTCCCTCACTACAGTAACTGAGCCAACAGCGACCTCCTCCTTCACTACTGTAACTGAGCCAACGGCGACCTCCTCCCTCACTACTGTAACTGAGCCAACAGCGACCTCCTCCTTCACTACTGTAACTGAGCCACCGGCGACCTCCTCCCTCACTACTGTAACTGAGCCAACAGCAACCTCCTCCCTCACTACAGTAACTGTACCAACAGGGACCTCCTCCCTCACTACTGTAACTGAGCCAACAGCGACCTCCGCCGTCACTACAGTAACTGAACCAACAGCAACCTCCTCCTTCACTACAGTAACTGAGCCAACAGCGACCTCCTCCCTCACTACTGTAACTGAGCCAACAACGACCTCCTCCGTCACTACTGTAACTGAACCAACAGGGACCTCCTCCTTCACTACTTTAACTGAGCCAACAGCGACCTCCTCCCTCACTACTGTAACTAAACCAACAGGGACCCCCTTCACTACTGTAACTGAACAAACAGGGACCTCCTCCTTCGCTACAGTAACTGAGTCAACAGCGACCTCCTCCTTCACTACAGTAACTGAACCAACAGGGACCTCCTCCCTCACTACTGTAACTGAACCAACAGCGACCTCCTCCCTCACTACTGTAACTGAGCCAACAGCGACCTCCTCTCTCACTACAGTAACTGAGCCAACAGCGACCTCCTCCCTCATTACTGTAACTGAGCCAACAGCGACATCCTCTCTCACTACTGTAACTGAGCCAACAGCGACCTCTTCCCTCACTACTGTAACTGAGCCAACAGCGACCTCCTCCCTCACTACTGTAACTGAGCCAACAGCAACCTCCTCCTTCACTACAGTAACTGAGCCAACAGCGACCTCCTCCCTCACTACAGTAACTGAACCAACAGCGACCTCCTCCTTCACTACTGTAACTGAGCCAACAGCGACCTCCTCCTTCACTACTGTAACTGAGCCAACAGCGACCTCCTCCCTCACTACAGTAACTGAGCCAACAGCGACCTCCTCCTTCACCTCAGTAACTCAGCCAACAGCGACCTCCTCCTTCACTATAGTAACAGAACCAACAGGGACCTCCTCCTTCACTACTGTAACTGAGCTAACAGCAACCTCCTCCCTCACTACAGTAACTGGGCCAACATCGACCTCCTCCTTCACTACTGTAACTGAGCCAACAGCGACCTCCTCCCTCACTACTATGAGGGAGGCTTCAAGCCACGTACACACACCAGTAACAACAGAGCTCACTTCATCTACTAGTACGACAACCCCGGCGCCTACAACCGCCACAACCTCTCCACCTCCTGCGGTGTGTGACGACACATTTGTTAGCGACGATGACAATCACCAGGCTGTTAATCCCAGCTTGTCCGGCTGCGACGTTGAGAATTTCGAACGCTGCCAGAGGGACGAGAGCGGCCAGGCACGGTGCCTGTGTATGGCCGGCTACCAGAAGTCCAGCTACGTGGCTGGCTCCACCTGCAAAGGTTTGTTGACTCTCTCTTTGTATCACACAAGGTTTTGCAATCGCTTTTGTGGAATTTTTAGAGACATATTACCTTCCAGATCTTAATATGAGCTCCACAGTTCACACAACTCATAAATTCAGTCACTGAATGAGTAAAAGAAATTGTGTCGGATGGAAACTATCGCTGATAAACAAAAATCTGACTTTAGGTCGGAATTCAGCGAAACATATTACATAAGAATCACTGTAAGTGTTCCGTGTTACAAAAACATGTTAATCATAATACTGTATTTCAAAACTGGAGACTAAAAATTCCACAATAAGCAAAATATTTAAGACATCCAGAGAAGCCTTTGACAACTTACAATATCAAAGGTTGCTAAATAATCGTTAGGCTCATGCTTTCGTGGTAGTTTTGGGGTGCCCCAGGGATCGTGTGGTGCCCCAGGGATCGTGTAGTGCCCCAGGGATCGTGTGGTGCCCCAGGGATCGTGTAGTGCCCCAGGGCTCGTGTGGTGCCCCAGGGATCGTGTAGTGCCCCAGGGATCGTGTAGTGCCCCAGGGATCGTGTAGTGCCCCAGGGATCGTGTAGTGCCCTAGGGATCGTGTGGTGCCCCAGGGATCGTGTAGTGCCCCAGGGCTCGTGTGGTGCCCCAGGGATCGTGTAGTGCCCCAGGGATCGTGTAGTGCCCCAGGGATCGTGTAGTGCCCTAGGGATCGTGTAGTGCCCCAGGGATCGTGTAGTGCCCCTAGATCCTCCTCCTCCTAGAGGGTCATACCACATTTTGTCTAACTGTACTCAAGTAGTAAATAACACATTGCGCATCTTAAATTGACTCCATATTTTTTTTCATTTACTTGTAAGAAAATTTTTTATTTTTATAATATTTTATTTATTTGTATTAATTTTTACTACATTATTAATATTCGATACGGAGTGAAGTTGGACTCAATTGTGACCCTCTGTTTTCAACTGGCCTGTTGACGACTTCTGTAGTGTCTGTTGTGGTATCTTGTTCCAAACGCGTGGCAGGCAAGGGGGGGGTGATTGATCGATGATGAATCGATTTCCATGAGATGGTTCAGCCATCTTCAATGAAGCTGTTCTCTCTTCCTCAATAATAAAAAATTCTTCTCTCTGCATTAACGGCATGTTCTTGTAACGCTAACGTATTTACTGTGTGATGTGGCGGCAGAGTTGAAGAACCACGAGACCCAGATGACCGTCCAGGACACGCCCTGGAACCTCCAGTACTGCAACAACACTTCCCCGTTATATCAAGACCTCTTGAAAACCATCCAACACCTGGTAAGTGTTGACCGTGTGTGTGTGTGTGTGTGTGTGTTTACAAAAAAAGGTCCAAGATAAAATGTCTGCTAATATCACCGACCCCAGCAACTTGCACCTTCTCCACAGGCAGTAACACAGACAATCTTTGGTTACATGATCTATCACCAAAGCGATACACTGTGGGAACAGGTACAGTAATTAGTTCTCTGCTACACGCACAATTCATCAATTTCCAGGTGATAGCAAATACTCAAGATACATAGGCTATTTATGCTTTTAAACCATGCTATGTACGTAAGCTGAATGTATAAGAATGTCTGATTTTCAGTCTGTCTAAGGATTCAAACCTGATGCTTAGGGCATCAGGCATCAAGCCTGATGCAATGAACCCCATGACGACTCTAGCTCTTGCATTTTGGCTCAACTATAATGCAAAACACTAAGCGCTGATCATGCCAAAATTTCACCACCTTCGCTATGCTTCGTCACCTAACTTACCTGTAACCCTTCACCACCTTCCTTACCCTTTACCCTTAACCACCTTCCTTACCCTTAACCACCTTCCTTATCCTTCCCCACTTTTCATTACTTACCATTCACCACTGTACCCATTTATACTACACACTGTTTTCATAAAATATAAATTACCTAAGACTAATATTTAATCATCATTTAGAAAATATTATAATGGATAAATCTTAGAGAGCATTGTCTGATATTTAGTGAGATTGGAATTTATATAATTTGCCCTTTTATGCAAAGGGGGGGAGGGGGGGAGGTCGACTCTGCCGACCTATGACCATCCCCGAACACCCACCAGTCACCCTGCAAGGTATGGTGAGACTAACCTGAAGTGTCTGGCTTTCAACCTCGAACAAACAGACAGAAAAGTAACATTTGCAAATTTGCTGACGATATAAAACAAAGGCTGAGAAATTAATTCAGATGAAGATACAAAATCGCTACACGGCGATCTAGATCGGCTTTCAAAATAGACGAAAACTTGACAGATGCAGTTTAGCGCTGAAAAACTGTAGGCTTCCGAGGTTAGGCAATAATAAAAGCTTCCAGATATCAACTGGGAGAGTCACGATTAGTAGGAATCTTTTAAAAGCCAAAAATTCCAAGTAGGGATAATCCAAAAATTCCAAGTAGGGATAAGCCAAAAATTCCAAGTAGGGATAAGCCAAAAATTCAACGCATAAATGTACAGAATAAAACAAAACGATTACAGGGATCTATTCCTTGGAGCGTTAGCGACAAGACATTTAATACTGTATCTTTCTACAGTTCTGGTCTCAGTACTATAGAATGATCATAAATTCACTTGAACAAGTACAAAGAAGGATAACAAAGTTAATCCCCAGTGTATATAACGACTATAAAACAAAGTTATATAGTCGTTATATAGAGCTATAACAAAGTCATATAGTCGTAATGGCTTGGCGCTTTCCCCTGATAACTCCCTCCCCGGTGAAAGACATCTTCGGAACGAAGAGATTACTAAAAATGAAATTACGGTTTCTATAAAGACGTCGAGTAAGGGGTAACTTGACTGAAGTATATACTAGATGAATGAGTATAACGATGGGGATATATATAAGAACTCGACAATGGGTAAATACTGGTTTGGAAACCGTTGTTTGATTTATGGAACAAATTTCAGGGTAACATAATAGACAGGGGGGGTCGATGGATTGTTTTAGCCGTAGGTTAGAAATATCCTCATGCATATTTCCAACTATCCTCATGAATAAAGAAAATCAAGAAGAGACTTCAGCTTTTACACGAAACAGTTTCTATTAATATTCACTCAAACTCATTCATATAAGTTTGAGTGAATATTAATAGAAACTGTCTCGAGTAGAAGCTGGAGAATCTTCTTTGGCTTCCTTTATCCTTAAGTTTTTTTGTGTGTGTGTAAACAGTACCTGACGGCGGCCACAGAAGGCAACATGCTGGACCAGTACCAGAACTTCACAGAGATGGTGGTGTACCCTGAGGGTGACCCCGAGGGCTGCGACGCCCAGCTCCTGGCCCCCCGGCCCCCGCATGCTGCCAGGAAGAGACGCCAGGCTGAGTCAGTGGGTGCGGCGCCCACTGCTCCTCCCAACTCCCAGCACTACTCTACCAGACTCAGGAGGAACACACCTAAAAGGTCATCATCAATCTTATTATTAAAGAAAATTTACCGTCAGATTTAATCAGAAAGTCAAATTTTGTCAAAATATAATTTAACTAATGATAATTTGCCAATCACGTGGCGACAATTAACATTATTACAGACGATGAGTCACAGTAACGTGGCTGTAAAGAAGCATAAAGAAGTATCGGAAAATAGAGAAACGACGTTTCGATCCGTCCTGGACCATCATCACGACTTGATAATGCTCCAGGAGG
This sequence comes from Procambarus clarkii, assembly GCF_040958095.1. Lineage (NCBI taxonomy): Eukaryota > Metazoa > Arthropoda > Malacostraca > Decapoda > Cambaridae > Procambarus > Procambarus clarkii. The sequence continues at coordinate 36,331,538 of NC_091170.1, forward strand.
GACCGAAACTTCGTCGTTTCTCCATTTTCTGATGTGTGGTTTGGTCGTTAATTTTATTATTTAGAAGTACTCGGTGGGAATTTTGTGTGCTTGTTAACTGATAAAATGCAAAGTATGTTCTAAAAAATGGTAGTACATAGTGTGAGTAAAGAGTATATGTACAAATACTGGACTGTGCCGCCCAATAAAAAAGTATGTTTTGCACTACTGGTATTGTAGAGGGTCCGAGAAAGACGTGAATAACATCTTTATTATAATTTTCCAAGGCTAAGTACAATACATATATGTACTACATTAGGGCTAAAATTACTTATATTGAACCTAGAATTGCTTATATTATGCCTAGGATAGATTTGATTAAGTTGTTGCATTTTTATGCCCTGTTGAATACAATAGTACAAAGCGTGGACTTTTGAGGGGATGAAATAGTCTATATTTTATTCATATTAATTTGGAAGAATGGATTGCACAATTCCCACTTATTCATGATATACAGTATCTGAACATATCTAACTATAATCAACTTTTGCTTTATAGGTATATAAGTTAGCTGAAGTTCTCCACGCATGTAGATGTGTTGATGCCCCGCCGCCTGCGCATTTAAATACATACTGTACAAGACAGTGGCGTGTGTTATTCTGAGAAATAGTTTATTCTCGTGTCCTGTTGGACCTGGCGACGTGGTAACGCGTCTAGTGAATCACCGGGAGCCTCACAGAATATATTAATGATCTTCCTCTTGATGGAGATTAATCAAAACTTTGAGTGATCGGACCTTAATTTCGACAGCATAAGCAATATACCGTTTTCAGTTGGTTTACTCCCAAATATTATTTGGCTGTTTAATGTAATATTCTGATTTATAACAAATAATATTAGAAATTATCTGTATGTGTTTGCAATACTAAAGTGTGGGAAATGTGTCAAGAATTTGAAGGAACCATTCCCTAAGTGGTGTGCGATATTCAGTATCACGTGTTGTGTCCGTCTCTAGTGCTAAACACGGGTTGTCAATCACCATTCTATAGCCTCGGCTCACAACCGAGGGACCCGGGTTCAATCCCAGAGCAGAACAGTAACGGTTGGACATGGTTCTTCTGTTCATCAAACGGTAAAATTAATACCCGGGAGTTAGGCAATTGTTGCGGGTTGAGTCCTAGCTCACTCCGTCGGAGTAAACCCACTGCTTCGGACGTATACCAGGAATTTGTGCAATGTCTCTTTTGCCGTATTCTAACATGCTATTAGTGCAACACAATAGCAAATAGGCGTGAATTCAGCTCACTGATGGTCAAGACTCAAAAAGGGCAGAGAAGAGTAACGGGAAAATGTAGTTTCATAAAAATACAGTTGATAAAATAAATTACAAACATTAAACTTAAATTGAAAGCCTAGTCCAACTAAAAAAGTTCAAATCAAATCAAATCAAATGTTTATTTAGGTAAGGTACATACATACAAGAGATTTTACAAAGAGTGATGGATTTATAGTTAGGGCTAGTACATACAATGCCTAAAGCCACTATTACGCAAAGCGTTTCGGGCATTAAGTTCAATGCCTTGCGCGTAGCTTGCTCGCTAGGCTACACTGAAATAGGATGAAACCACAATTACTCAACTGGCTTCCATGGAAGCACAAACTCAAATAAACTTTGGAAAATACTTATACTTACACTTAATGAGGCTTGTCACTTTTCACCAAATATGCTTAAGTAATAATGTCAAAATCAGAATCGTCGTTAATTCATGAGCTTTCCAAGCTCTCGGAATACTAGGCTTCAAGGCAAATAATTCACATAAAATTTCTTAATACCTCCGGTGATCTTCGAATTCGTCACCAAAATGGGTGGATAAAATAAAGACAAAACACTAAATGCAATGACACTGCTACAAGAATTATACTCACACTGTACTTTTATTCCACTACCGAAAACCGTAGGGAATGTTAACACTACACGACTCAGGCTGTTAGTACACTTCACTCCACTAGAGAATTTAATGAGCCTATTCCGTAGGCTACCACTCAAAAATGTCACTTGAGTAACAGAAATTCTCATTGGTTTATATTGTACTTCTCCCACTGTTAATTATACACAGTCAATGTCACTGGAGTAACAGGTAATCAGTTCTAGCACTGTACTTCTTAACCCTTAAGTATACACCGCATATGTCACTGAAATAATGGGTTATCACTGCTGGCATTGTAATCTTCCACTGTTAATTATTCGCAGTTAATGTCACTGCAGTAGCAGGTAGATACTGTTAACACTACATTCCTTTAATTAGTAAAGTAAAGTAAGGTAATTATCAGGAGAAAGCGCCAAACTATTATGATTATATAGCATTTGGAAGGCATAAGGATATATGACGGAACGGGGAAAAAGGAATGGTGCCCAACCACTTGAACGGTCGGGGGATTGAACGCCGACCTGCAAGAAGCGAGACCGTCCAGCTCAAGTGTAGTAGTAGTCGTAGTAGGCATCCATCAGTCTCAGGAGACTATGGAGTTGCGCTCTGGTTGAGCTGGACGGTCTCGCTTCTTGCAGGTCGGCGTTCAATCCCCCGACCGTGAGGTACTACACTTAAATCAAGTGTAGTACCTCACTAGATTTAATGCCACTAAAGTAGCAGTAACTGCACTTGCTCACACTTACCTTGCTGCATGCCGCAACCTCCGCGCTGACGACCATCAGCTTCCTCTGAAGTCACATTTGATCCTGCAATCCCGAATCTTGCCCATGATACTGAGCGGACTCGCTGAAATTTCCTATTTATTCCTCCTGAAGATAAATAGTTACACGGGTGGATCCTTATGCTATCTCGCTGGTTACGTTGGCTTGACACAATGCATGGAGACAAATCTCACAAAATTTGGGCGCTGACCTGACACACCCACCCTCTAGTGACCACCTGAGTGACACTGACGGCTCTTGGACCATTGCCATCTCACATGACCTCATCAGTCATGTGACTTCAGGTCACACGTTGATTGGCAATGACATGTCTATGTAACGTCCCATCAATCATGTTGCATTCCTGCATCCGAACTCATCAGACATACATCTGCTGTCTGGGCGCCAAAATTTTACCAAGCCAACAACACTACCGGCCGCCATATTTGAAATATGGCAGGCTAGGCTACCTACTTGAATGTGTAGAAAGCTAGAAAATTATAAAATGATGCATCCTGTGGCTTTCTAATTTTAACAAGAAAAGATACTCTGGACCTGTCTTACATGTTTAAAAATGTCGGAATATTACTCTTGACAGTGAGGAGTGTTATGCAGAGGGGCCCCGTAACACTAACAAAAACTCTTATCATACATTTATCCTCTTCCTTTCCCTATACCCCTTCCTCTTTCTTAGTCTAAAATAATCGAGGAAGGGCGGAGACGGTCATGGTACAAGCGACAACTTGTCCACAGGTAAATACATGCCCGGTGTAACTCACCTCATCCAATCTTTCTTCATAATAAAACTTTGTGTTGACCGTGCCATCACAGTCTGGAAGTAGAGCAGCGACCTGTACCGGTGTGAAGAGTTGAAGATATCGGCAGTGACAGCTCATCCTTGAGGGGAAGGGAAGCTGCTGATCATTGGTCCGTGTGACATACTAACCACTGCTTGGCTAGGCTGCATCACTCTATATTTTCCCTTAAAGAATTGTAGCTTTCATTGGTAGTAGCCTAGTGACGTGCTCATATAGATAGAGAATTAAGTCAAGTGGAAGTCATCATACTACCATTGTCTTTGGTAATACACTGTATGTTGGTGCAAACTAAACATAACAACTTTGACCGAAACGCTATGCGTACTAGTCACTTTAGGTATTGTATGTACTATCTCTATCTTTAAATCTAACCGAATGTTTGTACTGTAACTCTGCAACTATGTATGTACTGTTCCTAAATAAATTATTATTATAATTATTATTAACTAAGTACATCGTCAACACCTATTTCAACTCTAATATCAGCAATCTCTCCAGAATATTTGTTCCCAGATAGAGCAGAATTTTAAAAGTCAATCTTTTACTCAAACGAGAAGGTTATGAAAAACAAAATTATGGTGCATAATTTTGATCAATATTATTCAAGTAAGCAACGAATATGTAATGAAAGTCAAGTGATCTCTTCCACACAGATGGCAAGCGCCTGAAGCTGTTCAGGCCACGGCGGTGACAACTGACAGGTTGGTGGTGACTGGCAAGGTCGTCCTCAGGAAGACAGACAACTATAACGCCACTTCCAACGAGCAGTTGCAGGAGGCCATTATTGCCGTCATTAACGACAACAACACAGACACTGACCTTAAAGTTGATCCTGGGACCGTCCAAGTGAATGGTACGTTAACAATGTTTAGTTGATTTACAGTTTTACGGAGTTGAAGGGTTTGTTGATGTTCAGTTTTTTGTGGCTAAACTGCAGCTATTTTGCAGAAAGCGTTACAGGTTTAAAAGATAATTTGTTATCTACCTGCTACTGCAAGTGACATTAACTGTGAATAACTAATTAATAACGTTGTTATACATAACAGAAACTAGTGAATTAATAGATAAATCTGGTAATTTTAATTTGTTTAATGTGTTAGGTTTATCGCTTAATAAATGAGATGGTCACTCACCATTATTGAGTATAATGACTTATACTCACCCAAATGCGAGTATAAGTATGGATGTATTTGGCGTGTTTACAGGTTACAGTTGTGTGTGTAAACTAAAGTCTTTGAAAATGTAATAAGTTATTACGAAACGCGTTCAGGCGTCAGACTAGAAATAAAAATTAATTTTGGAGAATTGATTTTTCAATTACCATCGACAGTGAAAAGAAATATAAGAAATATTGAGAAAATTCGTGTTAGAATCTTACCTTTTCGGTCATATTCAACAACATGTATATGTAAATTAATCTACATCAAATAAAATTAAGCATTAAAACTAGATTATGTATATATCTTAATGAAACGTATACCTGCTTTAAGTAAGACTGGCTGGACAAAGTGGAGTTCCTGGTAAGTTAGCTTTTACTTGTAAGAAATTATGGAAAAATTTGTTTTCTGACTTGGTAATATATATATTTTTGATATTGTTGTGTAACAGATGCGGAGGCGATGTTGTGTGACAGAGACGTGTTTTGTAACAGCAATAATGCCTTCTGCGTGAACGAGACCGACCAGTTCAACGTGTCTCAAGGTCGATGTCATTGCAACTCCTCCTTCCAGGACGTCTCCCCAAACAAAGACACCAACCCGGGGGAAATCTGTATAGGTAGGTGCGGCCGGGGATGTTATTGGAGATGGTTACACGTTAGTGGCCTGAATTTAAGTTCGGCATTTTTTGGAGGTTTACTAGTCATCGTGTGAAATTCAATGTTATTTCCCTATGTAAGCTTTGAGAAAATACGTTTGAACATTCGATGCGTTCAAACATTTTGAGATAAAAATGTCCTTTGTATTCCAATTATTATCAATATCACTAATATACGTAATGGTTTATGAGTGATGGGTCAATCCTCCTGCATGATAGTATAGTTGTTTACACTATTCATGTCTAAATGTATTACCCCCATTGAGACGGTACTATATACTCCCCCCCGACTTGGCGCCTTCTTTTATAATTATTTACTTACCCTCATCGAGGATCAGATCTTAGTTCTCCGTTACGTTTTAGAATCATGATGTAGATATGCAAGCTTGTGTGCAATTAAAAACTTAACGAGAATTAAAACATTTATGTGAGAGCGTTGCCAAATTATGCTGACGTCTGTCCTTCACCACCACAGTGCCCTGCACCACTGACTTCTGCTCCAGAGGTGGCCACTGTGAAATTGACATGTACAGCCAGTTCTACAATCACTACTGCAAGTAGGTTTTTTTTGTCCCACTGTTGAGGGGCCTAGTAGCGGCTCTACTAACAACTTAACAATCGGATCAACTAACAGCTCTATTAATGAACTATATTGCCAGCTCTACTGAGAGCATTTCTAGCCATACTGCAGGATGATCAGATTTTGTTTATCATGGTGGCTTTGCTGTTCTTAGTCTTCTTCCATCCTTTTCCATATACCACGCTACCTTACACCTTTATTATTTTAATATCTTTATTGATAGTAATAATAAACATTTTTTACTATGTAATGATACAGTTCATATTCAGTGTCACAGGACGGGATCATACATAAGACAAGAGGCTCTTCATTACACATTTCAACAATCATATAGCTCTCATTAAAATACTACATTCAGCATGCTGTATCATACATTATATATAATATTTGTATTACAAGATTTAAATGTAACTTTGCCTAATTTTGCAAGGTTCGAGCAGGTGTTTTGACATTGATGCGGCTTCTACTGTTCGCTGTCAAACAGAATTCCTACAATATGCAGTCCAGATCACAGATTTATTTAAAGTACAGATTTACTTAAATAGTTACACAGTTGATTGTACGTCAGGTCTAAAATATTTTAGTTTCACAATCAGTACTATGAATGTTTTAACAGATCGTCACAGAGTTTACAGGCTGAATATTTTAAGAATGGTTTAGCCTACTAACTTGCGAATAGATGGCCGTGGCCAAGACTGATTCCGACAATAGCTTTTAAGTTGACATCCTTTTCAATGCTGCAGCTTCCACAGGTCTTCGGGCAATGGTTTTAATAATTGCATTGGATATTTCAAAGTCACATTCTGTATTTTCTTTCTTGCAAGCCTCACTGACCAATTCGTCATATATTCCAACTCTAGTATTGGGTGGAATTTTCGAACTTTTAATAAAAATGTGGTTACTTGGATGATAAGTAGTACAGAGAGGGAGGGAAGGAGGTAGAGAGAGAGAGAGAGAGAAAGATGGAGGGAAGGAGAGAGAGAGAGAGAGAGGGAGAGGTAGGGAGAGTGAAAGGGAGAGAAAAGCAAAACAGTTATCAGGATAAAATGCTAAGGCAATGTAATACATATCATTTGGAAAGGTTATGAGCTGGCGATGGGGATGGTTGTAGTGATAGTAATGGGGATGGTTGTAGTGGTAACTGGTAATGGTGATGGGGTAGTTGTAGAAGTAGTAGTAGGGCTGGTGGTGATGGAGTGGTTGAAGTGGTAATATGATGGTGGTGAAGGTGTAGATGTAATGGGAATAGTGGTGATGGTGATGAGGTGGTTTTAGTGATAGTAGCGGGGTTGTTGAGAGGTTGGTAGTAGTGGTGATGAGATAGTTGTAGTAGCAGTAGTGGGGGTGATGATAGGGTGGTTGTAGCTTTAGTAGTAGTCACTTTAGGAGGACGGGCTGGGTGGTGATGACATTTCTTAGAGAGAATACCGTAGAGGTATTCTAGAGATCCCCCTTCCATGATTACAATTGTTGTGGTGATAGTTGTGGTAGTAAATATTGTAGTGGTGGTGTGAGTCTTGGTGACAGGTTTTTCTTTTTTATTTTCCTCAATACAAGCTAAGGAAATACCAGGCTGCAGTACAGGCTCCACCGTCCCCCGCGTCATGGCAGCCCACTCAGCGGGTATCAAGATAAAAGGGCAGCCCACTCAGCGGTTATCAACATAAAATGATAAAAGGGTGAATTGTCTGATCAACGGACAAGTGTTGGGCAAGAAACCTTGTACCGCTTTGTGCATGCTTCAACTCCCAGGGACTTTTGCACAAGGAACAATGAACAACGCCATTCGATGGTAGATTTTTATCAAACGTAATCAATAGATAAAGGGGATTTCGCCGATGGCAGGTTCGGTATTAATAATATATATCACTGACTTTAGCTATAATTAGCTGTACCGGACCTTAAATACTTAAAGAAGAAGGGTATTAGTAAAGTCTTAATGTAACAATAAATGTAACTTTATTTACACTAATTATATTTAATAAAGAGAATCACATTACAATTAATCAATTGCTGTCTCCGAGGAAGATGATCCTTAGAGAGTTTCTCGAAATCCCTCACACATGAGAAACTTAGTCCACACGCTGGGCACTCTCGGAGCTCCACTGTAGCAGTGGCAAGCAGTGAATGGGACTTGGTGAACACATCATGATCACTACAAATGAGATTAATCTGCATTGAAGCACTAGGCTAAAAATATCCTCATATTTGCTCGCATTCCTGAAACGCATCAAGCTGCAACCTCACGTGTATCTTGAGGTACACATGCACTAGTAATAGGTGAAGGTGGTTGTAGTGAGTAGTATGTAGTAGTAGAGTCCAGAGGCACCACACTGGGCAGCTATGAACCACTGGCTGTTGGCTCACTTTGCACATAGACGGCTGGCAGCAATACATGTAGGCGGCTGTTGGTTACTCCACACACACACATACAAAAACAGACAGCAGTTGCTTCTTCAAAAAGAGAGCCCTCTTTATTACCAGTATCACCTCTATTCCTTCCCCGTCCTCCCCGGCCCCTCGTGTTGTCTCCTATTGCTCAAATTCCGTAAGTTGCATCTTAGCGCACCCGGGCATCAACTGTGTTATATCTTCATTACACACGATCTTCATTATACACGATCTTCACTACGAATGATCTTTACTACACACGATCTTCATTATACACGATCTTCACTATAAATGATCTTCACTACACACGATCTTCACTATACACGATCTTCACTACAAATGATCTTCACTACACACGATCTTCACTATACACGATCTTCACTACAAATGATCTTCACTACACACGATCTTCACTATACACGATCTTCACTACAAATGATCTTCAATAAACCGTACTGTCTTCTGCAGCTGCCTCGCCTGGTACTTCAGAGGAGAGAGGTGCTCCACCGACCTGAGAAGTAAGTACCGTCCACAGCTTTTGCTTTACATCTCTCCCACCTATCCCTGCGAGACTCTAGCCTCGCGTCCCCTCCCACCTATCCCTGCGAGTCTCTTGCCTCGCCTCCCCTCCCACCTATCCCTCCGAGACTCTCTCCCAATCTTCCCGGCTGTTGGTCCGTAGCCTCGCCTGGGCAACTCCAAACTTCCACCCAGTGTATTTCCTGATCCTTTAAATAGTCATCTGCTCCTCTGCCATATACTCTTCACTAGAGGAAAGGGGCGACACATAAATTTCCTTCTGTTGATAAACATCGCCCATATTTATATATATATGGCTTATACATTTCATATCCCTTTCCAGCTTGTTCTTATATTATGGTGGTTTCTATTTTTATTAAAATACTTATTATAAAAGTGAGGGCTAAGTCACTATGGCTGTATTATATATATATATAGACGTGTTTCTTGGACTGGCACTCCTGTGCCTCGGGGAAGTGGGCTTAAGAAGAATAACTTAATATATATTACACGAAACTTTGTGGAGATATTGACACGTCTCGCTCTCCTGACATGTGGCTGGTGTACATAGCATACACTCCGCTGATATGTGGCTGGGGTACATAGCATACACTCCCCTGATATGTGGATGGGGTACATAGCATATGATAACATATATAAATATGTCGACGATATTAATTAGGAACATATTAAAATTAATATCCTTGATGAGGTTAATTATTTATATTATAAGAAGTAAACTAGGTTAAGAATGAAGATGACTATTACAATTTATTACGTTATCAAAATATGAAAAATAGTAAATTCAGACAAATGTAAATAAATTTTCATAACTTTAGTTATTATCAAATTTCTAATGGCTTAAAACTAGTAAAATATGAGTTTATCTCTTCGCGATGTAGATTACAAAGTTAATATATAACTTTGTAATCTACAAAGGTATCTAATAACTTTGTAATCTTCAGAGTTATCTAATAACTTTGTAATCTTATCTGTATTCGGGAAAATATACTTTGTATACATTCTCAATCGACTTGAGAATGGTCCAGGACGGACCGAAACGTCGTCGTCCCTTCATTTTCTAGTGTGTGGATTGGTCAACATACTTCAGCCACGTTGTGACTCATAGCCTGCATACTTTGTATACAAGATTTACTATAAAATAATGTAATGGTTATCACAGAGAAATACACAAAATTATTCCTGTATAAAATTGAACTTAATCACCAAATAACATCACATTAGCACTGGGGCCTCCCCTTCAATAATACCACCAATAATATCACGTTCGCATCATACTGGCCAAAGTTGATCAACAGCCAAACCTTATTGTCACCGAAATTATTTATGTATTAAATAACAAATCTTATTTTTCAGTCGTAATTGGAGTAGTTGTGGGCGCTGTGGTGGTGGTCGGGGCGGTGCTCACCGTCGTCTTCTGCAGGAGGAGGTGACTAATAACATTACTATAACAAATGTGCATCAATAATCGACACTATTAGAAATAATGTCTGTTGCGAGGCTGTAGGCCAGACGCTTAGGGCTAGCCTCGCCCAAACTTTGCAGGGGGAATGGTCTGGGGTACTGGACGGACATAGGCTTGTGACATTAGATCTAATTTAAGTGCTTTAAGAAATATCAGCCTACACTCCAACAACCACGTCCGATTTGCATGGTCTGAAATTAAATCAATGTGATTTCCGTAGAGTTTATCGCACACTTTCATGCGTTACTCGAAAACTATGAGATGAATTTACATTTATGAAAATAGAGCGTAGGGAAGATGGTGACTATGATGATGATAGTGAGTAGTGGAGATGGTTTTTGATGATGACGATAGTATGTACTGAGAAGATGTGCAGAAAAGGTGTAAGTTTTTTTTTTTTTTGAGGAGAGAGCGGGGACAAGGGGAAGAGGACAGGTTAAGATGGAGAGAAATAAGAGATACATATATTGAGACTGATATATATATATATATATATATATATATATATATATATATATATATATATATATATATATATATATATATATGTCGTACCTAGTAGCCAGAACGCACTTCTCAGCCTACTATGCAAGGCCCGATTTGCCTAATAAGCCAAGTTTTCATGAATTATTTGTTTTTCGACTACCTAACCTACCTAACCTAACCTAACCTAACTTTTTCGGCTACCTAACCAAACCTAACCTATGAAGATAGGTTAGGTTAGGTTAGGTAGGGTTGGTTAGGTTCGGTTATATATCTACGTTAATTTTAACTCCAATAAAAAAATATTGACCTCATACATAATGAAATGGGTAGCTTTATCATTTCATAAGAAAAAAATTAGAAAAAATATATTAATTCAGGAAAACTTGGCTTATTAGGCAAATCGGGCCTTGAATAGTAGGCCAAAAAGTGAGTTCTGGCTATTAGGTACGACATATATATATATATATATATAGAGAGAGAGAGAGAGAGAGAGAGAGGCACACATACAAACAAACCCGGACAACTCAGGGGTCCCCCTTAGTACTTGTCGGAAAATCCGACACCATTTAATAATATCATACACACAGATAATATTGCTGCTGCATTGTATAAACAAGTTAACCCATAGAAAATGTAACTTGTAGTGGAATTTCCGTCTATAGAAAACGGGATATCATTACCACATACTATTATAAATTCACCACCTATTATGGTGGGGGAATTATTCTTAAATACATTAGTCTTTGGACTTTACCATCATAAAACCATCTCATATAAATTAACTTAATTATCAGAATTAAAATAGAGTAAATGTGACCCTTCTATCACTTACTGTCATCTGGACAATGTAGGCCAGTAGCGTCAGTTGTGAGGGAGTGGGCAGCCATTGTTATTGTTTAAGACCACAGAGTCGTGGAGCGAATTACGGCTCCTATAAATTCTCTTGGACGAAGTGTTATGGAAGATCAGAGTAGTGATCTGCCATCATCAACACGCTGTCATCAATCTCAAGATAAGTGTCTTTCCGAAACCCGTTTATCTAATCATTTTTGGCCATTAATGTCAGTAGATAGGGCGTACCGGTTAGAACACGAATGATCGACTCAAACAAGGTAATTAAGCCTAAGGTCTTTATGGTTCCATGTACAGTGTTTTCTCTGATATAGCTGTCATATATTAGGATTCTGGCTTCTTAGCTAGCGCCCTTTTGACAGGTCAAGACGAGGAAGCATGCTTTGTGTACCAGTTACTGGGTGATGGAAGCTACCTCAAAGAGGATAATTTGGTGTCTACATCCTGGTTATACCTGGTGGACTAAGGCCTGCTGTACAATAAGATAAGGAACCTCTTCCATATACACTAATGTGTAGTTAATACTGTAGTTTCATTGACTGCATATATATAAATTCAATATAAACCCCCCCTAATGTGTGGAGGATCGATTTGTGAGATTATTGCAGAAATACAGTCCACTTATCATCATACAAATTGCTATCGAAGTATATAAATTAACGTAAATATAAATTCCATATAAATTAAATAAATATAAATCTCACAGGTTGGTTCCCACAGTACTCTACATGTAGTGGAGACTTACTGTTGGTTTTGTCGCTAAAAACTCCATAACTCCAAACGATAACATAAATATCGCATTACCGTCCCCTTGGCACACCTCTCTCAGAACACTCCTTACCTTTAACACTTCCCGACCTGTTGGAACTCTTACAGTTCATAATAAATGATCGTAACTTTTCGCGAGTGTTGAAATCACATACTTATAATAAATAGATCTGAGGCAGGTAATAGATTGTATACCACTGGAACATATTCACTTGAACATGTGTAGCCGAGTGTTCCATTGAGAACACTCGGGTAGTCCCGGCCTCTCTACTAATACGTCTCATTGTGTACGTTGTTGTCCCCAACGTACAAATTAAAAAGTTATGTGAGAAGTAGCGGCTCACACATATCCACGTTTTCTATTCATGGATAGGTTATCTTGAGATGATTTCGGGGCTTTTAGTGTCCCCGCGGCCCGGTCCTCGACCAGGCCTCCCCCCCCAAGGAAGCAGCCCGTGACAGCTGACTAACACCCAGGTACCTAATTTACTGCTAGGTAACAGGGGCATAGAGTGAAAGAAACTCTACCAATTGTTTCTCGCCGGCGCCTGGGATCGAACCCAGGACCACAGGATCACAAGTCCAGCGTGCTGTCCGCTCGGCCGACCGGCTCCCTTACCTTAGGTTAGGTTGGGTTAGGTGGGTGGCTTGGGTTCGTGCGTTTCTGGCTAGGTTAGCACTTTCTATTTGGTACGGTTGTGGCAAATCAAGAGAACGAGCTGAATGGTTACTGCTCTCGCTCGTTCGCAGGCAAGCAATAAGACCTGGGTTCGAATCCTGGGCAGTGTTGCACGACTGAGTTCCCTTCCCCCATTATTTTCACTGTAACCGACATGGCTGTAAATCGATCGTGTTGTGGGGAAATGGTGCGAAAATCTAAGTAACTACGCCCTCCAGGGCGGGCCAGCCATAGGCTAGGAGGCCCGCGCAGGTGCAAGTCCCTGCAGACATTGAAACGTCTTCAGCTGTTGAGGTGGGACTGAAGTATTGCTCCTCCGCAGGTGGTACGGGAGCTGGAGCCTCCACGATGACCAGTCTTCCATCGTCTCTGGCTCTGCCATGGTGAGTGATCCCTGGGACCCTTGTATATGTTGAGACCTTTGTGTCCGGTGTGGCCCCTTGTGTCCGGTGGGACCTTTTGACCCTTGTATATGTTGTGACCTTTGTGTCCGGTGTGGCCCCGTGTATCCGGTGTAGCGCCTTGTGTCCGGTGTGACCTTTTGACCCTTGTATATGTTGTGACCTTTGTGTCCGGTGTGACTGTTGTGACCCTTGTCAGTCCAAACAGTCTCCGAATGACTTACCCAGAGATGGCTCTCAGATTATTGGCCTCTTACTATAATCTTATAATATAAAGTTATTAAAGTAAGAAAATCTAGTAACCCCCCGCGATCATTCACTGGCATTACTTCTTCGTTGCGCCCAACTGTTTAAAGCTTTATTAACTTGCCCGAAACGGTGTGTGCATTAGTGGCTTTAGGCATAGTATATACTGCCGCTATCTAGAAATCCAACATTTTGCTTGTAGCTCATTTTGTATGTATGTACCTTTACCTAAATAAACAATTATTATTATTAATATTATTATTAATATTATTATTATTATTATTATTATTATTATTATTATTATTATTATTATTATTATTATTATTATTATTAAAGATGAGGTAGTTATCAAGAGAAAGCGTTAAGAATAAATTAGCAGTAAATTTCTTAAACAAGTAATAGCTGCCTCAAATAACTGGTTTCCCAAAGCTGTGGCACCGGATATAAATATAATTGGATACAAATAATATGTGCCAGATGTAGGCGGTGAGAAGCGGGAGCCCCTGGAGCAGTCGCCGTGCCCTCGCCCTCTATACCTGACGGCGTCACGTCTGCTTGAAATAACTATTAGTCACGCACCTTGATAGTTATCTCACTTGATAACCAGCTGGTTCTATCGTTGATAAATGGTGTGAGTGCGTGCGACCAGCTATCAACTAGACGATGGTGTGAAAGATATTTCCTGATACGTGAGATTATCACTGTATCTCGCGCCGGAAATTGATAAGTTCTGCTTCAAGTAATTGCATCGAGGTGAGATATCTATGACGGAATTTTCGAGTTGCAGCGGCTATCGCTGCCCTCCCCTGCTCCGCCGCCCTCCCCTGCTCCGCCGCCCTCCCCTGCTCCGCCGCCCTCCCCTGCTCCGCCGCCCTCCCCTGCTCCACCGCCCTCCCTTGCTACACAGCGCAGGCGGAGGGCCGAAAGACTGAACACCAAGTTATCACAGTTGTCTAAACAGTTTAGGACCTTCGTTAATCTTGGATCCAACATGTACTTGGTTTAATTGGTGTTTGACTTGAGTCTTGTTAATTGTTCGAGACTGTGACACTAGTTTACCGACCCACCAGCAACTATACCTTAGTCTTCAGCATGGCTCAAGACCTAAGTAAACCATCAGTGTATGTACACCGAGTAGCCAGGTAAACCTTTAGGTTAATATAACCCTAACAAGTGTTCCTTCACTTGTGTATGGACGCTGTCTACCTCCCCGTCGTGTCCCGTCTTACCGTCAGGCTTTTGGCTTCTTGAGACACACTGACAGATGAAATATAGTGACAGGTGAGACATAGTGACAGGTGTTGCAACTGTCAGTAACTGTGTTACCGACAGTTGCGGTAAGGTGTTGCAACTGTGTGTTGTAGTCAGGTAACTTTATTCTATTCCTCAGAATCTATCTTCCTTAAAACACATGGTCAAACATATCATTTTTGTTTACATATTGACCCACCAGCACGAGGGTCACTACAACGAGGCCTACTGGACCCTCAGCAGGAACCCCGAGGTGATACACGAGGGCCCCCAGGACGGAAGTGAGGGGCCCCCTATAGGGCGCCCCGTCCTCATCCCCCGCCCGGCCCTCAGCCCTCAGGTGCCCAGCGACTTGTTGCTGGATCCGGACCTGAGATTATCTGGAGCTGGAAGTGACGCAACTCACCAGGACTGGTACATTAGCCAGAACATTCCTCGACCTCGTCTCAGCTTGTAGCATGGTAAGTGGGTCTTGGTGGGTTACTGGGGTCATGGTGGGTTACTGGGGTCATGGTGGGTTACTGGGGTCATGGTGGGTTACTGGGGGTCATGGTGGGTTACTGGGGGTCATGGTGGGTTACTGGGGGTCATGGTGGGTTACTGGGGTCTTGGTGGGTTACTGGGGGTCATGGTGGGCTACTGGGGTCATGGTGGGTTACTATATAATGGTCTGTGCACAGACAGTGTAGTGGCAGTGTATTATTAAGCATTATTTTTATAAATTAATAACCCCTTCATTTGTTGCTCCTCCCCTCCCCCCTCACTTAATATTTCAGTTGTAATACTAGCTGGTAGTTCAGTGAGGGTCACAGTGATCTGCAAGTAGTGTTAAGCCGGGGTGTTGAGTGTAAGGGGAATAGCAGAGGAGTGGGGGGAGGTATTACAACTTAATCATGGTGGGTGTGCGGGTTTGTACATACATGCACGATGAGGAGCTGGCGTCTGAGTGGGTAGTGCTCGGGGGGTCGTAGTCCTAATGGCCCGGGGTCGATTACCGGCCGAGGCAGAAACCAATTGCCAGAGTGTATTTCACCCTAGTGCACCTGTTCACCTAGCAGTAAATAGGATACCCTGGGAGATGTATGCGTGCGTGTGTTAGAGAGAAATATATGAATTATCTATAATAGAGGAAAAATATATTGGTTAGAAAGGCGGGATCCAAGAGCTAATAGCTCGATTCTGCAGACACAAATAGTAAATACAAATAGTAAATGCACACAACACATACACATACAGTGCAATAGTTCTCAACAAACCATCCACATCCCATTCCCAAGTCCATCACTTCTCAAACTCCCACTATTACAGAAGGTAATGCTGAGGGACTCTCTAACAAAGCATATGAGATGAAGACAAGATCACAGGAAACAAATCAAAATATAACAGCACAAGTGGAAACAAAAATCACTGGAATAATAACAAAAATTATTTCCTCGTACAAAGAATGTCGCATGTCGCTCGTATGCGTTAAATAAGGCCAAAAATTGTTGTACTAGAAAATTGAAGCAGCTCGAGAAAGTGACGTACTGTCCCGTTTTCTGTTTTGGGTCCTCTGGCAGGTTATGAGAAGACACTTTAAATTGACCCTTTTCTTGACGTTGGTAAACCTTAGGAGGACGGGCTAGAATAACAGGAGACTTATACAGGAATAGGACGACAGACTCAGTCAGAGCTTCCATTGTCATAATTCAAGGGGCAGCTAAGATGGCCCTCAGGCAAAAGACAACATTCATAATCATTGGCGACTTTAAACATATTGAAACAGAATAGCATACACGGGATATGTGTGTGTGTGTGTGTGTGTGTCTGTGTGTGTGTGTGTACTCGCCTATTTGTGCTTGCAGGATCAAGCGTTGGCGCTTGGATCCCGCCTTTCTAGCCTTCGATTGTTTAAAGCAATAACTCCTGTCCTACTTCTCTATCATACCTAGTTTTAAAGCTATGAATAGTGTTTACTTCCACAATGTGCTCCTATAGTTCATTCCATTTCGACACTACTCTCACACTAAAAGAAAACTTTCTAACATCTCTAGGACTCATCTGAGTTTCCAGCTTCCACTCATGTTCTGCTGGTATTCCATGTGAACATTTATTCTATTTCCACCATGTCAATCCCCCTAAGTATTTTGAATGCTGCTATCATATCTCGCAGCTCCCTCCTTTTTTCTAACGTCATCAGGTTCAGTTCCTTCAGTCGCTCTTCATATCCCATCCCATGCAACTCCGGGACTACACCCATCGCAAATTATTTACTTTTTCCAGGTTCCAAATTTGTTTCTTTAGGTGGGGATTCCATGATGGGGCTGCATACTCAAAGATTGGTCTCACGTAGGCAGTGTAAAGCGCTCTGCCTCCTTACTTAAGTTTCTGAATGATGTTCTAACTTTTGCTAGCGTGGAGTACGCTGCTGTCGTTATCTGATTTATATGTGCCTCAGGAGTTAGAGTTGGAGTTACGTCCACTCCCAGGTCCCTTTATCGAATCGTCACATGTGTGTGTATGTGTGTGTCTCACCTAGTTGTGCTTGCGGGGGTTGAGCTTTGGCTCTTGGGTCCCGCCTCTCAACTGTCAATCAACTGATGTACAGATTTATTAAAAATTTATTAATTAAAAGTACAGTATTTCAATACATTTGAGAGGTCATTGCATAACATATGAACCTTTATTTATAATTATAATTTATATTTGCGTTTGAGATCAGGATTCGTATGGCACTTTAGAGTTTTGAGGAGACAGAGTTCGCTAGAGAGTGTGTGTAATATTTTATATTTAGCATGTTTAAGTATTTAAGAGAAGATGCTGCATGTTGACAGGATTTCAAGTTTGTTAATGTTTTACTTGTTGTTCCCAGTTGACGAAACAGAGGAGTAACAAGCTGCTGTGTGTCGCCCTCTGGAGGATGTGTTTCCTGGACGCCTCCACAGCGCTGCTCTACCATGGCACACAACGACCCTGTTGGCTGAAGGTGCTTTTTGATTCACATCACTGCTCGCTACATGGAGCCTTCATTTGATAATCACTTAGTTTACAGTGATCATACCAGCACTGCATCGCCATACAATATTTGAATTCCTCCCACAGCAACTCAGTTGGTCTTTCAGTGTTTGCAGCGTGGATGCATCTGAAGGCAAGCCACTGGTGACCTACGCAGGACTGGGTACTGCAGACCTAGAATGATATGAAGATAGAGAGTACCTCAGACGTCAGCAGCAGAGATGCTCTCACGCGGATGTCAGAATTAGAGATACTTGACTTGGTGTACGTAAGTCTCTCTGCAAGAGAGAGAGTCGTAGTGAATCATGTTGGAATCTAGTTGAAGGCCATAGAGGGCCAAGTGTGAAGGTACGTGGGCTTCACTCCCAAGTGAAGTGCCATAGTGGACCGTATGGACAACAAAGAGGTCCGAGGGTGCAGAAGGTGTGGACCTCATGAGTGACACTGGTGCGCCGTGTACGTCGCAGAGAAATTGAAATTGAAAATGAAATAAGTTTATTGAGGTAAAACACACACAAAGGGATGAGGTAGCTCAAGCTATTCTCACCCCGTTCAGTACATCGTGTTAATACATACATAGACACACATCACAAGCAATAAACGTATTACCGAACATTCTGAGAGATAAACATACATTTCCTAACGTCGCAGAGTGAAGGGCTGCGTGGTAAGATGTGGTCTTAAGAAGACTTACAATTTCATGACAGGATAATGTAATCTTGAGCCAGTAATACCAAGCCCAAACAATTTTGGCTCCAAGTGAAGATCCGGTAATCGCCTAAACCCAGTAATCCTGTAATAAAGCCACGATACCCCTTTATCATGACACAGTAAGCCTTAACTCTAGACCTGGTAAACCCTTAATCATAGCCTAATGAGCCCTTAATGAAGGTATAATAACTTACTAATCAACTCATCATCCCTTAACATGATGTAATACCCTTGTATTACTACCCCGTCATAGTGTCTCACACACCTCACCTCCTCACTAACTTGGCATTTATATTCTTCCACTATAATTAGTCTTTATTTTGTCCGATGAATCTACCAAAAATGTTAGATATTAATTCTCGTTTGTCGGGGACAGGAAGCCTGTGTTTAGGATTACCCAGATCCCCCTGGGTCAACTACTGACCTTCTCCAGGATGCAATCCACAACAGTTGCCTAACTCTCGGGCACTCATTTTAATAGTAGGTGAATAGGTGCATTAGGTGAAAGGAAACGTGTCCAACACTGTTTCACTCCTGCCCGAGGATTGAGCTCGATTCCCTTGATTGTCAGCCGAGCACGTAGACCACTGTGCTACGGGACCCATCATACGGAATGATCTAAGAAGAGTTGCTCCACGGGGCCTCTTATGGGAAGGTTATATAATACTTTGTACTATAAAAAACAATTGGACCACTTGGACTGGACGGAAGATCGAGCGACGGTCTCGCTACATGCAGGTCGGCGTTCAATACCCGACCGTCCAAGTGGTTGGGCAACCTTCCTTTCCCCCCGTCCCATCCCACATCCATATCCTGATTGATGAAGATTAAGCCACCCAAGAGGTGGCATGGGCATGAATAGCCCGTACATATCCTGATATCTTCCAGGTGCTATATAGTCGTAATGGCTTGGCGCTTTCTCCTGATAGTTCCCTTCCCTTGAGGTGACTCGAACCAGTGACCAGGGTACACCCAACCACGCACCTTACCGCTGTACCACGACATGGATTAAGTTATTAAACCTGGAATTCCACTGTATCCAGAGGAAGTCTGGCGTCATCTACTGAAGCCACTCCAGACTAGAAGACTTCCTGTGGATAATTATAATATATTATATGTGGATTATTATAATATAATAAGTTATATTACATGGGATTCTACTGAATAGTGGAATCCCATATAATAATAATAATAATAATAATAATAATAATAATATTTTATTTAGGAAAAGTACATACATAGATGCAGAGTTACAAACATTCTGATTGTTTATAGACAGAGCTAGTACATACATATACCTAAAGCCACTAATACGCAGAGCGTTTCGGGCAAAATATAATATAATATAAAATAAAATATAATACTGTATAACTTATACCATGTGCTGGTACAGGGATAAGATGCGCGGCTGGGAGTACCCTGATATCTTGGTGCTATGTTACCACAGATGGCTCTCTTTACCTTTGATCTTCTGTATCGTCTTGGAAAGAAATAGCTTGTTGACAAGCAAATTTCCTCAGATCTCTGTTACATGAGCAGTCTGCTGGGGCCAGATACCTTTAACAAGAGTGTGTGTACAATTAGTGTGATCCAGGCCAGCGCCGAATCTGCTGACCACATAAGACTCATATTTATGCCTTACAATTATATTTTTATACTATACTATATACGTTCCTTGTAGTGAATAGGCTACGGATATTATTGTCAATTCATGTTATATTTGGTCTAAGTAAATCTCATAATTAGAATGCTATGCACAATGTAATCACATTAACGTGATGTATCAATGAGAAAATCAGTAGGAGCCGTGAGGAGGATTCGAACCCGCACACTTGGTACAAGGACGTGGCTTTGGAAGTACCAAGTGTGCGGGCTCGAATCCACTTCTTGGCGCCTATTCATGTTCACAAATGATATGCTATGTCTTGCCTATATGTGTCCCCTCTTGCCAATATGTGTCCCCTCTTGTCAATGTGTTACCTCGCCAATATATGTCACCTCATGCCAATATGTGTCACCTCTTGCCAATATGTGTCACCTCTTGCCAATATGTCACCTCTTGCCAATATGTGTCACCTCTTGCCAATATGTGTCACCTCTTGCCAATATGTGTCACCTCTTGCCAATATGTCACCTCTTGCCAATATGTGTCACCTCTTGCCAATATGTGTCACCTCTTGCCAATATGTCACCTCTTGCCAATATGTGTCACCTCTTGCCAATATGTTACCTCTTGCCAATATATGTCACCTCTTGCCAATATGTGTCACCTCTTGCCAATATATGTCACCTCTTGCCAATATATGTCACCTCTTGCCAATATATGTCACCTCTTGCCAATATGTGTCACCTCTTGCCAATATATCACCTCTTGCCAATATATGTCACCTCTTGCCAATATATGTCACCGCTTGCCAATATATGTCACCTCTTGCCAATATATGTCACCGCTTGCCAATCTGTGTTGCCTCTCAAACAGTAAATACGTATTGCTCAATTTAGATCATCAAATTTTAGATTTTCATGAATTTATACTTGCCAGACTACCCCGTAACAAATTCTATAAATTTGTTACAAAAGAATCATCTGAGTCTAAAGCTGATATGCCTCACTTTAAAACAATAAATTATATAAACTATATTGAAAATATTATTGTAATATGTGGTTCTTTTCCCATCAACAAATGATGCAGCATCTCGCTGGATCTCATAGTATTTATATATATTTTCTAGTATATATATAAATTGTATAATACTAGATAAATACTTATTTAGTATTTATATCAAACTTTGCAAAATCTCCCCACCCCTCCCTTCTACGATAATACCATGCGCCTTTACCTATTTATTGAGCTTTATACACATCAGTATTAAAACATATTAATTATCAAGTTTATAAATGCTTTATAATTTGCATAAACATTGCAATCCAGTATTAAGTTATCCTCCACTGGAGTATCTTCATATCCAAGGGACGACCTCCTTCCAGGTCAGCTTAAACCGCCCTCTGCTAGTACAGTAATTAACGCCTCTACCCTTCAATATCAGCTTTACAGAAGTCTGGCATAATAACAGAGTTTTCTCTCACTCAACTCTGTCGTGCTTTGTTAAATCTGATTTCCTTGGGATCACTGTTCCCTAACTTACTCCCTACCTATTTCGATGTTATTTATCAGTCTCCCTGTTGGCCAGCACTAAGTTTAAAAATATTATTTATTTCTCTCTCTGCTCCATAATATACTGTATGTTGTTTAAGACAGTAAATGATTAAAATCTTCTGCCTCAGCTTTCCCTGTTTTATGAATCCAGATTATTCTACTAACATTAAAATGAACAATAATACAAATATTGTCAGCTCTAGATACCCTATATATTTCTACCTAGATGTTTCTTCCTCCAATTTTGTCAAGGTTTAGAGACCTATATATAACCCCTGTTATTAGACTAACATTATTTAAATTTAATTATATTCAAATTGTTACATATTGTTTATGCGTGTGATTCAGTTGTATTCTGTCTGACACTACATATTTAATTTATATATATATATATATATATATATATATATATATATATATATATATATATATATATATATATATATATATATATATATATATGTATATATATATATATATATATATATATATATATATATATATATATATATATATATATATATATATACATATATATATATATATATATATATATATATATATATATATATATATATATATATGTGTGTGTGTGTGTGTGTGTGTGTGTGTGTGTGTGTGTGTGTGTGTGTGTGTGTGTGTGTGTGATTCAGCCTACAGCTTAGACCTATTGTCTTGTGTATGATCCTCTGTCCTGTGTGACAGTGAATACCAGCATTATCCTCACTCTAATAAGACTTAATTGAATTAGTCAGATTAGGCAAAATTGTAATTAATTTTGACAATAAATATATTAATAATAATAATATTGTTTCTGTGCACATATCCCCCAACCACTTTGGCTGGACGGTAGAGCGACGGTCTCGCTTCATGCAGGTCGGCGTTCAATCCCCGACCGTCCAAGTTGTTGGGTACGATTCGCGCTTTCTCCTGATAGTTCACTTCACTTCTATGCACATATAGGGAGTACCAAAATTAGTTTTATAGCTTTTTTTTTTTAGCCTAGTGCTTGTATCGAGGTCTCCCCTTTCCCAAGGTCGAATTAAGATGCAACCTCACAACAGTTGCTAGAATAGAGGCATTAGGTAAAATAAATCGTGTCCAACCATTTCTATTCCGCCCGGGATTCGAACCCATTTTGAACCCCGGGATTCCCGATTTTAAGTCTAGAACTAACTTAAGTATACTATCGATAGATCATTGAGGGCAGCCTTGCCTCAGCCGAGTACCCACCAGAGAACCATGATTTCTTCATGCTCAAAATCCTAACAATTCGCCCATTGAAAAATGGTATACACGCCTTGCAAAGCAATCAATATGAACTTCACAAATGTTCAAAAAACTGGTAAATGTTGAAAAATTCAAGACCTTAGATGTAGGACTAATCAATGCACAGCATAACTATCATATCAACACCACGACAATCCAGCAATAGAGAAAGGACCGATGAGCTGTGATCCACTTAAACATTGAAGTTGCTTATCAAGTATAGGTGCTGGGATTAAACAATTAAATGCCAATCAATTATTTTTGTGTTCATTATTTTGTAAATGTGGGTGATTGTAACCTGTCCAAATGTGGGTGATTGTAACTTATCCAAATGCGAGTGCATTTGTGGGCGATTGTAACCTGTCCATATGTCGATAAATGCATGTGGGGCATAACAATCCACGTCACAACTACCAAACTAACAGCACCACTTTACAACAGATTGTTGCAGAAAAGGACCTTGGAGTCAGAATCCATCATTCACTGAAAGTTGCACAAGTGGGAACGGAAGTTAAAAAAGCTAACCAAATCCTCGGAATAATCAAGCGTACCTTTAAGTAAAAGAAGATATTCATTCAACTGTATAAGGCGCCCCCGCCTGGATTATTGTATCCAGGCATTGAGACCTTATCTTCAGAAGGACATAGCTGCTCTGGAGAAGGTGCAACACAGGGAAACTAAAATCATTCCAGAGCTAAGTCATCTCTCGTATCAGGAACGGTTAGGGCCACAGGGCTAATAACACTGCGAACCTGCATGGCAGGGCAGATCTCATCGAAACTTAAAATATTTAACAATTTGGAGGATGTTGATCCGGATAATTTCTTCAAAAAGTCAGATGTAACACTAACGAGAAGCAACGGTTTCAAGTTCAACAAGCCACAATGCAGGAATGAGAACAGGAAATGGTTTTTCACCCATAGGGTTATAAACCCATAGGAACAGTGAACAAATCCACAAGGGTCGTGACGAGGGTTCGAACCTGCGTTCCATGTGTAGCCATGGAACAGTCTACCCGCCGAAGCCGTAAATGCCAAAACTCTGTTGGATTTTAAAATACAACTGGAAAAGATCATCAGGGCAAATGGGGGGACCTTTGACCAGCCGCCGGTTTCTTGTTTTCGGTAATTTTCGGTTCCCCTCAGGTAATTCAGGTAACTATGTGGGTGATTGTAACCTATTCAAATGTGGGTGTAAATGTGGGTGATTGCAACTTATCCACCAATGCCCACTAGATGTGGCGGGGGGGGGGGGCGGTGTGCCGGATAAACATACCAATTGTGAGACTAACTCACCATATATGTAGTTCCTTAGCTTGGAGATTGTAATTATGGTTGGTCACGAACCCAGTGATGATGTAACAATAACTTAGTAACATTAACTTTTGTAATTAACTTAACAAGACTGTAACTTGCTTAGCTAAATAAAAATTTTGGGGTTTCGTTCCTGAACCCATTATGTGCCTCTATAGCCCCTTTCCACTACCAATTCAATTTCTTTCCATTTCTTTCTTTATTTTGCACCCCATACCCATCCAGTGGGCGGTGATGGAAAGGGTTACAGAGGTACATAATCGGTTCAGGAACTGAACCCCATAGTTCGTTTAGCTAAGCAGGTGACAATTTTTTGACCACCGCCCACAGGATGGGTATGGGTTGCATACTAAATGAACTAAACTAAAAATTCTTTTAGCTGATCAGATTTCCTGTGTAGCTGAATTTAATACCCATTTGTATTTCATACTCTGTGATTCCTGGTGAAGAGATATTTCTTCTAGATGTTGCAGCAATTAGTTGTTAAGGCTTTATTACTGCCTTTTCTATAAATCTGTAGATCTTTATCATTATCTTCTCTTGGCATTTTGTATTGAATAAGTGATGATTTGTGAAATTATCTAATGTTTCAATGCCTTGATCTTCTATTAACTCCCTACAGAAGGCATTTTGCAATTTATAGATGATATATGTTTGTGTGTGCATATATATGTATGTAGTGTTATATATGGGGAGATGTTAGAGGCGGGGTCCCTGTGTGTGATGGAGCCGTCTGCTGGAGCCTCAGTGATGGCGGCCCTGACGTGGGGAGCCCGGTGGCTCACCTCTACTCGCCTCAATGTAAGTCCCAGCCTCTTCTCTGTCTCTTCCCAGGTCTTTCCCTGCTGGCAAGTGTCAGGAAAATATCATATTGAAGTTGTAATGTGGAGTGGGGGTGGTTTCAAGGTAGTGAATTACTATAGTATTCCAGAGACTTTTTGTAAGGTTTCTCGTGACCCAACGCGGATGCAAGTTACATTGTACACAAGACGGTTCGCCAACGTATTTTAACATAGAATATCAAGTTAATTTAACAATCTAAGCGGTTTTGAGAGAAAATTCTCATCAAGACGTATGTAAGACGACAGGAACTCTAAGTTTCAGTACTCGTGGGCTGCTGCCTCTCTCCTCCCTCATCCAGACTGACTTCAGCTTCCTTACTGCGATACTGTAACAAAAACGAGTCAAAATTAGGCATTAACTATGAATTTAGATATAATTGCCTTATATGGCTTAGACCTTAAGCTAGGAGAAAGTAACTTGCTCTTATTCCATCCTCAGGTTGCTAGGGATGTTGATATAATTCATAATTCACTGTCGGGGGACAGGAAGCTTGAGTGTATTAATTCACGTTTGGCTTTTATCGAGGTTTTCCTCCTACCCCGAGGCCGAATTACTGACCCCGCAAAGGATGCAACCCCCGATAATAAGCTGACTAACTCCTGACTACCTGCTCACTGCTGGGTGAACAGAGGCATTTGGTGAAAGGAAATGTACCCAGCCATTTCTGTCCCGCCCGGGATTCGAGCCCGGAATTCTCGATTGTGCATCGAGAACGAACCCGATCACTACCGGGACCCTCAACCATTTCTACGAAATATGAAAACCATTTGTAGCTACAGTATTGTACCAGTCTGCCCGAAACGCTTTGCGTAATAGTGGCTTTAGGCATTGTATGTACTAGCTGTCTATAAATCCATCAACTTTTGTATCTTGTTTGTACCTTACCTGAATAAAAATTTATTTATTTATTTATTTATTTATTTATTTATTTAGTTATTTACCATTTGCAGTGGTGGTGCTGGTGGATTATATATACCAGCAAAGACAAAAACTTGCTTTTTATTCTAAAAAAAATCTTGTTCAGAAAATAGGTGTAGGTAAGGTAATTATTTGGATTGCTGTAAGCCAGTATGGTTATATAGCACATGGTCGAGATATAAGGATAAGGAGCTGGGATATGAGGATGGAGTGAAGGAACAGTTGAAGTGAAGAAATAAGTGATTTTTAGGTAAAGTAAAATTGCATAGTGCATCATCAGCTTCTATAAAAATAAGGAAATGCCCATCGGCTTATATTTTGAATTGTCATAAATGAATTATTAATGACATCCACAGTACTTAGGCAAGGTATTAGGTTTATATTTGATTTAAGAGTTGTGACAGATTAGGAGGGACTGTATGAGCAGTACCAATTTGTTACCTAAAGTGAGGTTAAACTAATCCTTCCAAAACCAATTGTAATGACATATAACAATACTGTACTGTACTGTGAAGCAGCTGTCAAGAGAAATGTAAACGATGAGGTAAGGAAACTTGTAGTGTAATCTTTGCATATTGTATGTAGTCACCAGTCTCCAGACACTTGATTATCAACAGTCTCAACTAAATATAGCTTTGGATTATTAGGCATGCTATACAGTACCTAAGGAGATGTTAAAAAAATGTCAGCATTCGAAGTTTTGTCCTGCACAAAGTGTATGAATGCTCTTCCTCCCTACTGCCTGCCTGTTCATGATTCTGAGGGTCAACGTCCCCGTGGCCCTGTCTCTGCCCTGGCCTTCTGGTTGCTGGTCTGATCACTCGAGCTGTTCAGGCAGCTGCTTGCAGCCTGATGGGCAAGCCACAGCCTGATATCCAGATAAATTGGTACTTTTAACATTTAAATTGTAACATGGTATTTAATCCTGGCTTGGTATGTTTCCCATGTGATTTTGAGATACTGTATTGCAGTTAATTTTCATGTCTACAGAGCAGTGATATGCCAATTTCTGCATTGTAACACATTGTATTATACCTAGTACTGTACTTTTAAGTATTACCCTTCCTAGATGTCTACTGGTTTGTCAGCCTGAACTTCAGAAATCTTACAGCTTTCTGAAAGTAATACAGACCATTATTTTGGACAATGAATTTTAAATTTTAAACATCTTTATTTTGACAGAAAAATATTATTTTCTTGTGAATTTTGTTAAACGTGCATTTGGAAGTCAAAAATATTGGGCATAAATATTTTCCAAAGTACAGTATTAATTTTTGGATATCTTCAATATAAACATTTATACTTTTACGATACAATATACTGTATAGAGGTTATGGCTATTTATTTGGCGAGTTACCAAATGCCGGGAGATAGGTCTAGTCTGAGTTGAGTGGAGGTGCAGGCAGATGAATAAAAAATGGTCCAGTGTCTCCTGTCGAAGGCACAACTGGCGGAGTGGACTGTGCGAATTTCAGTTTGAATAACTCGGTCTTGTGTGGCAAATTATTGATATTGTGATGATGAGGAGATGTTGACATTTTGATCTGTCCTAGACCATTATCAAGTTAATTGGTGATCTAATTAAACCATCATTGATATAAAACACTGTTTACCTGATATGAACATTTGCCTTTCAGATGAGGTTTACTCTACTACTGCTGCTTACTTGGATCATTAGTGTTAGTGCTCTTGCACAAGAATATGAAGATAATGATTTTGCTGAATTTGAAGTATTTGAAGAGGAGGATGAAATAACAGTTGAAGAAGGAAATGAGGGAAATGATGAGGGATTATCACGTAGTGGAGGGAAACAAGACGGTGGTGAAACATCTGCTGGATTACGGATGGATGTAGAAGAGGATGAAGAGGAGGCAGTTGTAGAGGTATCTGTTATTACACATTATTAAATTATTTTGTCAATTTTAATGAAGTAAAAAAATTTAACAACAAAAATTACGGAAAGTTCAGATGATTTATGTACAGATTTCCTTCATTCCAAACATAATTGTCATTCTACTAAATGATGTAGCTTCCAGGTGAACCTTTTCCTAGACTTTAACACTAAAAATGAAAGTACCTGTATTTAAAAAGAGTATAGCTTAAGGAAAAATTATAAAATTAAAACTGAATCAAAAAACAGTTTGCTCATGGTGTTCTTATATATCTGTGGAAATATTGTCGAGGCTTGAGTTTTAAAACATTAAATTGTTTTACCAGTTCATTTTTGTCGTCATTCCAAGATGACTGACTGGTAATGTCTTGCATTTAAGCTTTAAGCATTTAAACTTGGTTTTGAGTTAAGAGAAAAATATATTAATTGTCTACTGGTAATTATTATTATTTTTTCCCCAATTTTTCCTTATTTGTTGTAACAGATTCAGTATCTCTAATTAATATTGAAACATTTTTATTTAATATTAACTAGTATTTAATTAATATTTTATCACACAAAGCACTCAATTTATTAAATGTTAAAAGGTAAATAATTTTGCTTGGTTCTTTTTGCTGTAGTCAAGTATCTGAATTTACCCACCCACCACAAAAATGTGCAACACAAATTTAATCATCCCCGACCACTGTTTAGAAATCTTTACACTGTGTAATTTTACAGAATTGGGAGTTGCTGTAGTTTTATGCAGTTATCTACCACCCATTTCAGTTTGTCTTGACTAGCATGTTATATATTTTGTATCTCTTGACTAGCATTTTAAATATGCACATTTAGAGAGCTGTTTATCTATATGAGCTGCCAGTGAACCAAAGGTACATACCCCATTTAAAAGGCTAAGCTTTAACAAATTTAAAATATAGACAAGGGCTCACTAAGCTCTACATAACATTCTTTAAATGCCCTCAGAAATACTTCACCTGACCCCTGGGGACATGTTTGGCTTTAATTTGTATATTCCTCGCCCTCATAATCACTAGTCAACTTGTCCTCTTCACTACCAGTAGAAAAGAAATGGTAACTAAGACAGACCTGGAAAAAACGATTCGTTGTTGGCGGTATGTGTTAGAGAAAATGTATTACTGTACTTTAAATGATGTAGTTGTTCTAGTGAAGCTAAAGAAAAGATTTATTACTTAACAAACAGTTGTGCTCCCATGGGTGGCCATAGTCAATGTGAGTGTTTGTATTCATTAGAGGAAGTTGTATCTTTACTAACCACATAGTTGTACTTGTTGGCAATCATGTACAGTACTGTTCATATTAAAGGCAAGAATTTATAACTAACTTTCTTAATACTGCAGGATGAAGATGAGAATGATGAATTCAGCCATTTTCATGATGAAGAGGAATTTATCGGGTTCGATAGTGAGAGACCTCAGGGTGCTCGTGTGCCTAAATCACAAGAGGAGCCAAAGATTACTATTGCTAATGTAAGTCAAATCCCGAACCTGTGTAACTATTAGAAATATAATCATGGATTCAGTCTTCACATCTTTTTACTTTTAGATGAGTAGAGAACATTGTGTTGAAATTTGTTACAAACTAATTAGAAATAATGACATTTGACAGGTATTCTGTGCCTTAATGTATAGGTTATGTTGCAAGCATTTATGATTTGGGAGTGGAATTGGTTACTTTTCATATCGTCTTACAGGTTCCTCTTCATCTTCGGAGCAATTGGGATAGCTTCTATTTGGAGATGTTAATGATTGCTGGGCTAGTTGTGTATTTCATAAACTTTATTGTTGGTAAATCCAAAAACCAGAAGTTGGCAAACACATGGTACAACTCCCATAAGAACCTTCTTGACCAAAATTTTGCTCTCATTGGTAAGTCAATATTAAATTTTATTAAATGGCATTAAGAAAGTTTAAAGTGAACAATAAATATTGTCAATCTAGAAATTAGATTTATTGTTTTGTATATATAATGACTTACGATGAAAAGGACAGCTTATTCAGCATACATTTAGAAAATAAATGAAATACATGTAGTGTTATTTGTAATTACAGTAGATCCTGCAAAGATATCATTCTATCATTTACAAAATTCAGATTCCTGTGAAATCTGTATTTCTAAAATATTGTCTTCTTTTTATTTAGTGCTAAATTTTCTGTATTTTATGAATTAATTTCAAGATGAAAATAAACCATAGAAATTTGTTTTAACCATGTCCCTTGAAATCCCAGATGGTTAAAACATCCATTCTTTGAAATCCATTCTTTGAGAATGGATCTAGAGCAACCCCCACCCTAAATTATTATTGGCTATTTATCATCAAATTTTACGTACATGTAAAAATTAAGATTCTATGTACTGTACATGTAAAAATTATACACAATAAATTTATTTTTCTTATTTATAACACAGAACAACAATGTAGTTATCTATCTTTCAGATAGATAGCTATCTTTCAGCTACAGTACAGCTGCCTCTATTAAACCTTTATTCTATTAACACTCAATCAAGTTCGATACAATAATTAGATGAGTTTCTGAATCTTAGAACACTTTTAGAAGACGGTTAAGAACAAATCCTGTTCACAAGGGTAGTTTATAGTCAAGGAACAGAAGAAGCTTGCACTCCAGTGTGGCATTACATAAGATTAGGTTTTGTCTAATGTAGACCTATTAGTTTACCAGATTTCCCTGTATTGTAAGCTTATCTGCCACAAAGCCGGGAGACACTGGACTGGGTTTTTAAGATACCACTGTCAATTAGGTACTTTTTATAAGAGTGATTGTAAATGGTAGGAGCAGTATAAGGGGGGCATAAGAGTGATTCATTCCAGAAGGAAATGGTATCTTTTTCTCAGCCTGAGAAATTTTTGTTGAGTACAGTACACAAAAAATGTGGTGTGCCTCGGTTTCACTCCCGGTTAGTAGGTAGGAAGGGCGAATATTGTCTAAGTCAGTCCTGAGGTATTCAGTAATTACTTTCGTCTCGTAAACCATGTTCATAATTGATCAGTTGCCTTAAATACTGAGATAATTATATTAGCTTATAGGATGTTTCAAGATCAGTGTGTCATTAAAGACACTTACTTGATGATCTGAAAGCAATCTCTGTTGCTACCATTTATTCACTTGTCTGTTAATTATAGATATGCCTAGCTGGTTATATTTAATTAATAATAATTCCCCTTTGAGTCACCTTGATAATGAGTCATGCAACATCCCTGCTGATTTAAAGTCAACAAAGCTAGTGAAAAAAGTTGTGTTTAATGAGTATTATGAAATGACTAATAATGGATGTCCTAACAGTATACTGTATATTACTAAAGCAGTTTTAAATTCAGTAAATAGATGAGTATGTAAGTGAATTATTCATGGTATTTTGCCTCCAGATGAGGAATGAGTATGGTGTAGTGGGCAGTAGAATGCAGTAAGATTGAAATGTCATGCAGTGTGAACTAGTAATGGTGTGTAACTAGGCAGTGTAAATAATAAACACTGGCTTGTTTTTGCTAAACACACGAACAGTTTGGAAATTATTTCCAATTCTGGTTTTGTACCTGTTTAATAAGAGTTGACCTTGCGTCCTGAAGAACAAGTAAAGCCTACATCACTCACCTTTTGTCATACCCTTCAACAACTGCCTGTTGTACTAGCCTTGAAGGCCAGCATCTTGTCAGATGACAGGCAGAAAGGATGTACTTATGTGGGCTCCTCTACAAAAAAGGAATTTTTACAATTTCTAAACTAATCTTATGAGATCAAAAACTTTTAGAAATATTATAAAGCTAGTAAAAAATTAATAGGAACTGAGTATAGTAATATACTGAAATTTAATATACAGTTCTGTATTTTTTATATATTTGTCAGTCAATATGCAAATTATTCAGCATATGAGACTTCAAGCCACATGTGAAAACCCATATTTGTTTTTGTTAAGAGTAAAAAGTCAAGCACAAGGGTGGTAAAATAGGCATTTTCTAATTCAGCAAGATTCAGCTAATTCACCAAGTATTTTGGTGGCAAATAATTTTGCTCATTGCACATTGTTACTAGTCATGATTATTTGACAAGAGTTTAGATTCATCTTCTGTATAACACCACACTAAGATTACCTCCTCTTTCAACACAAACTTTGCATTTGCTTGTACGTATTCATTCTTCACCAATCACCAGAGCTACTGTAGATACATTAGCTACTAGAATGTGGTGATGCAGCAATAGGATTTCTAATTACAATCTACTTGTTAATTTATTCTCTAGTATTTAATGCAAGAACACGGCGTGTGCATCTTTATTTCCCAGTTGATATATAGATTGATGACTGTCAATTTGACTTGTGTACTATCATACTATTATGACAGTCTTAGCTGGAAATGTGCAAGTTTGATAGCCAGAAGTGTCTTGATTCAGAATAATTACAACTCACTGATAACATTATATTATTACCAAGGAATAGTATTTAATATAATACTTGAATGAACTTTTAACTCTAATTGGCCCAGTTGATATAAGAGCATTGTCATCATAAAGCTCTGATACTATCACTGATTCTCGCTCAGTCTTGAAGTATTGTTTCATAAATGAGTATATCAAACTGATATTTGGGAATTTAAACAAATAGAGTATGGGATTTTATGACACAAAGGAGTGTCAGAGTACTTCTCAAACATTTTGTGATGAATTGATGATTTTCAATGCATAATTTATGCATGAATCTTTTCCAGTACAGTATATATATAAATTGCATTTGTCTTTCCATCTTGAATAGGTGACGATGGAAAACAGTCTGTAGAGAATGGTGGTTTGCAGAAAGAATCGGAAAATGTCTACACACTCTGGTGTTCTGGACGTACCAGTGTGGAGGGAATGCTGGTTGAACTTAAATTTATCAAGGTAGAGTCTTGCTTTCTGTTTTTCTAACATCTAGAAGGCCTCAGTAGAAGCCTTGCTTGTATATTTAAATTAATTTATGATAGTTTAACTTCATTTATATTTTGTCAAAGTACTGTAGAGATGAACATGGTACAGTATACAGTAAACCTTTATTACTTAGATCTCCTTTTTCTGGAATTGCTGACTATCCAGGCAGAAATATTTGGTACTTCCTTTGCATTAACCTGATCATCAATCAAAAATTGTCCTGTGATCTTTTATTAAATTTGGGTTTTCAGTTATCTGGAGGCACCAAATGGTCTGGATAATTGAGGTCATACTGTATATAAATGTTGCGGCAATAATTTATGAAATGGTACTGTATACTGTTCTGTTCATGATTGATACTTTGTTACTGTGTGAAATGGTACAAGTTTTGGTAAGTTTACAATTAAGTACTGTACAAGTTAAACCCTTAGACCGCGCAATACATATATAGATGATGGGACTAACTTTACCAGAACTGCGCTATACATATATAGATGATTTATGATTTAGGGTGCAATTTTAAATGCCCCGCAAGGGATACGGGTAGCTATAGTCCAGCCACGACCCATAGTTACCAGATGCCACCTAGGAAAAAATAATCGTGGACAAAATTCCCCGGTGTGAGAGCCTCAGTACTGAGTGAGCCACCAAGGCTGGCACACGCAGCATGTTCAGGTACAGTACCGCTGTTCAGCTTGTGACCACTGCATCGCCTAAAAATGTCAATATATATATATGTACATGCTATTATTTAGTGATGATAGTATTACAGAAGACCCCTGACTGTGATAAAACTGACCAGGATTCCGATAATAGTAGGATTGAGGTGATATTTAGCACTGTGCTCTATGGTGGGAGTAGTAATGCTGAGGGAGGGAGGGAGGTGGCATCGTCTTCAGACTGTGTGTGGCCACCTTTTATTGACTGGACTTACCATACCAGCTTAGTGGTTCGCTATGGTGAACATAAATGTAGATACTTATATATAACGTGTGTATAGAGTGTAATAACAGCAATAGGTGTATGTTGGGAGCCCGCCATTTAGGTGAGGGAGGTGCATCGTCTGCATGACTTGTCATGTTGTTTACTGGTGGCCACGATGGTCTTTGGGCACCATACCAGCTTATTTGTACAGGTATGGTGAATAAAATATGTAGATACTTATATATAATGTGTGTATATAATGTAATAACACCACAAACAGCATTGTTGGAGGAGAAATATTAGTGCGTCTAACCTTGAACCAGTTATGGCGGCAGCCACCAGCTGACTGTGTGTGTAGCTGCGTCTCTTATTGACTGAACTCACCATACAAGCTTAGATGTACAGTTATGGTGAACAAAACATGTAGATATTCATACATAACGTCTGTGTATAGTGAATAAAAGCAAAAACAGTATGATGGGAGGAGTATGTTGGCGATTGAGGAGGTGAGGGAGGAAGTAGTGGCGAGTGGCTGGTGAGTGGTGGCCACTCTTCGTTGCTTTTTGAATCACAATACCAACTTAGTACAGGGGTACCTCAGTTTAAGAGTTTAATTCGTTCCTGGAGACGGCTCGTATTCCGAAAACTCGTATTCTAAAGCTAATTTCCCCATAAGAAATAATGGGAAATGAATTAATCCGTTCCTAATTACCCCAAAAACCCCACATCAAACTAAATTTTTATACCTAATTCATCTAAATAAACCTACAAAACTATGTTCAAGTTATTACTTACCTTGCTGTTGAATGCTGTGGGCATATGGAAGATGGTGAGGAGGGGGGAGGAGGAGAGGAGTTACTGTTTGGAAGGGAGTCCCCTTCCATTATCACATCAGGCAGTGAGGACCTTTCTGGTGTGCTCTCCCTGGCACGCTTTATCTGAGTGCCACTAGGTCCTGGTTGAGGCTCACTGCTCGATTTTCAACTTTGCAGTTCTTCCCATACTTCACACATTTTCTTAATCAAGAAGGGACATCCTCTACTACCTCTACTCACAGCTATTTTCTTAGGTTGAACCTTATCAATGGCTTTCTTGAGACCCATGGCGAGATATATAATAACTTTTATGCTCAAATGGCCAAAAAACCAACATAAAACTGTAAATCCTTGTGAAGAATTCAGGAGGGATAGTCACTGGGCGGGAGACAATGGTAAACTGAGGGGCGGAGGGGCGACGATCGCCATACCACCACGCGCTAGGTCGCCCTGAACGCGTATCAACAAACTCGCGTTCCGAGGTAACCCTCGCCTTCCGAGACATATTTTCTGAGGAAATCCTGCTCGTATTCCGAAAAACTCGCATACAGGGACACTCGTGTTCCGAGGTACCACTGTAGTTTGTTATGGTGAACAAAACATGCAGATATTTATATATAACCTGTGTATATAGTGTAATAACAGCAAAACTATTTGTTTATTGTTTTATGAACATAATAATTGAATCACTAATATGCACACCATAATTTTGAGTACAGCAATGGTTCACACATTTTATTATATAAATATGTCACAATACACACTATTGAATAATATTACTGCAAAAAAAAAAAAAAATCAGACATTGAAATAATTAGGTAATAATATCTTTGTGGCAATCCCCGCCTGAGAGCTTGGGCGGAGCAGACCTCGTCTGGCGACTGCTCTGTCAGCGCCTCTTGTTTGCCAGACTTCCCCGCCCTATTGTGGCCAAAATATGCCACCTACGATTTTTTTTTTCCGTGATCAGGGAATACAAATGAACACTTTTATAAGATAAAAGAATTTTTTGGATTTATTTTTTTTTTGTTGCGCCTGTGGGTATTGAAGGCCAAAAGGCCCTTAGCGGTCTAAGGGTTAAGTAAGGAGATATCAAATATGTACAAATAAAATTGTAAAAGAATAACAAATTATTAGGTGGTGCATGATAAAATGGAAATGCAAAAAATACATATACTGTACTGTAATAGACAGTGAAAGGTTCTAGAGTTCAAGGAGTGGAAATAAACTTTAAAGTGCCTCATTGTGAAGCCAAATAAGTGAGCACAATATGAAAGAGTATAAGATTTTTATGAAGAAAAAAAAAGTTAAAAATCTTCGTATGATGTGAAGTTCAGAAACAGTTTTGGTGATGCAGGGATATCATGTTGGGAAGGAGTGTACTAGAGAGGTAAGTGAGGGGAGAAGGCAGCGTGAGAATATGGGTGAAAGTTGCTGTATAGGAATTCACGGGCGAAATATATATATTAGCAATTTATTAAGAAGTGTGTGAAGATTTTGGAGGAATACCTATGCCAAAGATGAAAAGAAATACACTGCTTCTCTTGACTGAGAAGCAGTATATTTCTTAGATTGTAAAATATATACGGTATATATATATTTGTGAAGTATTGTATTTCTTAAGCTTTCCTTTAATGATGTTATCAGTGCATTCAATTTTGACAAATGACTAGTAATTAGTTTTCAAGTCATATAATCAGCTTATTTTCAAGCACTTTAATTGTGGACAATTACATGGTAATTTGTTTTATTTAATAATAAAAGATTTTGTTAGTTATTTAATTTTGTTTGTATAAAGATTCATTGTTATTCTTTTGAGTGTTATGCAAGCTTGTAGCTTCTATTTTTATATTTTAAATGAATCTAAATAAAGCATTGGACATTGTGATATTCTTTCAGAGACAAGATATGATTGGTGTGGTGTCACAGTTGATCCGTCCCTCAAGTGATCAGTTACTTGTTAAAGTTCATCTTGATGAAATGGATGCATTTGTCTTTGCCCTTGCCACAAAAAAAACAGCTGCAAAATTGTCAAAGGAGATGACTGATATAGTAAGTATTTCTTGGTAAATCTGACCACATTATCTAAAATCTAAAGTTCAGTATCTAATTCAGGTACACTGATATGTACTTAACTAAATAAAATACCATTGACTTTTACCTATCAATGACTACTGGAGAGTAAGATCCAGCTCCTTATTTTCCAAATCTTAGCCTTTGATACTTGGCACACTAATTATGCCTTTATGTTAAAACTTGTCATAATTTTTTCATGAAGATGTGGATGACAGTTTTGACAACTTCCTTAAATTCCACTTACTCTGACCCCTTGTATAAAGAACAAGATTTTCCTTGAATTTCTGCAACTCGGCTGTGTATCCAGCTTCCACAAGTGTCTCCTTATCCTACCTCCTCTAAATTTAAATTGGCAGTTCTTGTACACTTGTCGCTTCCCCTCAGTATCTTGAATGTAGTAGTTTAGTTAGTAATCATATCCCATTTCTTCTCTTCTAAGGTTGAGGAGTTTCCTTAGCCTGCCCTCAATGCCTTAATTCTGCATTCATTAAAGCCTGCCCCTTAATTCTGGTACTAATATTGTTGCAAAGCTCTGTACTTTATAAGTTACTTTTGGGGGTTCACAAGATGTAGGTTCCATGCTGGTGCTGCATAGTAATAATCTCACATAGGCAGTGTGTATGGTCTTAAAAGCATCCTTTAATTTATTAAATTTGTTCCAATATATGCCAACTTTCCATATGCTACCAACCTTTTCCTGTTGACATGAGCTTCTGGTGTTAGTGTTAGGATTAAATTCACTCCCAGGTCATTTTCTCTTCATTGTTTCTTGTACTGTTGTTGCCTTTCCCTTATAGTGTAGTTTCCCTCAGGTTTTCTATCTTCCCTTTCCCATCATCATGATCTTACACTTGTTTGGATTGAATTTCAGCTGCCATTTATTTGCCCATTCCTGAAGTTTGCTAAGGTCTTTGTGTAGAACTCATCAGCTCTTATTCTCCTGAATAACTTTGCATTATCTGCAAATATTGACTTGTATGAGCTTACTTCCTTTGGTAGATTGTTTACTTATATTAGAAAGAGCAACAGCCCTTGGAAAGTGCAGGAAACCCCCACTTTCCACTTCTCTATAGCAAAACATATCTTCTCTGTGACCCGTTATTTCCTGTACATCAGGTACAGGAAATAATGGAACCACACCCTTTGAGCGTACTGTGTTGGAAAAGCTAATTTCTGAGCAGGACACTCATTTCCTGTCTCATATAGGATTATTTTTCCTTATACGTTGGTGTTCTTTCATGGCCTGTGAGGAGGCCACAAGGTTCCAGGTTTTAGTGTCACCTGGTAGTAATTTTAACAAAACAGTGGTACAATGTTAGCAAGAGTGCTTGGAAGGGATTTTGTACTGTTTAGATTTTTTAATTACATTTGTGTCAAACTATGAAGAAATGCATAATTTTTTGTTCCTGTTAAAATAATAACAGAATTGTACTGTGATTGTTAAAAATTGCAGTGGACGAGTCTAACACAAAATTTGTCTGTTCATGCAATCAACTGTTCATTAAAAAAATACTATTTGATCAATCAAAACCTATTATATAATATTTTTAATTCAAATATAGTACCATGAACACGATTGATGTTTACTAATGGTGTTATCAATCTTCAGAGTACCTTTTGTCCAGAGAAGAAGTCAGCTGAGAAGTTTGGCCTTGGATCGCAGTTTGTGATTATGAATGAACTTGGAGAAGTGGCATCAACAGTGCTAGGTGACCCCAAAGTGACAGCAGTGCTCAATAAATTCTCTGGAATGATAGACTTCTTCCACTTTTCAGATCAGTACTCAGGACCCAAGCAGCCAGAGTAAGTTTACTGAAAACATACTTTTAATTTAAGTTCTTATTGGTGAGCAAATTAAAAATTAGTAAAATTATCCCTTGAGAATAATTGCATTTTTTTTTTTTACTAACCTAGTTTAAACTTTTATATTGAAATTAAAAGTTTTGCTATTACAGAAATGAGCAAATTTTAATTATTGCCACATTAAATATCAGATTGCTTAAATTTTCACCAAAGTAGCCTAGTTTAGTACTGCATATGAGCTTTAAAAAAGAACATCATATAGGTGTAATATTTGTTTTTTCTTGTACAGCACATATTTTCTTGTTGATAAAGGTCGATTGAAATGTCAGTAAAAGTGACCAGTGTGAATACTGTGGAGTACTTGTGACAATAATGTTATTGTACCATAGTTGTGGCAGCCACAGGACAGTAAAGTGGATACTAAATTGTTTATGTAACATCTGCTTCAGGAAAGTCCAAGTTTAAAGTGATTGTGTGCTAATATATTTTGATTTTATAATTTGATCAAGTGTATAATGCGGTGTGTTTTAGTCAGTGCTATATTTCACTTTCATGTCTCATAGAGGAACAGAAGGAAGGTAAAGTGTGAAGAGGTAGTCTTTGATATATGGACAACTTTCCCTAGTCCAGACACCTGGCATGCTCTAGTACTTTACACTACACTGTATGCTCTCATCCCTGAAGAGCCATGCATCTCAAGTCTCAGAAAATACAAAGTACTTATGTGATCCTATAGTATTGCAATCAATTTTAGTTCTTGATATTTTGCCAAATTATCTTGATTTTTGTCAACTGCGTTTCAAAGACATATTTCTCTAAGTAGTTATTCTCTGGATATTACCTCATGTTTTAGAATCATGAAGGTTTACACAACAATATTTTCTTGTCTTATCCAGTGGGACATGAAGTTTTAAATTTATTTGTTTACTTTAGTCTAGATTATTGTAGCTTTATTCATACTTATTAAATATTTTATAGGAATCTGTACCATAACCTCAATATAATAACAATAACAGTGTAACCTCAATTTGGTGAATCTTTAGCTGCAATGTGCACTTTGCAGGCCAGATTTGCTCACTTATTTTGTTGGAATGGGGCATGGTTAAATATTTTGATGGGGGTGTCCAGGTAAGACGTCCCTCTCCTGGTAGGTCTTCCTGGTAGTTGTTCACCATAGGTTCGAGTTACAATTTTCCAAGTGAAATTAGCATATAGAACATGTCATTCATGGTAGCTTCTTAATATGGTTCCAACCACATTTTTTGTATATTTTCATAGATGAATGAAACTTGAGAGAGTCTTAGCAACTGGAAATGCTTTCTAAAGGCATCTCCAGTTGTTAAAAATTACTAGATGTTGTAAACAATAAATTAGGATCAGTTCCATGTACTGCAGGTTACCAAATTGAGATTGCACACTACTTGTAACTTATTTGAATGTGTGTTACAAAGACAATATCCTGAAGTACTGACTGTCAGTAATTCTTGTCTTTCTTGAAAGTATCTACTGATAAACAACTAGAAAATAGTTTGTATTATTAAATATCTACATTTTTAAAACAATTGGGGTTGAGATTGAGAACTCGTTTAGAGATTCTTCTAACTCAAACGTTATTAGCTAATATAACTAAATATTTATTGGATATTGCTATTCTAATATCTCTGAAATATATTTTCATAATAAGACACATACATGGTATATTGTTATCATATATTGAATTCCACTACTATTACATTTTATATATTTTATTGAAAGTTAATATATTTTTATTGAAAGTTAATATATTTTTATTGAAAGTTAATATATTTTATAATGCACAGAGAAATCACATTAACTTGATATATCAAAGTATATAATTCTTTGATATATCACATTGATATATGATATATCACATTTGATATATCACAAGGGAGCCGGTCGGCCGAGCAGACAGCACGCTGGACTTGTGATCCTGTGGTCCTGGGTTTGATCCCAGGCGCCGGCGAGAAACAATGGGCAGAGTTTCTTTCACCATATGCCCCTGTTACCTAGCAGTGAAATAGGTACCTGAGTGTTAGTCAGCTGTCATGGGCTGCTTCCTGGGGGGTGGAGGCCTGGTCGAGGACCGGGCCGCGGGGACACTAAAGCCCCGAAATCATCTCAAGATAATCTCAAGATAACCTAACAGTACACACCCATGGGTAAAGGTGTATCTGCACCCATGAGGAATGTCATAAGCAGCAGAGATGACTATTTTCAGGGGAAGGAAGGAATCTGCACCCTGCTATTTTTTTTTAACTACCTGTATATCGTATAGAATTATGCCACTCTCCATATTGAGTTGCCTTGGCTAACAACACAGAGGTGGCTATACCAGGTTCCAAGATCTCCACTCTGGACTGTAGTACTAACAAATAAATTGTATAGGTATACAGTACAGTATTTAGTACTGTATGTGTGAATAAAGTTAGGTACTTATGTTAATCCTGTTGCTGGATTTGCCTTGATTGCTTTGTATATTATGGTCTCTCTTTATTGAATTTGATATTTGGAACCTGAATGTTGATAATAGAGTTGCTCCTCCAAAATTTGGATTATATCGTTCCTGGATCCAATCCAGATTTCCAGAAATTTGCTGTGGTACTATTTATCACCAGTTCTGAATTTTCCTTATAGAAGTTATAAATACTTTTTGCATATTTAAATTGATTTTGTGCTACTAAAAAAAATAATTCATAAAAAATTTAAAACTTTGATTACTTGCCTTTTAGTAGCACAGACACAAAGGAACCAAAATGCACTTAAATCACTGTCATGCTAACTGTTAAACTTATTAAACTGCAATGACCCTGAACAAGCCTTGAAGTCTTCAAAGCCTATGGGTAATGCCATTCTCTCAGCTATAGACTTAATTGTTCATCCTAGGCTACAGTGCTGCATAAATTATTTTTAAGCAACAGCACCTAAGTTCTCATGCTTATGAGTTTCAATGTTTTTGTCACTTTTCTTTTGACCACTGTTCTTTGACTATTCCCAGTCATCATCGCATTTTTCTAAATTTACATTTCTCTCCATAGTAAGGAAGTTCCTTTCACTCTTGTCTGAAGTACTTATGCTACTATTGCAGTATTAACATGGCTTCAGCTCTGAAATAGTAATATATTGGTAGAAAAGACAGTGAAAAATCTTGAATACCAAGAGGTCAGACCACATACATGTGAGGAAAACTCATGGTTGGTATGCATGCCCTCATATTAGGTGCCTGCTTGATGGGGTTCTGGGAGTTCTACTCCCCAAGCCCAACCCGAAGCCAGGCTCGACTTGTGAGATCAAGATCAAGGTCAAGATACTTCAGAAGTAGTCAAATAATCAAATATGATTGTGCTATTCATATTGCAGAACAAGCTAAATTAAAACATTTCTAAAATATAAATTGCATTATTCTCAGTAATATTTAAAAATAAGAAAAAAGACCAACCTCCCCCACCCACCAAATGACAAATTTTTACAGGATAAACATGTGATCTGAAATTCATTGTTTGCCTTTGGAATATGAATATTTTATTTTTAATTAGAATTTTGAAGGTGAAAATCTGGTGGGCAAATTTGGTTTGGTGTTAATTGGGATCCATTATAGGTAAGCTGAGATTTGGGAGAGTGCACTACACTTTACATTTATCAGAGTATAGTGTCTAATTGTACAGTTGAATGTATAATTAGTTTCAGATAAGTTAAAGAATATAACAAAGTATACTGTTAACAGTATACATTTAGTATAACCAAAATATACTATTTATTCAAAATTTTGTTAACTGAAAGTTAGATGTGGTTGATTATTATAAAACTTTTTTGCTTTGACAGAGATAGTCTTGTGATATTTTATTGATTTATTAGAGACACCCAGCCAACCAAACTGCCAGAAGTTCGAAGGTCATTAGTGTTTGGCTTCAACTTTCCTGGACGTGGTAACCCCTCATTGGAGGCCATTGAGAGCATGCGGCCGCTGCTGCAGTTGGTATTTCACCTGACTGACAAATTGCGCAGGTTCAAGCTAAGCAAAGAGGTACTAGTGTCTGTCTTGTTTTATCCAAAAGTAAAAAATTATGTTGGATTGTACGTACTGTATATTCAAGTAATTATTTGATATGCTGTAAGAAGTTTTTACAGCATTGATTGTGTCCATTTATTATGCATACCATATTTGTCCCGGTTATTCTTGTATCAGTTGTGTTAATCTATGCTTTCTTTAAAAATGATTAAATATATGTACTCTGTT
The DNA here is from genome assembly GCF_040958095.1 of Procambarus clarkii. Lineage (NCBI taxonomy): Eukaryota > Metazoa > Arthropoda > Malacostraca > Decapoda > Cambaridae > Procambarus > Procambarus clarkii. The sequence goes on from NC_091170.1 coordinate 36,374,407, forward strand.
ATTACTCCAAGCCTCTCAACCTCTCAACCCTTAAGGTTCTGTTGAAGTCATGTGTTATCTAGGGAAATGGGGTCATCATCATATGTTAATTTATATTTTGCATCAGTGTTTGAACTGTGACGTTACCCATATGATTCCAATATCCTAGTGGTGTCTCCCAGCAGTCATGGGAGGGCACAAAATAATTTGGAGGTGGAGGTAGTTCAGCTCCTGGTCTCACATCATGGGATTTACTTAACTGGTACTCAACATAAAGATTTTCATTATAAGATTTTTTTTTAAATACATGTTTACTTTTGCAAATACAGTAGATTCATGCTTTTGAGAATATTTAGTATGAAAAGTACAAAACAAAATACTGTTTGGTCCTGGCTTCTATCACAGTATAAAGCTCACAATACCTGAAGAAATGTTAACTACTGCCCAAACCAAAATAAGGGTTAATACAGATTTTTTGTTGTATTTTCTATATTTTCTGTGGGGGAGCCCCGGAGGCTCCCTGGGAGCTATTGGACTAATATTAGCTAATATTTAGTTAATATTAGCTAATATTAGTACGAGGCTTCAGTTATATGGAGTTGTCATGCCTACTGGGGACCCCTAACCAGAACATGGTCCCTTCAGAGAGACAGAGGGAGCAATGACCTATGAAACTCTTATGTATGAAAGTATTCATGTCTGTACACACAGAAATCACAATAGCATGAACCATCAAATGAACAAATATTTGTTCATTTGATGCATCACGCTATTGTGATTTGTGTGTGTAATGAAGTAAGGGCGAAGAGGGAGAACGGCCTATTGACACAGCTCGAGTGTATGGGGTAGTTGTGTAAAACCCTGGTTTGTGTCTCGGAGAGGCTGCAGGATCCAGTAAGTTCAGTAGAACTTCGGTTTCAACTCTTTTGACCATGTTGTAGCTCAGTCGATAAAAGCAGCATTTGGGATAATCTCGGACTTAGGTTCGAATCCTCGTCACAGCCCTTGTGGATTTGTTTATTCATGTTTGCTATTGACCGGGGTTGAGCACCCAGAAAGGTAGGCGCTTCAGAACAGACCTCTCCTGATAGAAAAATTGCAACCTGAGACCAAATAGAGGCTAGAAACTCCCCCAAAGAAAAACAAGCTAACAAGCAACATGTCATCACACCGCACGACGCTCCTTCGCCGCCACCACTGTCACCTCCCCCACCGCCTCCATCATGCTGCTCGTTGGGTCGCCGACACCTTTGACCTGGAGTCTTGCGGCACTTGTTCGGCGCTCATACTCCAATTTCCCCATTTTGCTGTAGTGGAGGTTAGGGGTCAAGCAGCATGCGCATTGCATGCTAGGTTTAGGTTGTTTCAACGTGCTAGGTTGGTTGGCCGCTCGAATGACCCGGGGCTGCACCATTTTGGTTTTAGGGACCCGGACTTGGGGGCATTGGTCGCTTCGACCTCGGTTCAGTCCACGCCCCTTTGTCCTCCCTTTGTTGGTGAGGTTCACCGTTCTCCTACCCCCCCCCCCCTGCTTCCGGCTCCCAAACGTTTGAGGGGTTTCAGGGTCAGGGCAGGGCTTAGCCAGGGATGAGACTCGGACGGCTCCTGGGTTGCCCCATTCGATGCGGGGGACAGAGATATTCGAGTCTGTTCCTCCAGGTTCTGTGCCGGTGTTTCCTCCGGAATTGGGGGTCAGCTTTTCGGAGGGGGTGCTGGGCCTTTTGCGGGGCGCCCCATTAACAGGGGCGAAAGGGGGAAGGCTGGCGCTGTTTGCCCACACTTGGGCAAACGGCGATTTGTGAGCATTTCGAGTTGTCTTCTAGCCTTGGGTGGCCATTGGGCGACTCCTCCTCCAGGGGGGATCGAGGCTGGCGGGGCAGGCTTATTCCCCTTCAATGCATCGGGTCATCTTGGAGTAGGTGCGTTTGGGCATGGTCGAAACAACCTTGTCACTCACGTGGGTTTCTCGCAGGTTTCCAGTGCCAGAACAGAACAGTGTGATTCTTTGGATAATTCTGGATTTGTCCCGTCTGAACCCCTGGATTTCTTGCCCCTCCATTTGGATGCCCACTCTGTACGTACCAGGTCCAGCTTCTCTTGGAGTCTCTGGACCTCCGGGATGCATATTGGCACGTCCCTATTTATCCGGGGTTCCGGGAATGTTTAGGTTTTGTGGTGGGGGCACAAGGCTTACCGCTTTCGTTCCCTTCCTTTTGGGCTGAATCTGGCACCTCGCGTTTTTACGCGTCTTACCTGGGTTGTGGTGGCCCGTCAGCGTCTCCTAATTGTTTTGGCCTACCTCAATGACTGATTGGTCTGGGATCCCAGCCAGTCCATGTGTCTGTTCACCAGAGGTTTGGTTCTTTTCCAGCTTGCCGGGTTCGGGTTCCTGGTGAACTGGAGGAAATCCCATCTGGTTCCTTCTCAAGTTCAGACTTGGCTGAGCCTTGTCTGGCATTCCCAGACAGTGTCCTTGTCTCTTACTCAGGCAGTGTTGCTCTGGCTGCAGTCTCGCCGTTGTCTGTTTCTGAGGGGTCCCAGGCAACTCGGCAGTTGCTCGAGCAGCGGTGTGGAAGTCTGAAATTCGCTATGATCGTTTACACTCTGGGTCGGGTTTGGTTGCGGCATCTGTTCTGGTTTCTTCGGGGCCATCCCTTCCGCCGCTCTCGCAGTTGCTGAATTCGTTTCCCGGGGGCCTTGTGTCGGCTGCTGCATTGCCAACTTGGGGAGTATGAAGTCTCTTGGCGGCCTTTTTCCCATTTCCTTTCCCTGTGTAGGTTGTCTTCAGTCTAGGATCATATGTTGTCTTCTTTCTTGGCTTTTTCATATCGGGCATCTTATGCCGAATACTGTCGCCTTGTATTGTGCGGCTTTGGCGGAGCAGCTCCAGCTTGCATTCAGGGTGGATGTCACTTTGACTCCGTTTTGCAAGCTTTCTTGTGCCCTTTTTTCCCTCCGGCCTGTTCGTGTGCCGCCTAAGCCATCCTGGTCTTTGGTCCGGGTGCTCTCCTTTCTCTCTTCCCCTCTGTTTGTGGTTGTCCTTTCGGTCTGTTTCCAGAATGCTTTGTTCTTGCTGGCTTTGGCTTCTGGTGGAGCTTCATGCTCTTCTCCAGTGCAGAGGTATTTGCTCTTTTGGTCCTGGTGGACATTTTGTTCATTTGCAGCCGTCTCCTTTTTTGGCGAAGAACTAGACAGAGGGCTTCTGGAGGGATCCATGGGTTATTGATGCTTGGTTGGTCAGGCTGTGGGTGCATCATGTTTTGTGTTCGGTTGCAGCTTTACGCAGTTACCTGTGGGCCTCGGTTTCTATGTCCGGAGACTTGCTATGGGTTGACCCGGTTTCTCTTGTTCCCTGTTCCAGGGCTCTGGTCTCTCAAGTCGCCCACAGTGTTATAAAGTCTAGCCAGCCTGTGGTCTACCCTCGCGCTCATGATGTTCGTAAGTTCGCAGTTCTCGACTTCGTTATGAGTTGTGTGGTGCAGCCGCCTTTCGGGTAAGTCCCTGTTTTTCTGCTCTTTGGGCAGTTGGCTCCAGGGAAGCCGACAGGGCTCCCCCACAGAAAACCATTGCGTTGAATGTAATGAGACGCAATAGAGGGTAGGGTAGAGCCCTGGTCGGCAGATTTTGTTTCCGTTTTTCAGCCTCCAAACTGACTGTCAGGTTGCCGGCTCTGTGGGCTGGGACCCCCCCTCTTCCCCTCCTGGGGAGGGGTCTGCGCGAACGAGCGGGATGTGGTGTGATGACATGTTGCTTGTTAGCGTAATTTTTCTTTGGGGGAGTTTCAAGCTTCTGTTCGGTCTCAGATTACATTTTTTCTACCAGGAGGGGTTTATTTTGAAGTGCGCCTACCTTTCTGGGTGCTCAACCCCGGTCAATGGCAGACATGAATACTTTCATACATGAGAGTTTCATCCCGCCAAGCACACATCGAAACTACGAATTTGGTACAACGTTCAAACAAGTTTTAACACCTAACCAGTTATAACAACCAATATAGCAAGTTGTAACAACGTTCTAATATGTCATAAACATGTTAAGCCAAGATGTAACAAATTTATTAAAAGTTGTAACAAGCGGAAAATAGAGACGGTTACGGTTTGTGTTTCCAGGGATAGGTCATTGCTCCCTTTGCCTCTCTGAAGGGACCATGTTCTGGCTAGTGGTCCCCAGTAGGCATGACAACTCCATATGACTGAAGCCTTGTATAAATATTAGCTAATATCAGTCCAATAGCTCCAGGGAGCCTCCGGAGACTCTACCTAGAAAATGGGATTTCATTACATTCAATGCTGGTTTTTTAAATAAAGATCTACAATTTCATAAGAAAAACTGAGGATTTGAATTTTTATACTTGCTATACTTTATTTAACATTTATTCACTTCTCCTGTCCCTTTTGTCCTGATTTGAATTGAGCCTTTTGCTCTTTTCAGTTTTCTCATTGTTTAACATTTCCCCATTAGATGATAATATAAAAAGAAATGAGTTATATTTAACGAAAGATTTTTTTTTATTAAAGTTTAAATTTATTACTTTTTATATTTTCCTTCTCTAGGGCAGAGCAAAGGCAGAAAAAAATCGCTCACGAGTGGAGGAGGCCTTCCTGAAGGCTACCCATGCTGCTCGAGCAGAGATGGCTCAGGCCAAGAGAGAAGAACGGAAGAGAATGGAGCGGGAGAAGATGCTGGAGGTAAGGCTATTGATCCTTATTTTTTGTTGTCTGTCTTCTTTATAGCTATACACTGCAGTCTCTAAAATCCCTGCCTCATTATAATTAACTCTTTACATAAAAAATTATCCTGTTGAATTATCCTTTTGCAAGATGATTAACTTGTTTCTAAATTGGGTAATTTTTAATAGGGTTTGTACCAGCCAAAACTGGAAGACCATGTTAACTGCAGCGATAATTGATAATTCATAGATTGATGACCCAGACAAGCAGCGTAAATGGGAGGAGCGTGAGCAGCGGCGGCAAATGAAACGACGTGCTCCTAAGATGAAGCAACTGAAGGTAATGGCAACTTTGTTAATCGTATGTTCTTAAGCAATATAATCTGAGCTTGTAAGTTTTTGTTAATATTACCAAGAGGTGTTTGTTTATACTGTATGCAAAATCTTTGTATTTCAGATAGCAGTTATTGTATTAATGGTTTTAAATCCCATTTTTGGTTGAGATATTTAGGACTACTTGAATATTTGTTATTCTTTTCCTTCTGCAGTGTCTTTGGTCAAGTTTTTTGAGCTTCCACAAAGAAATATTTTGAGAAGATTTTGTGCACCAAGACAGTCAATTGTTCTATTGCTTATATGGGAGTTTTGATATTTTGCTGGTTGTGTGTGTATTTCAATGTTTCTGAAAGGTACAGTTATTTATTGTATGCTATAAAGAGTTAATTTCCACTGGTGTAATATACTTGAAGACTACCTTCCTTCATTTCACCAAGGTGTAATCCACTGGTGTAATATACTTGAAGACTTCCTTCCTTCAATTTCACCTTCACCTTCCTTCTTCCACCAAGCCGCTTGGTGAAGTTGAATGAGCCCCTTCTTTTTATCTTCTTTGTTTCAATACTTTATTTTCAGCCCTTCCTATCCATTTCACTTGCACCATTGATCACTTACCACCTGTTCAATAACAGATAATTCACATTAGGAAAACACTTTACTGTATCTCCAGTTTCAGGCCTTGTGATAGGTTATACTGACGACACTGTGGCAACTGGCACTATAGTTTTCCTTTTGTTGCATTGTATGCTACGAATTCACCGGGTGTTGGACATTTCATTAGTTGCTCACACCTTTTCCATAATATTATGTGATGTACTATACAGCTTCTTTATGGAGTAGCTACCATGGACTACTTCGTTGATTATTACTCACTTTCGAAGTACTGAGTGTGTAATACAGTGTGAAACTGTACATATTGTAATTTTAGTGATTTTTAACACGTAAAATTGCGACAATAAACATTTATTGTGGACACATTACTGACACATGTATCACAGTTCCATGGAACATTATGAATGTTCTACTGTATACAGATTGTAAAGGACACAAATATGCATCATATATGATAAAAAAACAAATAAAACCGCATTGGAAATACATAGAACAAATAATTGAAAATATATTTGTGGCAACATCCGGTGCTTGAATGGCCCGCGCGACCGTGTCTGAGCGAGTCACGCACGGGCGACCAGGCCCCTGATGACGTCACAGCCCACCTTGTCCACGTCCCCGCAACCAAAGTAAGTGGAATTTGGTATTTATTTTTACATAGACATGTTCAGGGAAGGGAATTTATCATTTTACGAAGAAAAAAGAATTTTTTGGGAACACTTTATTTCATGCGCACAGGGGGAATTTCACAATATACACGGCGCAGCACGGTGGTTAAAAAAACGAAATGTAAAAAAACAGTTGAAATAATTTGAAAAACGGACAAATGCCATATAGGCTTGTTCAGTGTTTGTTAGGTAGGCTGCTCCATTATGACAATCTTTCTTTGTTTCAAATGTGTTCCATTTGTTTTGTATTTCTCATTTATTTCTCAATAATGGAGCAGCCTACCCGACAAACACTGAATGAATCTATATGGCATTTGTCAGTTTTTCAAACTGTTTCAACTTCTTTTTCTCTCTCCTTTTTTAAGAAACATGGAACAGCCTACCTGCTGAACACCGAACAAACCTTCTTAACATTTCTTATTTTTTTAAATTCATTTTTTTTTTCTACAAAAAAGTAAATGCTTTGCAACATCACATCTGTAAACAAAAAAACAAAAAATTTATTTGCATCGTCGGAGGCATCTGAGAATGTGCAAGAAGCAGCGCGACTCCACCATGTGGTGTTGTCGTTATTTAAACGAGACGAATTGTTGGCGATCGGGGCGCTCGTTACCCAAATTGCTCACTAATTGAGGCGCTTGTCACTCGAGGTTCTACTGTATTTCCCTTCCAAAATAAGGGACTTTTAATTTGATGGCCTACATATGCCCACCTGGCCCAAAACTGTGAACTTGCTCACCCATGTTCTCCCGTCATGGGATTCTACATAGTGCCACTCCATTACTAAAAGAATTTACTAAGACCATGTCTGGTAGCTGCAGCAATCAAAGTGGAGGTATTAAGAGGAAGCAAGTTATGCTACCAATTAAAGATAAACTAAGAGTTATTGAACTTTATAAAATGGCCATTCCAGTATGAGTGTTATGAAGGATTTTGGAGTCTGATATAAGAGATATATACTACGGGCTCACCATAACCTTGGAACTTTTTGTTCCGAGTAGCTGAATCTAAAACAACAACAAATGATATAAGGAAATGTAAAGAAGGTGGAGTACCTCTGGACAACCCGCACATCCAATATCATAGTGATGACACAAAGGCTGCCGTGTGTCCAGTGAGAAATAAGATGGGACAAATTAATCCATAGCAACAAGAGTGAGGGAATCCACCAAGTTTGAAGGTGCAGGTTGTTGCAGAGGGGATGCCTGCTGGGCATGGACAGATATAAGGGCCTCTCCAGGAGCCAGCATCAGCATTCTTGTGAGAAACATCATACCTGGTTGACATTTGTTGTTCTATCGGCCAATAGACAATAACGCACCATTAATTCCTCATCATCAAGTTACCCTCTGTGTCTCATACAATATACCAGCGTTTGACCTGAATTTACAACTGCAAATATATTGTACTGAAAGCTGATTTAGTGTGTTACAAATATCTAATGATTCGCTAGAATGAAACAGACTGATATCATCAAGCATTTGGTGACAGTGAGATTGAGGTCATCTGTAAGCAGAAGTGCCTGGAGTGAGTCAGTGACCAAGAGTGAACTAAGGAAAGATCCTCTACCTAATATGCTTCAGTACTCTTGGCACACTGTTCATATACACACAAGAAAATCACATTAACGTGATGCATATAAATGAGAAAATCCACTGGGCTGTGAAGGTGTTGGGGGCATATGGTGTTGAACTACTTTGCCTTCACCCAAGTGCTTGGGGATCATATGTAAAACTTGGAATGGCTTCAGGAGGGGCCTCCAGACTTCTTGTGATTATAGTAGAATTCCGGTTGTATGGTTTTTTCCAGTCAGAAGAGGCATAAGGGCTGGCAGTGGCTGGCAGTGCCTTGGTCGTGGGTTCGCGTCGCCTCATAGCCCCAATGGATTTTCTCACACTGTTCTTTTCCATGCCCAAGTTTCACTTCCCTGCATCATGACTAGAAGTAGTATACTATCAGTATTTTCTTAACCTCTGTACTAGCATTCCTTCTCTTCATTATACTATTAACTTCTACCAATTTTCAAACTCATTACCAATTTTATTTCACCTTTCATTCACTCATTTTAAATATTATTTAAAATTTATTTTTTCATAGTTAAATAATTTAATTTGCAGGTTTTCTTTATTTTTTATTATTTTATTTCTACAGGGATGAAGAAATTGTGTGGTCTTCTCAGCAGGTATGATTAATTATACTTGTACAGGTAGTAAGCATGAAAATTTATTATGAAGGGATTTGACAGGTAATACGGTACAGTAATTAATAACAAAAGTAGATAGTTGGTTTTTAATGTTGTTTAAGTATCCTCTTAGAAGATATCTGATTGCTTTCATTGAAATAATTTTGGTTGTGTGTGTTCCTCAAATTTTGATCATATAATATCTGGTGAACACCTTCGTGAATCAGCTTAAACTTTCAAGGCTTATGTATGGTTGTACAAGGAAGATTATGAATTTTATTGGAATATGTAGCTCCCTGGTGGTAGATTTTAAACCAATTGCAAACCATCAGAATGGGGTGGGGAGACTTTGAGAGACATCAGAAATTTATATAAGGAGGTACCAAATAATACGTACAAGGTGTGTGTGTGTGTGTGTGTGTGAGAAGGATTATTAAATACAAAAGTACTTAACCACTGCACTGCTCTGCATTAAAATACTGTACGACACACCCGTGATGCGCCGAAAATAAATTCTTTCCAAAAAATTATTTTTTCTTATATTGTTAAAATGCAGTTTCTGATCACTGGAAACTAAAAAAATATTGTATGTGACATACTTTAGCAGTGATGGAGTTGGGAAGTTGAGCAAATTATGGGCACTGAGCGTTGGAGCGCTCAAGGTCATTAGGCCCCACCACCCCGTGGGGCTGCAGTTGCTGTGAAAATAATGTTTCACAATTATTTTGATATTTCTCATTAGTTTCTTCTCTGGTTTTATGCTGTAATATTATTCAAAATTGTGTAATTTGTGGAATTTATATAGTTCAATGTGTGGAACATTGCTATGCTCAAAATTATGGGGCTCATGTGTGTGACATGTATATTATATTTTATGATCAATCAAACAGTGTTTTTGCTGTTATTACACTATATTCACACATTGTATATACCCATCTACATGTGTGTTCACCATAGCGAACCACTAAGTTGGTATAGTGAGGCCAAAAACCAAGAGTGGGCTGCCACACCCAGCCAGCCCTCCCTCCTTCATCACCTAACTCGCCAACATTACTCCTCCCACAATACTGTTTATGGTGATAACTATCTGCATGTTTTATTTACCATAACTGCAACTAAGCAGGTATGGTGTCCAAACAGCATAGTGGCCACTGCATGACAAGTCACACAGCAGACGACAGCCTCATTCCCTTACCTAAATAGCTCCTCCCAACATAAGCATTTTGCTGTTATTACACCCTATACACACGTTGTATATAAGTATCTACATTTGTGTTCACCATACCGAACCACTAAGCTGGTATGGTGATTCCAGACAATAACATATTGCCACATGCCAGCCAGCAGCCGACGCCACCCCTCCCACACTCCCTCACCAACAATACTCCTCCCACCGCTAATTCTCACCACAATCCTGCTATTATCAGAATCCTGGTCACTAAATCATGTAAATGAATAATTTTCCACATGTTTATTTTGTAAAGGAACACCAGAAATCGTTTGAATAATCTTAGATGGATGAAATAATGGCAGTGTGCTGTGGCTAGTGCTGTGAGCACCTTGAACAGCATTTATTCACTGATATCTGAACATTGTACACAGTCTTTATCACATTCAGCCTCTTCTGTAATACTATCATAGCTAAATAATACCAGATACATATATATTTGGAAAATTTTAGGCGATGCTGTGGTCAAGCTGAACAGCAATGCTGTTAGCTCATGCTGCATGCACCAGCCATGGTTGCTCACTCAGTACTGAGGCCTTCTCACACGGGAATATTGCCCACGATTTAAAAAAAAAATGCTGACTGTTTAGGATAGCCCTGAGGACGCTGATGTGAACCCCCGTGTAGCCGCGGGAGTTTTGAATGATATGCTATACCTATAAGATACCTGAAGCACGTTGCGCACCTCCCGTCGAGAGCCTCAAGGTTGTTCTGCAGTGTTGTGGTCATGAAATTCCTGTTTCAATCCTTCCTTCGTGGTCTGACACTGTCACATTTTTATCACATGTTAATTTTTGTGATTTACACGTGTGTGTATGTGTGTATGGGGAGGGGGGTGGAAGGTATTGGAACACCAGGTCCCAAATTTGCACAGTAGAATATCTTTTGCTACACACACACTGAAACAAAAGATAGGGAAGGAAATGCAGAATAGAACTAGTGATGAGGTGAGGTGCCATAAGCACAATCAGAGGGCACTGTATGAACATCAGAGGTCCATGGATGTTCAGTACCTTCCCAGCCAGCATTATGAATATTTCCAATACAAAGGTAGACATATTCAAGAAGCAACTAGGTAAGTTTTCATGGGGCTAGGGGAATTCATGGAGTAGGGGAATCATGAATCATGATTCATGGAGTAGGGGAATCCCTGAAACCCCTCTCAAGGTAATATCAGTCTAAATCAAATTACATACATCTTCTGATAAGGGGTAATCACATTAGCCTTGGTTGAAATGTCCTAGGAAGTTTTGCAATCTGTACAGCTTGGTTGAAGATATTATTTACAGTTAACATATGTGTAACTTAGAACATTGCAATTAGTGCAGGCTTGATAGTATCAATTACACTAGAATGGAAGTCTTGGTGGTGGATGATGGCAGAGATGATAGACTTAAAATGTAAAGTATTCATGGGCCATCGCTCCCTGTGCCTCTCAGAGGGGGGCCAGGTTCTGGCTCATGGTTCCCGGAAGGCAAAAAGAACTCCACAACTGATGACACTGGTATGGCACTTAATCAGTATGGTAGCTTCAGGGAGTCAACAGGGTTTTCCACAGAAACAAGAGGATTTGTCAACAATGTATGAGTACAAAATGCATACTGTACCAAATTAGTCTGGGGATAAACAAGAACTAAACAAATTTGTCACCGAAACACAACCAGATAGCTCCCTGATGCTATATAGCATACTGATAGCTTCAGGCAGCCGATGGGGCTCACCCAGAAGCTGGCATTTCATTACATTCAATGTTGGTTTTTAGTCCTGCAGGAATTTTTCTGAACTGTGTCCTGTTTAGAGGCTAAAGGTTCTTTGAGTTGACCCATAAGTATGCATTTCAGTACTTGCCCATGATTCTTGTCCTCTGTTTCTGGTGCATCACAATGTGAGGGCTGTTTTCCTTATGTCAGTCTGTCATTGGAAAGGTTTGGGTACCAGGGTGTATAATATTAATGCTGTTGAATTTAACACTCTACTTAAACTTCCCTAGCTTTAACTCTGTAGCCTAGGCAAATATTATTCTTGAGGTATGTCTTATGGAGTAACTTTGAGTACTTAGGACCTGACAGCTGATTGGACAGCGCTAGGGATTCGCAGTCCTGAGGTTCCGGGTTCGATCCCCGGTGGAGGCAGAAATAAATGGGCAGAGTTTCTTTCACCCTGATGCGCTTGTTCAGCTAGCAGTAAATAGGTACCTGGGAGTTAAGCAGCTGCTACGGGCTGCTTCCTTGGTGTGCGTGTTACATGAAGGAGACCTGGTCGAGGACCAGGCCGTGGGGACCCTAAGCCCTAAAACCATCTCAAGATAACCTCAAGATAACTATAATTCAAATCAATTTTTGAGCCAGCAATTTGGTTGTTTCCCTGACCTTGTGTTTTGTCTGTTCTCAGAACTTGGGTGGTTTGTTTGGGTCGTTCGAATGTGACATACAGTAGTGTATTTTAGGCATCCACTGGTTTGTGAGTGTACTAATTGGTGGTACTTGTTATGTCATTAAGTGCTTTTTTTTTTTTAGATTGAGCTTTCTAGCAATCATTCTGGCTTGGAGTGAGTATACTCCAGTGTCTTCTTAGCATTAGTATGACCCAGCAGGGACAGTTTAAAGAGATGCCTGCTTTACCTCTGCACATTGTTAACTTGCCCTGACTGAGCATTGATTTCTCCATGGGGCCAGCAGGTTCTTGCCTTAGAAAGCAACCAAGTAGGTTACTCAAAAAAGCTATTTTCATTGCATTCAAGCCAACTTTCTGCCTCAGTAATAAGTGACTTGCAAATACAGTACATATGTGAATGAGTTGATAGGTAAGACATTTGATCTTTCTCCCAACATTAATAGTGGGGAAGTTTAATTAAAACAAAAAATGTAGTAACAATGTTTTGCATGTTGAATTTTTTATTTTTTTCCTGTGTGTGGAACGTTGTTATCTCATGGTTTTCTCTTTTTCAGACCTCGTAAGGTGTTGTGATATGTGAGGACGAGTGCAAAAAATGTTGTAAACTTTTATGTAATTATCGTCTCAAATCATTACTTTCATTGTCATATCTTATCAGGTGTGATATAAATAACTTGGGTGCCATCCCTGTCATTTGTGTGCAGTGTACACTGACAGGTCTTAGAATTTTTAGTCCATCTGAGACTGGTACATTATTGATAACTTAGTTTCCAAGTCTTCTACTTGGAATGTATTGATCATTATGCAGTATTATAGATTTGTACACTCATTAGGGTCCATAAACACAGTTTTCAGTAGTGTTACCATGAGAGATTTTAGTTATGGGGTCTCATTAAAATGGTAATCTGGCCTTGAGTTATTCATACCTGTGATACATGTATAGAAGTTGGTACATACATGCTGTGCTGATGCTTCTGGTATTGTTGGCTGTCGTTATGTAATGTAGGTATCATCATTTTTGTTACTCATTCCTATTAAGTTTATCTTAAGATCAGTTATTAGTCAGAATAATATGGTGAAATATATGCAATATATAAGGGTAGTTATATAATGCCTATTTTGTTGAATTTTTATGTTTGTTTATAATACTGGTAACTTTATTATTTTCTTAGGTGTTTAGAGAAAAGTCTAATCAGTTGCAATAGGATTGTTTAAGCCTGTTTATTGTGTTAAACATTTTCGTTTTTTTGTGAACGTTTTTATGTTAATACTTTTGGTCAACATTGAAATAAATGTTTTTAAAAGAATTGCTTCCATAGAATATAGTTTGTAAGGGAAGTGTAATGAGTAATTAATTTAGCCTGTAATTTACCAATCCTGTGTATTGGTTGAAATATGGTCTCTGCACCATTGGAGATTTTTAAAGATCAATTGGAAATATTATATTGTTTTTTGTACCCTTAAGAAAATATTTCTTGGTTACACATTTTTATTTCCTACATGTAGTCCTACGGCCATTTTGACATTGTTCAGTTTTGTTGCACTACAAGTACAGTATAGTCTATGGTTGCCAAAATTAACCCAGATGTGCAGCACCAAAGTGGTATATTTCCACTGAAAATTCATGGAAAAACAGCCAAATATCCCCTCCATGTTGGTAATAGGCATAGACATTATTCAGTACATAAGAACATCATTTAAGAAGATAAACAAGGAGGCTTTCAACTCTGTACACACTGCCATGTGAGACCAATAATTGAATATGCAGCTCCAGCATGGAACTCACAGCTTGTGAAGAATAAACAAACTGGAGAAAGTTCACCTCTTCAGAGAACTTCCTTTGAGGTGAGGGGGCCAACATATGACTCCCTAAGGCCAGTGGAGGTTGCCTTGACACCCCCCACCCCTTCCTCTTCTGTCTATGGATGCTGTGTGTGTGTGGAGGAGACTAATGTAAGGTACTTATTCAGGTAATCAGCCCACCCGTTTGAGGGGTCACCCATGACGGACCGCCTTTGGAGGTTGGTTGAGTGTCCAGGCTGTGGCGAGAAGGAGAAAGGTTTTTACATTAGTGTGGGAAAATATACGATGCAGTAGGAGGGTGCTTGTTAGAAAGGGGAACACCACTTGGGATGATACCTCTTTCTTGCATCAGCCAGCACTTGGGCCACCCTTGCTGCCCTGGTAGGTGGTAATCCCTTAGCTCCAGAGCCCAAACTTTTGAAGACAATAGTGTATGGTAACTGACACAACTTTCAAACACACTCGTGGGGCAGGCAACCAAGCCCTTGAGTCTGATGGAGGTCATTGTCATCAGATGACAACCATCACTGGTTATCTGATGATAACCTATGATGGAAGATTGGGTTCTGTAACCCTGGCTACATTGGGCATAGAAGAGGCTTCTTCTTTGAATGTCCCAATTGATCCTTTCCATTCCCCCTCGCCCTTTCTTTGCAGGGTCAAACCCCTGCCTATGCAACACGTGGGTATAGTCCCAGTGGTCACTACCTCGTCATCTGGAGTGGCTTCATCTTAGTTTATTCAGGAGTGTGTTTTACCCCCTCCTTAACTTAGGATCATGGCGCTATAGTCGCACGCGAACATGCATGATTCTCTCAACCACTGCAATATGTGATGACCTGTTTGGTCTCACTACTTGGCCTAAATATTTTGACATTTGTCATGATGACCATACCCACCCTTATATATATATGTAGGCACCTTGGTGACTATACTTATGTTACCTTTAACTGGTACACCTGTTATTGAGGCCCCTTTTAAAGAGGCAGCCGATCGCCTAGCAGCTTTGCCCTGCGTTGGTGAGACCCTGGTTTGGGCCTTCAAAAGCGTCCAGTTAAATGTTAGTATCGGCACAGTCATTGTCCCACATCATGTTGCGGCCTAGGGACCGGGAATTTGGATTGCCACATGGATATATATCCTTGAGGGCCAAGGTATATTTTATTGCCCAGGCTGACATCCATTGCAGTCATCAATCCCCTTAGAGTAGTTAAGATAACTTTAGATGGAAAGACCCTTCTGTCTTCTGTAAATTTTGCTGGTGCATCCATTCCTTCTTCGTGTCTGTGCAATAGGTGCTGGAAGTATGGACGTGGTTTCTCAAAGAAAGGAACAAGATGTCCCTTTTCCCCTGGCGTGCTGCATAGGCTTCCCGACTTGGTGCCTTCTTTTGATAATTACTTTGCCACTTGCGTGGTGACTGTGGCCATTCTAGGACAGATTGTTGTCCCTAAGCTCACTTCATCAAATGCAGCGATGCCCACAAGGACAACCAAAGGATAAAGATGATGGGAAGTCAGCCACACTGACAGCCTCTGAAGGGAAAATGATGTGTGCCTTGCTGCATTATTCCAAATCAGACCCATTCTGGTCAGACGTAAGGCTGCAACAAAGATTTTGGTTCCTTAGAAAATAAGATTCCAAATTAAATTCTTTGCTGAAATGTTTGTTTATTTCACATTTATTGACATGGTAACCATAGGGTGACATGGCCATGATTTAATTTACTATTTCGTATATATCGAATTTTACCTTGTTGGGCAGTATTCAGGAATACCCAGGACTGAAAGCCTCTCCCTAAACAACGAAGTCAAACAAGGTGCTGATCTCAGTCCAATTTTGTTTGCTATGTTGGTCCACTGTTAAAGAGAGAGCCAGTAGAGCTTCTTGTTGCATAGGCAGTTAGTGCTAAGGCCAATGTTTTCTGTCATGCTGCAGATCTAGTTCTCCCACCGACCAAATTTGGAATATTTGATAGAAAAATGTAGTGCAAAATTCAACCTAACGTACAGTCCTGCAAAATATGCTGTGGTTTTTATCGAAATCCACTAAAGTATTCTGAAAAACATCTTGGGTGTAATGTATCCTCAAAGGGCTCAATTGTCAACAAAAATTTAAGACCAGACACTAGAAGGTGAAGGGACGACGACGTTTCGGTCCGTCCTGGATCATTCTCAATCGACTTGAGAATGGTCCAGGACGGACCGAAACGTCGTCGTCCCTTCACCTTTTAGTGTGTGGTCTGGTCAACATACTTTAGCCACGTTATTGTGACTCATCGCCTGCATTTAAGACCAGAACAAATGTCATCATTACCGAATTAGGTCACTTTGATATGCGGTCGAAAGTGTTCAAGCTTGTGTGGATGTAAACTATGGGACATAGAATACTCAATTGACACTTTATTTTTATTTTTTTTTCTTCAGGCACTTGCTTATCACGGGTTACTCTGACTTTTCCAGAAATATAAACTTAATTGCTAGGAAATACAACTTAAGAATGAGTGATATATACAATGGGGAAGCAGGTGTACAGGATGGGATACCACAATTCGTCAGCAAAGAAAGCAGATAAGAGAGGGGAAGGGAGGGGGGGGGAGAAACTACCCCGGACACCGCCGGGTGCTGCTGCTAGTTGTCTTGTATTGGAAAGAATTTTGTCGAGGATGAGAACAAAGCATACTTAAGTTTTCCGATTTAATTCCAATAAAGCATACTGTTGCGAAACGACTTTGCTTCCTTATAGTAAAACAAGGTAAAAATTGTAATTTTGGGCAGAAACATTTGTTCCTGGTAATGTATATTATTAATTTGTCTAATAAGATGTTCCATTAACACCATTTCAATCGGTTACATTGACCGCATAGCCAGTCACACAAATGGTTCTTATTTTATCAAGAGACTAACCAGTAAGTGTTAATCACTAAGAGAGAGAGAGACAAGGCTACGATAAATCTTCAAAAGGGAAAGAAAGCAGTGTGGTAAACTGAGCATGGAGTGTGACTAATATTATTATGATAATACAAACTTACACTGATCAATTAACTTTATAAGTTACACTTTAAGGGCAGCTGTTGTTTCAGGTCGTCCTCTCAAGTTGTCACAACGTACAAATTAAACTGATTTGTTTTTAAACTGCCCGAACCTTATGACTCGAATATAAACAAATAATATTGAATGAATAGAAAGCTTAACAGCCCTTCAATTTAGCGAGCTGCTATGATTTAAGTCACATTATATTTTTACGTTGGGGATTATTACGTCAAAATACGACAAGTTCAGCAAGTTGTTTTAGTTCATAACGTCATGCACCCTGGCAGATAATAACAAAGTTGAGCAAGATGGCGCCTGAGGAGAGACCCCTGACGCTGGCGGTCGCCGATACATGAAGTCAACACTGGTGAAATAATGCCCGCTAGCTCAGTGCCTTATATGCAGATAATATATCAACACTATGGAATTGTTTATACTAACAACAGACAAGGACTCTCATGTGAAGAGCAACCAACACGCGAGAGAAGGCAATTAATGTTTGGAAGAGCTGTACTTCATAGTGATGGTGATTGTTAGGACCTAGCTGGCCTCACTGTGTCCAGAGTACCTTGAGGGTAAGTGCCAGGTGTTATCTCACAGTACTGGTTGGATGGACGCCCAAATTGTTGGTTTTATATGTCCACTCTGAGTGGTAGTGTCCAATCACTGTCACCGACACACCAGTCACCTGCTGGTGACAGTGTGGGACAAAGGGAAAGGGAACATGTGTCTGAAAATTATATATACTAACATAGATGGAGTGAGATAAAAATACTGGAGCTAAACGATACAGTTCAGCTTGAAGTGCCATATTTTGTTGCACTAGCAGAGACGAAACTTGGAGAAAATATTTTAAATGGAATATTTCCGAAGGGCTACTTACTCTGTAGATGTGACAAAAATTTGGAAAGAAGGCGGCGTTGATATGACGGTGAAAGAGCACCTGCACGTAAGAGAATTAATAATTGACAACCCATGAGTAGTTGACATAATGGCATGGTAGGTGTTACCAGTAGGTGGGAGAAATGGATAATAATAAAAGAAAATCCACAAGAGCCATGATGAGGATTCGAGTATTCCGTAGTACTCTAGGTTGCAATTCTTTTGACCACGATTGTTAAGATGACCTAAACAAAATAATTGTATGGAGCAACAAAGATGCCGAAAGTATCTGAAAGTTCACTTTTACAAACAGTGGTAGATGGTTGAAGTAAATTAAGTGAGAGATGGTGGATTCCTAGACCGTCAGTAGCTTCAAAAGTCATATAACAAAGAGTACTGGGAAGACGGGAGACCAGGAGCGTAGTTCTCATCTTGTAATTACACTGAGGTAACTGTACAACAGTCAGCTGGTGGTGGCACCGTGTAGGAGCCACACACGGAGCCTGGTGGCTGAGTGGACAGCACTTGGGATACGTAGACCTAGGGACGGGATTGATCCCCGGCGATGGCGGAAACAATGGGCAGAGTTGCTTACACCCTGATACCTCTGTTACCTAGCAGTAAATAGGTACCTGGGAGTTAGACAGCTGCTCCGGGCTGCTTCCTGTTTGTGTGTGTGAACAAAAAGTTGATTGACAGTTGGGAGGCGGGCGGAAAGAGTCAGAGCTCAATCCCCGCAAGTACAACTAGGTGAATACACAACAGTTCGGCTTCCGTTAACGTGATCATTGCTCGCGTGGGATTTCAGGCGACTCAACTGTAAAAAGTGCAATGAAGTTGATAATTAGTTTTGGCTTTACCAAAATGTTTCAATAGTATTAATTACTACGAGTAAGTAATCTATCATTGATAATCGATATTAATTTCAAATAAGTGGGCATGCTTCATATCGTATACTGATATTTCTTATTCATTCATACTCATACCCCAGAATGC
This sequence comes from Procambarus clarkii, assembly GCF_040958095.1. Taxonomy (NCBI): domain Eukaryota; kingdom Metazoa; phylum Arthropoda; class Malacostraca; order Decapoda; family Cambaridae; genus Procambarus; species Procambarus clarkii. The sequence goes on from NC_091170.1 coordinate 36,393,188, forward strand.
TTACCGACTTTGTGCAGTCCCCGTGGCGTAGTGGTAAGCAACCTTGACTTAAGTCCATTACATCCAGCGGTCGACCCCACAGACGCATTCACTAATTTTTACATGCTGTTCATTCAAAACGGGAATTTTTTCAAATATAAATTAATATTATAATAGCATATTGTGCATATATGCATAGGTTAGGTTAGGTGTTTAGGTTCTGTTGGCGATTATTTGTATTTGTAGTACTTTTGGGTCTTTGTTTGGAGGATGGGCTAAAACATTTATGAAGTTGTGATTCGAACAGAGGTCGTCAGCGAAGCACTGTTCGAGAAATGTTCGAACGTCATCCGTTGTGAGGCGTATTTAAACCGCTTTTCATTCATACACGGGCTTTGGTGGCTTGATTAACGAACATTTGGCTTTTGTCGATAAAATCGGTTTGCCTGAGTACAAGTTGCTCAAAAAAGGGCTTTCGAACATTTCTTGATCAATTCTTCGCTGGCGAACTCTGTTCGAATCCCATCGCTGTAAATGCTTCACCCACGTACTTCAAATACAAATAATCGTCAAAAGTACCTAAACACCTAACCTAACCTAATTTACTCCTAACTATGCACAAAGTTCTCCTTTATAATAATACTAGAAGGGTAACCAGCGGTGCCCAGGTCGATCCCGAAAGGTTGTACCATTAGGTGTTGGAGCCACAGAATGCAAATCTGCAATCAGAATGTGCATTTTAACATGTCTCACCCTCACTGACTCCATCATGTTCATTAAGGGGAAGAGGGTGAAAGAGGACAACTTACCACCTACCAAATGCCCCAACACGCCCACCAATTATCCAGAAAAATTTTGTTGGTTCTGTTACAGAACCCATATATATAACACCCCAAACACTAATATGTGGTGGATCCCAAAAATGTTCTATTTAAGTGTTGGAAGTCCTTAGAATGCAAGTCTGCCATCATAACACGCGTTTTGGAACGTCTTTTCCTCACCAACTTAATCTGGCCCTTTAATGAGGGCAAGAGGCCGAACCCCCTCTATGACCGTCCCAGTACACCCGCCAGTCACCCTGCAAAATTATGTGAAGCTAGCCCCAAGTATCTGGTCTATAACTAAAAACAGAAAATCTATCCTTTACCACACTCCCTTTATCATTAGCCACACTGCATCTATCCTTGGCCACACTGAATTTATCATTAGCCACACTACATCTAATTCTTGCTGCACTTTATAAAACTTTAACAGGTGAGAGTGTGAGCGCTTTATCTAGGTCTCCTCCCCTGGATATAGAGCCCCTGACACACTGCATTTCGTTCACACTTATCCTTAGCCAGTTCACTTCTTTCCATGGTCGAACGTGATTCATAAAGACAACATTTTCCAGCTGGCGAACAATCAGTTGGATTAAATCCTCGGGATAATGGGAGGACTTTCCACAAGCCCCAGACATCCTCTCCCCACCGTGGTCAACAGAGATGGCGGCCATCAGGTAAAGTTAGGTATAAACTGTCCTTTACCTGGTTGAGTCAGCGATATATCCTGCGTCCTCCTTCCCTGGGGTTCCCGCTGCTCGTATTCTGACGTGTTTCCTCTGACATTCTGAGACACTTCATACAAACTTCCACCAACTTTTCTCTTAGGAACTTCACGCTACACCTCATCTTCACGTACTCCCTCCCTCCCTCTCTCCCTCTCTCTCTCTCTCTCTCTCTCTCTCTCTCTCTCTCTCTCTCTCTCTCTCTCTCTCTCTCTCTCTCTCTCTCTCTCTCTCTCTCTCTCTCTCTCTCTCGTGGTTTATTGATTTTATACATATTATTATTATTATTTATATTATTTGGAGTACACAGGGTGAGAGGACCCATTCTCCGGGTCATCAGGTCCCGAGGTCTTGGAAAATCGGGTCCGTGGATATGACTGATTCTTCTGGCTGTGCTCGCCTAGTTAGTACAAGGTGTGTGGGGGGCCCCTCTAGTACTAGGGCGAGGGGCGGGAGGTGCTGGATTTTGTAGTCATTCGTTAACTACATAAGTTTTAGGTGATCTTCTCTTGCCATGGTGTAAAAGCCCTCATTGTGTATAGATGTCGTGCGGGGAGGCAGCTAGGCCTCTGGGGCGTTAACAGGAGTGACCTGTGGAGCCTTTCTGTTCTTACTCTTGCACTTGAGATATTTACAACTAAGCAGAGCGCTCTATTTTGAACCCTTTGAATGTTCAGCCTGTTAGTGGTACAGGTTAAATGTGGGGGGGGGGGTTGTTAGGAGTTGTAGCCCTGGTGGTAGCCCTGGTGGCAGCCCTGGTGGTAACCCTAGTTGTAGCCCTGGTGGCAGCCCTGGTGATTGCCCTGGTGGTAGCCCTGGTGGCAGCCCTGGTGATAGTCCTGGTGGTAGCCCTGGTGGTAGCCCTGGTGGCAGCCCTGGTGGTAACCCTAGTTGTAGCCCTGGTGGCAGCCCTGGTGATTGCCCTGGTGGTAGCCCTGGTGGCAGCCCTGGTGATAGTCCTGGTGGTAGCCCTGGTGGTAGCCCTGGTGGCAGCCCTGGTGGTAGCCCTTGTCGGCAGGGGAACGTGTTGTGGGCTGGTGTTTGCTTCGTAGTCTTGGGTATGGCTGTATTCTCGCAAACATGTTTGGTGTAGTTTACAAGTCCAGCGATTCCGTAACCTAGGTCTAGTATTAAGTATACTTCGTAATTAGAAAGTATACTTTAGTCTTGTACATAGGAATAAACTCTTGGCGTATATGCACAGAATCAAAGTGCAACTATGGGTGAAAAAAATAGTTTGGCTGTTTACTAAACTGTAACAGACAAACAAGAAGTGTAACAGACGGTGTGAGAGTTGGTAACCATAGCAAAGATGGAGGTCGTCAGAGAAGGTGTGAACGGTGAAAATAACGCTATTATAGTGCATTGTTAGCGCCTTGGGGGCGCTGGACCTCAAACTACTCAAACCCTGGAGGGTTATTAAGGCCTATTATCGCGAGTGGGAGTCTGACTCACCATGAGCATTACATGGGAACGTAACAGTAGCTCAGTCGGGTTGGTTCTCAACTCATAATCGGGAATTCCGGGTTCGAATCCCGGATGAGACTGAAATGGTCGGGCGCGTTTTCTATCACCTAATAAACCTGTTCACCTGGCAGTAAATAAGTACCCAAGTCAACTTGTTGTTGCGTTGCATCCAGAGGAGGGTCAGTATATTGACTCTGGCTGCCTGTCCCCCGACACAATGAAAAATAATTAGTATTACTACATGACCTATCCAAACAGTTACAGAACAACCCGTCCTTGACTCAGGCTGAAAGTGCAAGTTTACTTCCTACTACAGGAAAGAAAGAAGAGTCATTGTAGTATGGTGCCAATTGTGCCCTCTTACTGCAGAGAAAAATATTTTACGAATGAATGACTCTAAGTTCATTACATCCAGCGGCCGACCCCACAGACGCATTCATAAAGTTTAACATGCTGTTCATTCAAAATAGGAATTTCTCAAATATAAATTAATATAATATATTAGCATATTGTGCATATATAGTGTGACGATAATCTCCTTCAAGAGATTGAGCCTGCTCTTCCCTCCTAAGTTCGTCGCTATACATCCCTATACAACTAATATGGAAGAAATATCCAACAAGTACAACTCCAAGGTTTGCCAGAGAGCAAACGTATTCAGCACCAGGAACACCTGCTCCCCCCGCCACTCGAACCACCAAACTACCTGTCCGTCGCCTGCTCATCGCTGATTGGCCGGTGGTCAGTCGCACCTGCTTCTCCACCACCACACTACCTGATGTCTGGGGTCACCACGACCTAGAGACCTCAGAATATCCAGTGCTTTCAACAAGTTAACACGTCTCGTTGGTAGACTAAGCTCTGGCTTACGTGTACTAAGAGAGGTGGCAGCTTAAAGCCAATATTCCTGCACCTATATATCTGATTGTATATTGTTCACTTGTTATTACTCACTTGTCTTAACGTAACTTTTCATTTTGCCATTTGATTATTCTTATTATTTTGATTGATTGATTTTATGATACGAATTTTATGTCCATTTTATTCATGTTTTGCTTTTCTAACGTAATTAAAATTTCATTGTTAAATTTACTTGTGTTTTATGTGTCTTCCCATTACCTTACCACAGACGAAGTTCCAGATTTTCTCTTTTTGTTTCTATATGTGACGAGGCCATACCCCTAGCTTTTGAAACAGCCGAACACCAACGCGTTACCGTCACAATAGGCATAGGTTAGGTTAGGTGTTTAGGTTCTCTTGGCGATTATTTGTGTTTGTAGTACGTGGATGAAGCATTTACAACTCGTGTGTAAACCGGTTTTTATTCATAAACTGGGGGTTTGGCGGGTGCACGGAATCTCGAGCTCCGCCAACGGCGTTACGACCATTTCCTATTGGTTTTACAGTTCACTAACTCACCAAGTTTCTGTACAGTCAGTCCTCCAAACAAAGACCAAAAAATGATTCCATGCACTCGCTAAACCCCCTGTTTATGAATGAAAAACTGTTTACACACGACTCACAACTGTTGACGTTCAAACACTTCCGGAACAAGTGCTTCACTGACGAATTTTGTTCGAACCACAACGCTGTAAATGCTTCACCCACGTACTACAAATACAAATAATCGCCAACAGAACCTAACCTATGCCTATGTATACACAATATGATAATATATGTCTCCGTGGTGTAGTGGTAAGACACTCGCCTGGCGTTCCGCGAGCGCTTTGTCTTGGGTTCGTATCCTGGCCGGGGAGGATTTACTGGGCGCAAATCCTTAACTGTAGCCTCTGTTTAAGTCAACAGTAAAATGGGTACTTGTAAAAACGATTCTTCGCGGGGGTCGTATTTCGGGAACATAGGATTAAGGACCTGCCCGAAACGCCACGCGTACTAGTGGCTGTACAGGAATGTAAGAACTCTTGTATATATCTCTCTCTCAAAAAAAATTATAATATTAATTTATATTTGAGAAAATTCCTGTTTTGAATGAACATTATGTTAAACTTTATGAATGCGTCTGTGGGGTCGACCGCTGGATGTGATGGACTTTAGTCAAGGATGGGTTGCGTGACAACGGGTACTGGGCAGCCAATGGGCGCTGTCGACCCCCACGTGAAGGTAAGTTAGGTCAGCCTGGATTGTGATGTAAAGAAATAGACTGGTTTTCTGTTCCAAGTACGGTGGAAACATGTCGCTTGTCTACAGCTGTTATTCATTCAGCTACTTCCGTCATCCCGTTCCAGATGAATGTACAGTTTACTGTGACGGCTTGCTAACATCACGTGCCATACGGGGATATTAATGGCACTTGGGGATATTAATAGGAGCTGCCTCGTATAGGCCAATAGGCCTTCTGCACTTACCTTCTTTCTTATTTCCTTTCCTTCACTTATTCTTGGTGGTCAGGTGATCTGCCCAGGCGGATATAAAGGTCTGATCAGCAATGTTTTCTTTACTTATGCCACCTCTTGGGTGGCTTAATCTTCATCAATCAATCAATCAACTTGTAACCCACCATTTGGTCACCATTTGGTCACGGGAGACATCTCCCGTCACGCAGGGTGCAGTTGCGCCTCCACAGATCTCCAGTATCATCTTTTGATACTAGTAATGGCTCAAAAGGGCCACCGCTTACGGGCTATTCATGCCCGTGCCACCTTTCGGGTGGCTTAATCTTCATCAATCAATCATGTTTTCTTATCCTCATTCTACTTTGCTCTGATGAAGATGAATTAGCGGAAAAAGCGTTAAGGATTCTCTGTTTTTCACATGTGGTTAATCTGCATTCAATATATATATATATATATATATATATATATATATATATATATATATATATATATATATGCGAACAAGCCTGAATGGTCCCCAGGACAATATGCAACTGAAAACTCACACCCCAGAAGTGACTCGAACCCATACTCCCAGGAGCAACGCAACTGGTATGTACAAGACGCCTTAATCCACTTGACCATCACGACCGGACATAAGGTGAGAATGAGGTGATTTGGTAAAATGCTATGCCCAAGATTACTATCCGAGTGCCGGCGGTGGGGTGGTTCAAATAGCCTCGGCTATCACCTCATTATGTCCGGTCGTGATGGTCAAGTGGATTAAGGCGTCTTGTACATACCAGTTGCGTTGCTCCTGGGAGTATGGGTTCGAGTCACTTCTGGGGTGTGAGTTTTCAGTTATATATATATAATATATATATATATATATATATATATATATATATATATATATATATATATTATATAATATATATATATATATGTATGTATATATATATGAGACAGTGTCAGACCACGGAGGAAGAATTCAAACAGGAATTTCCCTAAGTACTTTCGTATTTAATAATACATCTTCGGAAGGTGAAAATAGATTACAATCACATTATTAAATACGAAAGTACTTAAGGAAATTCCTGTTTCGATTCTGGCTTCCAACCTCGGACACGCACACATTTCCATTTATTGATAAAGTATATATATTTTTATATCGGGTTTTAAATTTTGGATTAGCCTTTCGGAAAGGTTATACGAAGCAGGGCGTGTGATTGATTATAGGTCATACTGCATTAAGGTTTGAGTTTTAACACGTTCATGCATGAAATGTCAAGGAATTATCGGGAATTATATGTCTAATGCCTTCCTTGTCGGTTTATGTGAGTAGGAGAAATGGGACCACTGACATACGTGTTTGGCTGGCTTGGCGTGCGCGCCTATTTTGAGGACAAGTGCGTCAGTTAGTTTAGTTCATTTATTATGCACCCCATACCCATCTTGTGGTCGGTAGTGGAAAGGGTTACAGAGGCACATAATGGGCTCAGGGACTGAACCCCAAAATTCATTTAGCTAAGCAAGTTAGTCTTGATGAGCTAGTTACAAAATTCAGTGCACATAGTTACATCAACAATGGGTTCGAGATCGACCACAAGTACAGTTTCTAAATTAAGCAACTGACATATGTGGAGAGCTAGTGTCACAATTGATATGTTTGTCCTGCACACCGCCCCCCATCCAATGGGCAGCGGTGGATAGGTTACAATCACTCAGTTACTACCTACAGTTAGCAAACTGGGGATATTTGGCTAAGATTTCTGGTAGCAGATCATTTTGAATGAAATGTTTACACATCTCTGGAACATTTGTTATGAATTGTCTCTGAATTCACGTATCTTTTCGCGCTCCATCACATAGTGACGGAGGGTGTGCGAATAATTTTGTTGACACAGTTTACATTTGGTCAGATCTACATCGGCAGATAACGAGAATTCCCAGAGATACTTGTAACCGAGTCTAAGCCGAGCAGTAGTAATATCTAGAAGTCTGCTGATTTTATTGGATAATCCATAGATGTGTGGCTCCTCTTGCATGATAGTATGATGATAGATGGAATTACTGGTGTCGATTTTACTTTGCCTCAGATCTTCAAGATTTTATTGAAGTTCTTGGTGTACTATTGCTCTCAGATTGCTCATTGACAATCTAAGATTATACTCAATTTCTCCTTTAAAGGCAGATTCTTTGGCTAACTCATCAGCTCTTATCATGCATTCGGAGGTCATCATGAGATGGAGTCCACATGAAATGGATTGATACCCCTTTCTCTAGATACACATCCATGCACATAATCCATCCCAATTTGGCTTCTGTACATATGCTTGAGCTCTTGGATCACATTCTCAGTCTTTTGCACAGCTTTTCGCAGCCCGTCCTCGTCAAGAAAGGCAAAATACTTGTTAATCCAGCCGCCACACTCCCTGTTTATGAAGGAAAAACGGTTTACACAAATTTCCATTTTAAATTAATAGTGTGATAAAATTGATGAATGTAGCTTTAGGGTCGGCCGCTGAACGGAATGAACATAGCCTGGGGACGGGTTGCTGCATCCTTATACACGGAGAATCCTTTCCTAGTTATTTGAACGCATTTAACCTTCAGCATTACTAACAGATACAGGGAACATGCCCTCAAGTCCCCCTCCTCCGAAAATACAGTGTTGGCTGGAATCCCTGCCTCGGGGCACAGTCTACCTCCTTAGCCGTCTCATCTGCTGCCTTACATATGCCAGTGAGCAACATTCAGGGGAGAAAGTGTGTGAGTGGCTTTCTCTAAGCTTGCTTCCATTATCACTCCATGTTGGCTACGGGTGTCCTGGCGTCCCGCGTGACCGGGAGCCTCAGCCTGCACCGTAGAGCACCGTAGACTCTTGGAGGGTAAACTCGACCCGGTGTTACACCCACGTACTTGAAAACACCATCTGTTAAAATATACTTGAGAGAAACAGTGCGGGAAAGACATGGAGACCTAGAGTGAGAAAGAGAGAGATCTGGAGACCTAGAGTGAGAGAGAGAGAGAGAGAGAGAGAGAGAGAGTCAAAGTAATGAGACTGTGCGAATATATGTAAAATATTTAAACCATTTAATTGATTGAATTAATTCCCAATTACTGTATGCAAATACTGACTGAAGGACAGTTTGTTGAATTAAAAGGTTTTTATTTCTACCAGACTTGGCCATTAAGTGCAACACTGACCGGAATATATTCATTTCCGTGTGTCCTACATAGACAGGATTATGTTTATTGTTCACCCCATACTCATCCTGTGAGCGGTAGCGCAAAAAGGATTACAGAGGGCACAAAAAGTCTTCATGGGACCTTAACGGAGATTATTACATTAACAATTTGATATATCCTTCACACCTTACAATTATAAGGTCAGCTAGTTACAGAGAATGTTCTATTTCAAAAGCTATGTATTTCAGTAGCTATA